>NC_063192.1:23781501-23839001 GCF_017589495.1 Alosa alosa | reverse complement strand
AAAATGTTTTTGCTTGAAATAAAAACCAAGATAAAATTTCTCTTCCATTTTCGCCTACAAAATGAGAAGACAGAATAGCTATTACCTTTTTCAAAATATTCGAATGAGTTCATGGTTCATGCGCAGCAGCTTTCCTGTAGGCTAGTCTACGTGCTGTTGCTGCAACCCTGTGGCTGCAGCAGGAAACTACATGGAAGAAAAACACCGGAGATTTCTGCCAGAGTTAGGCTTTATGCCACAATGCTACATACCCAGAAGTTGAAGCTTCTCTCATACATATACAAATTAACATCCCCCAGAATGTCCATACGAAAAGTTTCGAAAAGTAATGTCAACTATTTAACTAGTTACACTGATGATGCAAAGTTTGCTAGCAAGTAAGCTAATATGGAAAGTTTGCTAGCAAGTTAGCTAAGATTGAGAGTTTGGGTTGTGTTTTACGCATATCGCCATCTAGCTGTATGGAGTAAAACATTCATACTTGGGTCCAAGACAGCGTTTCTCAAACTTTTTTCAGATGAAGGACCACTTAACTAATCAATAAAAAGAAATACGGACCACCTAGCTAAAAAAAAAAAAAAAATAGACCTAGCAGTATATTAGCCTACACAATACTCACTGAACCACCTTTGCTTATTGTCTTTGCACTTTATTTAATTGTGTCAAAGGATTCATATGATTTAAACTGGCATATCTGACATAGACAGTGTTGTAGAACAGTTTCAATTTACATACAAGTTGGTTCAATATTGCAAACAACTCATCTATATTATATTTTACCACGCCTGCTCGTGGACCACTTGGGATAGCTTGCGGACCACCAGTGGTCCCCGGACCACACTTTGTGAAACACTGGTCTATGAAGATCATGACAGTGGTCCAGTCAAATCTTTTACTGTCTATGGCCAAATCCCAGCCGAAGCTATAACTGTAGCTCGGCTTACCTGTGCATGTACTGACTGACAAAAAAAAATCAGAATGAGTAATTATAACAGACGAGTAGCCCTGTGGACACACAATAATATTGTTGGAAAAATTGAGATGTGTGAAACACTATTTGACTCAAATGGTAATCAGAAATAATTTGTTATAAAAAGACTAAAATGTTTTGACTAAAACTGACTAAGATAGCTTTAGTTTTCTTTTTTTGACTAAAACTAGACTAAATGATTCTAGGACTTTTAGTTGACTAAAACTTGACTAACAAAAATGATATTTGAATGACTAAATATGACAAAGACTAAAAAGGACATTTCGTCACAAGACTAAGACTAAGACTAAATTAAAAATAGGTGACAAAATTAACACTAGCTCACATAAGCCTACCTGTCGCAGAGCTAAAATGTTTTTTTTTATCCACACCACTATTCATCAGACCAATCAGGAGTTCCTCTCATTTTCCAACCGGTCCCTTGTATCAAACCCAGTCTGTTTCAAAATAATCAACTCACATACATACAGCATTATGATATTTGAGAGACCTTTATTACATTATTGTGTTTTATTTTTATATAGTTAAGTGGAAAAAGGGATGACTACTACATTCTTGGGTTCTACAAGGCTAAAGGCTATGCTGTGATGTTTTAAAATGCATGATACTTTGTGAGTGGTGGCACTTATAATCGCACCTGGTAATTTCTCAATTACAGGGAATATTAAGACGTACGGTGGCCTTATGGCATCCTGTGCTTCAGATGACTCTGCCAGGATGGTAATGATCCTATTGGTCTAACTCTCCACAGGGACTGTTTCCATGGTAATGAGATGATGAATGGTAGAAGGTTCCGTCAGCAGTGTTCCGCTGCGGTCCTGCAGGCTACCTCGAGCTCACCTGGGGCTGCAGCCCAGAGAGCGGCAAATGATTTCAACATCGCCTCATCCAATAACTCCTTTAATAAGCAGGTGACATCCCTATAGGAGCCTTGTTTTCTCCAGCTCATCAGAGGCAATGCCTGGAGACCACATGCAGCTCTCAGAACAGCACAGGCCCATCAAACTCACTGTCTACATGGAATCTCTTTTTTTTCTTATTAGAACACCTGTAGGCCATTCAAACACTGTCTACATGGAATTTCTCTCTCTCATTAGAACACAGGCCAGTCAAACTCTACATCTGCCTAGACTCTCTTTCTCTCTCTCTCTATCTATCTCATAGGAGTACAACCAGCCAAACTTACTGTCTACATTAACTCTCTCTCTCTCTGTCTGTGTGTGTGTGTGTGTGTGTGTGTGTGTCTGTGTGTGTGTGTGTGTGTGAGAGAGAGAGTGTGTGTGTGTCTGTGTCTGTGTGTGTGTGTGTGTGAGAGAGAGAGAGAGAGAGAGAGAGAGAGTGTGTGTGTGTGTGTGCGTGATTCCTGGTTGGCACACAGTGCTGCCTGCTGCCCATGTCATGGCTGATTAATGCCCTCCCTGATGCCAGCCTGCCTTGCCTTGTGCTACTTCCTGTAGGTGGGCACTGACTGAGTGCTCTGCAGCCTTTGGGAGAGGGAAGGGAGAGTGGCTAAAGCAGCAAGAGATGAGACACATTTCTTTTAACAATATCTTTTGCATTTCTTACACACTGCACTCACTTATGCCCTTAGCAAAACACCTGCCAACTGTGAAATTGGTCTGGACAATGGTTTGAGAAATATGCGAAGCACAGACACACAGACAGACAGACAGAAAGACAGACAGACACACACAGACACACACATACATACACACACACACACACACACACACACACACACACACACACACACACACAGACAAACACACACACACACACAAAGACACACATACAGAAATACACAGACACACAGACAGACAGACCGACCGACACACACACACACACACACACACACACACACACACAACCAACACACATACAGACACACACACACACACACACACACACACACACACACACACAAATGTGTCTTGCATTTATAGGCCTAGATGTAGTGTCTGCACACTACCAGTCTGATCTGAGTTAATGCAGTAGCTCCTAATATTTGTTCCTTTCTCCTCTCTCTCGTTTCTAATATTTGCTTTGAAAATGATCACAGGACTGGGTTTTATAATGAATGTAATTGCTTATGCAAATTTTATAATAACGAGGGCTGCAATTAAGTAGAGGTTATTGAGACCTCACCTTTCTCCTACGCACATCTGTTTGCCACCACAATGCACCGGCCTCCTTTATTACCGTGCACCAGCCAGTCCAAGCAAGCTCTCTAGTGAAAAACGAAATATTAAGCAAAATGAATCAGACAGCGAATCTTTCAAACTGACAAGGACCTTTTGGATGCACAGATGCGCATCAGTTTATGTTCAAACTGGCCTCTGTAAGGCACCTTGACACATTTGTATGTTCTGGCAGTATAGAAATAAACATCAATAGAATTTAATCAGTTTACATTCTGTTCTATGCTTCTGCCAAAAGCCCCTCTCTATTTCATTCCATCTCCATCTTCCATCTGCTGTCGAAGCAGCAAAGCTGTTGTTTCCGATCATTCTTCTGGAGTGTTTGTGCAGCACAAACCATGAGGGCAGGTGTATTTCCCCACAACTCAGGCACATGACACACGTTGACCTCAAGGTGGCGCTGTATTTATCAAGTTTACTTTTATGCAATTATCTCATAAACGGTTTGAACTAGAGTCAAAATTCATACGTAATATCATTTTTAGCTTATTGGTCTTCTGCTGTAATATCTAATTTTCGTGCCATTTACAAGATTAATACTTTTTGCACCTGTCACAAACTTTTGTTTACATCATCTGCAGATAACACAAATGCATGTCAAGAAAGCATAACATTATTTCTGTCCCGAGGCAATGTATTTCATTCCATTCAGCATACTGGTGTATGACCTCATAATCGTTCAGATTCTATTAAAACATATCATTTTTATTATTCAGAATGATCTGATTTAGAACATTTTGCCAGGTGAGCATTTCTCTTTCACACTGCAGCATCTTCCATGGGGTTAGCAAACAACTTATCAAGCTAAGGGTGCTAGAAAAGGCCAGATGTGTGCCTAAATCCACTGTTTCCTAAGTGTCAATAGTGGTTAAATGGTGAAGTGCCTCTGTTTAAAAGTCAAGGTGGAAACACATCAGCTGATCACCAATGCATGAGTTCTGCAACAATGTGTCAAAGTCAAAGTCAAAGTCAAAGTCAGCTTTATTGTCAATTTCTTCACATGTTCCAGACATACAAAGAGATCGAAATTACGTTTCTCACTATCCCACGGTGAAGACAAGACATATTTTACCAATTTAAGTCCACAGACAAACATAACATTCAAGTAAACAAAAAAGTAAGTAACTAAGTAAATAAGAGGGCACATATAATAATGAAAAAATAAGAGCAGCAAAATTTGGTTGAAAATTGTGTCCTAATGTCCATAGGCTGTTTGGACCCCAAGCAAGAGACGAGAGAAACCTAATTTCCACTTTTATCAATCTTCCTCTTTTACTGATCTTTTATGTCAGTTCACCTCAGGCGGCGGCAGTCTAGTGCGTGACGGCGACAGCCCTCAACTCTGCTCTGACTGGGCCGTGATTGGCAGGTTGACACATTGCTGTCTGTTAACAGCGGGGTGCAGCCTCATGCTGAGGGCTGCCACATCTCTTATAAAGATGCTTCTGCAGTCAGCGCTGGCGTCACTCTACCCTCTACCCTCACAAGAACGAACAGCCTTGGCCCAGTCAGACACACTCATATCACTGTCTGACGCCGGCCAAAGATGGCTGACGCGGTCTGATCACAGGAGCCGTGTGATTTCACTCCATTTCATTATCACCGTCACAGATGACTCAGTGATGGAGAAGTCACTGTATCTCACTGTGGCAGTTCACAAGGGAGGCAGTGTGAGTTGACTCACTCTCTTCCAACCATTACACAGGAGTCTTCCAGTCACACAGGAAGTGACATACACATACACATATACTCCCTACTTTAATTACAGTGGCATGTTTTCAATTACGTTTAATGGTGCAGATATTTTAATTAGTATTATAATTTAGTAGTATAATTTGTTAATTTATAGTATAATCACATTATACTACATGTGTAATACTGGAAGTAGACCTTGATGGTTAGCTAATCAAAAACTGTGTGACAACACAAGCCCACTAGGTAAGAACTCCATCCCACCTCAGCAAGATTATACACTGTAGAGTTTCTCTCACCTCAAAGCTCTGAGGCCTGGCACAGTCATACTGTTTATGACAAAACTCTTCAGGTTTTGGGAATGACATCATAAATTTGGACATTTACTGCACTTAAAAACCTACTGTATGATTAGTCCATCTTGTATGATTTCATTGAAAATACAGAATGACTTTGGCACTCCAGGGAAGTGGCAGGCGTTTCATGCGTTCTCTAAAGTTGGAGTGGAATTAAGGAGCCACAGAAGTGATGTGAGAGAGACTCTAAATCCTCTGAGCTCATGACTCATCCTGCTCCCTGCGTGGCCCCGGCAGAAGGATACACAGCACATGTGCACCAGGCAGACCGCATCCAGGGAGGGGGGTGGGGGTGCAGGAGGGAGAGAGAGAGGGAAGGGTAGAAGAGAAGGGAAAAGATGGAGGGAGAGAGAGACTATGGAAGTGAGGGAGAGATCGGCAGAGGAGAGGAGGGAAAAGAGGGAGGTAGAGAGTCCAGGAATGGGAACCCTAACCTTAAACTGAGACAGACGGACAGAGAAGGGAGGGGAGGGGACCAGACCTTTACCTCAATCAAACCCATCAGGCCAATCAGCCCTGACACGCAGAGCAGCGCCGAGGGCACAGAAGAGCCATTAATGAATTACTGATAATTACATTATTAAATAAAATAATGTGTTTAAATGGGATTCATTATTTTAATTATACTACACTCGTTTACTTATGGCCACTTACTGTTTGTTAAATGCTTTGACAGTGCAAACATACTTATGTTATTTGTCATGAAAATGAAGCTTAATTGAATTTGAGAGAAAGAGAGAGAGAGAGAGAGAGAAAGAGAGAGTCACTGCAGCCACTGAGAGTAGTGCTGTTATTATGTGCTTTTATAATATTAGTTATCACTGCTTTGGCAGCAGCATGCAAGTCTGCCTGCCTGCCAACAGCCTCACGCAATGAAACAGGATTGAATGGAGTGTGGACTGAATAGGAGGGACTGCACTGGGATGGAAGTGAACTGAATTGACTTTGTCTTAGAGAGATGTATGTCACACATACAGTGTGTGTGTGTGTGTGTGTGTGTGTGTGTGTGTGTGTGTGTTTGTGTTTGTGTGTCTGTGTGTGTTTGTTGATTGAAGTGAACTGAATTGACTTTGGCTGAGAGAGAATGGCTAGAGGGCTAAAGGCACCAAGAGAGGAACTGGCCAGTAATTGGTGCACAACAGGTCTGAGGGTGGCCGGCGGTCCTGGTCTGGTGCTGGTGGTTTGGCAATCAGCTCTGAGATGCTGGTGGTTTGGCAACCAGCTCTGAGATGCTGGTGGTTTGGCAAACAGGTTTGGCAAACAGGTTTGGGAGTGCTGGTTTGGCAAACAGGCTATGGTATGACACTCTTACCATTTCTCTTGATGGCCATCTGCTATTTTGCCTACCCAGTGTTTCCATCATTTTGACACCCCTTGTTTTCACTTAGTGTTTTTCCTCTGTGTCGCAGCAGGCCCACAGAAGGGTGATCAGACCTGGGTGGAGCCTTATCTGGGCATGGAGAAACATGCTGTTGCGTGGAGCGTTGGCGAAGCATTGAGAGTCTTGGCATTGGGTGGAACGTTGTCTGGGTGTGGGGCATCTTAGCATTGAGGTGGAACTTGTCTGGGTGTGGGAGAGGTGGAACGCTGTTCAGCATTGACAGTTTTGGCGTAGGGTGAAGTTATTGCATTGACAGTCTTGACATTGGGTGGACATTGTCTGGCGTGGAGAGTCTTTTCGTTAGATTGGGGCATTGACAGTTTTACGTAGGGGTGAAGCCTTATCTGGGCATTGGACAGTCTTGACATTGGGTGAACATTGTCTGGGGGCGGAGAGTCTTGGCGCTGGGGTGGAGTATTGTCTGGGCGGAGAGTCTTGGCGCTGGGTGGAGGCATCTTAGCATTGGGTGGAACGTTGTCTGGGTGTGGGGCATCTTAGCATTGGAGATGGAGCGTTGTCTGGGTGTGGGGCATCTTAGCATTGGAGGTGGAACGTTGTCTGGGTGTGGGGCATCTTAGCATTGGAGGTGGAACGTTGTCTGGGTGTGGGGCATCTTAGCATTGGAGGTGGAACGTTGTCTGGGTGTGGGGCATCTTAGCATTGGAGGTGGAACGTTGTCTGGGTGTGGGGCATCTTAGCATTGGAGGTGGAACGTTGTCTGGGTGTGGGGCATCTTAGCATTGGAGGTGGAACGTTGTCTGGGTGTGGAGAGTTTTGGCGTTGGGTGGAACGTTGTCTGGGCATTGACAGTCTTGACATTGCGGAACATTGTCTGGGCTGGAGAGTCTCTATGCTAGTGGAGCATTGTCTGGGCTTGGAGAGTCTTGGGCGTTGGGTGGAGCATTGCTGGGCATGGAGAGTTCGGAGTTCGGAGTCAAGTTGTCTGATTGGGTGGAACATTGTCTGGGCGTGGAGAGTCTTGGCGTTGGGTGGAGCATTGTCTGGGCGTGGAGAGTCTTGGCGTTGGGTGGAGCATTGTCTGGGCATGGAGAGTCTGAGCACTGGAGCCGTTGGGCTCTGGCGCACTCTCTTGTGCTCGCCTGAGTACTTGTGTATGTCGCCGTATGTGTCTGTCTTATTGTCTTATTCTGTCTTATTGTGTCTGTATTAGGCTGGAGCTGCAGACAGACCAATCCTCTCCCAACCACAGTCTGTAGAGGAGAGGCCTGATCCCCAACCACAGTCTGTAGAGGAGAGGCCTGATCCCCAACCATAGTGTCCTAACCCTAGGACACGATGTGGACCTGATGTGGACACGATGTGGACACGATGTGGACCTTTTTGTCTGAGTGTATATGTGCATATATGTGTGTGTGTGTGTGTTTATTGTGTATGTGTGTTTATTGTGTATGTGTGTTTGTTGTTGTCTGAGTGTGTGCATAATATATGTGTGTGTGTGTGTGTGTGTGTGTGTGTGTGTGTGTGTGTGTGTGTGTGTGTGTGTGTTTATTGTGTATGTGTGTTTGTTGTTGTCTGAGTGTGTGCATACAGTACAGTATGTGCGTGTGTGTGTATGTGCTCCTAGGAGACTGTAGCATCGTACTCTGTGTGTATTTGTGTGTGTCAGAACAAACTCCTGGGAGACTGTACTATCCTCTGTGTGTGTGTGTGTGTGTGTGTGTGTGTGTGTGTGTGTGTGTGTGTGTGTCCAGAAACACTGCATCCTGTTGAGAGGGCAGCATCCCCCTGTAGCCTCTCTCTAGTTTATTATTCTGGCTGCGCACAGTAAGCAGAGACAGTTGGGCTCGATTGGTATTTTTTTGGGGCTTGTAGCCTGCATCTGGGAGACAGGTGAGGAAGGGAGCGGGAGAGGACAGACACTCAGGCGTCTGGCTGTGGAATCCGCCGGCGGGCCAGTAAGGCCTCACTGCAGCTGTGACACCTTTCAGCCAATCAGTAAAGCCGCTTAGACACAATTGCCTGGCCTGAGAATGTCCACAGAGTTGGTCAGACAGAACCAACACCAACTTCTTTATGTCATCTTGAGAAGAAGGACAAACATATCCATAACAATTGGAACTGCTATATAATCAATGATCAACATATAATACAGTAGATGCTTTTAATGATTAATATTAGAATGTTTCATGAGGTAGGACGTATTAAGCTTATTTTGTCTATTTTGTATCATTACATAGTGCCACTTCACAGTAGCCTGGCTCCGCCCTCCTACGTACTTCCGCTCAATTTTCATTTTCCTTCAGTATGTCGTCTGGGATTTCGGTATATTCGCGGGTTTTCTCAGGCCAAATTGTACCTGTCCAATCTGCGAACAGAGGGGGTGACTGAGAACGATGACTGAGGTTGTGCGCTAGTTGAGCCAGAGCCGTATAGTTTGAGCATGATATACGTCACGACCAAACGTTAGCGATTGGTTATGGCAGATCCAGAGTGGCTCTGGGCAGATCCAATAGTTTTAAACTTCAACAGAGTACTCGCCTTCAAGGAAGTTAACGCTTGGTAATTCAATTCAATTCAAAAAACTTTATTTATCCCCGAGGGGCCATTTTCTCTATGCAGTGAACATAGTGACACATAAGACATAACACAACAAATAAGACATAACACAACAAATAAAACAGGACAAAATAAAGAACAGGACAGACAAATAAAAAACAGGACAGACAGAAGTGTAAGGGGGTAAGTCCCAGGAGAAGATGGAGGAGGGGGCTTGGAGCATATTCAAGTTCAAAAGGCCTCAAAATAGCCTCAAAAGGCCTTCAAAATAGCCTCAAAAGTAAAGGTGGCCTTCCTCCTGTTAGTCCTAGCCAGAGGACACCTGCCAGAGGGCAGCCATTCAAAAACTCTGTGTAGGACATGGGTAGAGTCTTCTAGGATGCAGTTGGCTTTCCTTAATGTTGCCTTGTCGTGCAGTGATGTCAGAGACTGAAGAGGGTGGCCAATGATTTTAGAACATGTGTTCACAATGCTCTGGAGGTGTTTCTTATTTTTGACTGAGAGGGAGTGAAACCAGCACATGGATGAAAAGGTCAGTATACTTTCAATAAAGGAGGTGTAAAAAATGCTGAGAATCTTCCTGTTCACTCCAAAGGAGTAAAGCTTCCTCAAGAAATACTGCCTCTGTTGACATTTTTTAATAATCACCTCTGTATTAGAGTCAAAACACAGTTTGTCATCAATGACAGTGCCCAGGTATTTATATTCTTGTACAACTTCCACTGGTTCCCCATGGATTGTAGTTGCAGTCCTGCTTCCTCCATGCTTAGTGAAGTCAATGAACATCGCCATTGGTCTTTGTAACATCACACCATTCCACACACTCACTGAGGACAGGCCTGTGATCTTGGACAGAACCATGTAGCAGGGAAAGGAGAACAGTATCGTCAGCAAACTTCACTAGATGACGATCAGCATGGCGGCTTCTATTATAGTCATCTGTGTACAAGATGAAATGTAGTGGTGAGAGGACACAACCCTGGGGTGAGCCAGTGGACGTGTATATGATGTCAGAGAACCTCTTGTTGACCAGCACCGTCTGTGTTCTTTGGGTCAGAAAGTCTGTAATCCACAGAATTAGCTGATGATCCAGGTTGAAATAGTCCATACGTTTTTTAGCCAGCATGTGAGGTTGAATGGTGTTAAAGTGGCCAGACTCTCTGTACATTATGAAATGTACGAGAGTTTGGTAGGACCAGGCTAACTTCACAGGGCCCAGAGCCTGAACCTGGAGAACCCCATAGAGCTTGAACTTGTAGAACCCCATAGAGCTTGATCGTGGAGAACCACATAGAGCCTGAACGGGGAAAACCCCATAGAGCTTGAACTTGGAGAACCCCATAGAGCCTAAACAGTGAGAACCCCATAGAGCTTGAACTCAGAGAACCCCATAGAGATTAAACCTGTAGAACCCCATGGAGCAAGCAGTAAGGTATAAAATGAATCTTCTAGCAAGAAGAACCCACAACCCAGAACCGAATCTGGCAGAACCCAACACTACCCCATCTGCTTGGGTGGAGTGATGGGGAGGGCATTAGCAAGAACACTATTTCAAATATGAATCAACATGAAACAGATTGATTAGTATGTATTATTGATTATTAATGATTCGTTATTGTTTTGACTGGTAACAGCATTTTCTATACTAAGGAAATGCAGAGCTAAAGTATTAAGCAGATATTAAAGCATTTGTTTACATTACAGGTAAATAGGCTATCACACAATATAGATTAGTTTCATAAGCAGAGTAAGGATTGTGGTTATGGGTTTGGTTGGAACGGGCAACTGTAAGGAAGGAGGGTGAAAGCACCAGCTGTCTACAGTAGGAGTAGGAGACACACAGGAAGAGTGGACAGACTACGTTGCCTAATCAGTGTTTATGTAATTATAGGTTTGGGTGATGAGGGAGACTGTTCTCACAGCTCTCTGTGTTTTACGGAGAGGACTCCACTAACCCTGACCCCGCCAAGCTGAAAATGATCATAACACACACACACACACACACACACACACACACACACACACACACACACACACACACACACACACACACAGAGGACGTCGCTAACCCTGACCCCGCAAAGCTGATAATGATCCGTTTAACTCAAGGGGCCTGAGGGAAGTTGCCTGGCATGGAAACAAACAACACTAGTCGCCTGCGCTTAAACAACACTAGTCGTCTGCGCTCAAACAACACTAGTCGCCTGCAGTCAAGCCTCTCTCTGCTGTAAGGCCTCTCACTTTACGGCTGTCTCTTACGTAACATCCCTCTCTCCTTCTCCTTCTCTTTCTGTCTCTCTCTTTCCCCAATCTCCCTACTCGGGTGTGTTTTTATGCAGATCTCGTTTTATGTACCAGCTTGAGTGTGATGTCTGTGTGCGTGTCTGTGTGACCAGCTTTTCTCATGTGAGTGTGATGTCTGTGTGTGTGTGTGTGTGTGTGTGTGTGTATATGTGTGTGTGTGTACAGCAGTAAAGTAGAAATAGCACAGAGATCACTGCAGTTAAATAGTAGTGAAGTAGCCAGACTCAAATCTATTCAGAATTTGAGTGTGGTGTCTGGTGTGGATTTGATTATGAGGTGTGTTTGCATGCATTTGGATAGACCAAACAGAACAACAAAATATGTGAATCCTGGAGGGAGAACAGCCAAAACCATCCTTCTGGTAGGCCTTAATCCCTGTTTTCTGTTCATTTCCCTGCCCTGTCAATATCTTGCACAACAGACACGATAGAGATATCTAAAACATTGTGAATCGCTCTGGTGCAGGCATAGAGGCCTCTCAATGGAGCAAGTCCAGACTGAATTTCCCAAACTCAAATGTTGTAGGCAGGGTAAATTCGGGCTGGCTTCCAGGCTAGCAGCATGAAAGTAGAAACAGCACCGAGGTGATGGGGGGGGGGTATTTTCTCACAAAGACAGCATCATTATTATTTTATTAGCAGGAATTAATTTAGACTAATTACACTTCCACACACTCATAGGGGAATTATTTCCCGCGTCAGCAAGCAGCACACACTAACAGACATGTCAGAGTGACAGTGATCTGGTACGGTGAATACGTCTTACATTCAGCTCCACGCAGGGCTTCATGCCAGGACACCATTCACACACACATCTATTTTTCCCACTCATTCACATGTGTAAACAAACACACATCCCCCATACACACAGAAACGCTCACAAGCCAAGATAACGCTAGGTTATCCAAAACAAATATGGCTCAACACTGCAGTACATCTGTCATACACAACAAAAGTCTTATTCTGACTGTAATTACTGTTTTGAATACAAAATAACACAGATTCTGATGCAATCATGTTGAATGTTGAAGTGCATGAATGTATTGTAATGTGATATTCTTATGAGACTGTGCTCATCTGGCTTCCTCTCTGGTAAGAACACATTTAACATTTCATTTCACATTGTAATATATTAAGCATATTGTTAAAGTATATAATTTTTGTTTAAACTTTGGAATGGACAAGGGATCTCAATGTCACTGGAAAGGTCCATTATAGGTAACGAATCGGTCCACACTGTTTTGATTTGTTATGATAAATTAATTTGAGTTCCATCCTATATTACATCTCACTTACGATGTAATAATGTTAATGTTTTTGTTGAGAAAAGATGTCTTGAGATTATTTATTGCCATTTATACTACAATGTTATTTCTAACCCTCAGATCCACCACCCATTGCAATAGATATAAATACATATATACTGTATAGCTTTTTATATTATGATTTATGAGCACATTTAGAGTAAAATTCCACTAGTGCAATATCTTTCTTTTTTGTTTTTGTAGCACAGCGGGGTTCTGAATGGGCGTAAGGCCTGATAATCAGGTCTAGACACGGTGTAGACACATTAATCTTCAGCCTCCCATGACACAAACCAAACCAGACAGAACGAGACCCTAACCACATACACAACCCGCACACACACATACATATACAGTACACACATGCACATGCACACACACTCACACATTATTACTCTCCTTCCTTACAACTGGATTTGAAGAGCTAAGAGTGTGCGTGAGTGTGCGTGTGTGTGTGTGTGTGTGTGTGTGTGTGTGTTGAGAGATTGAAAAAAAAAACAATGAAAGGCACCACCAAGCTTCAGTGACCTTATCATGCTTTAAAAGGCAGACAACTGATGCTGGGGATGGAGTTGGCCATTGTGTGTGTGTGTGTGTGTGTGTGTGTGTGTGTGACGGAGTTGGCCACTGCCCTTTACAGAAAAACAGGAACAAATGAGTGTGAAGGGGTATCCATCGTTGCCCTGGCCCCCACCAGCACAAACATCCAGCCCTCTGTGGACTGGGTCGGGTCAACTGCTGGTAATGGCCCGGCTAGAAATGTCATCACTCACAATAGTCACTTAGGATATTTAATTGCTTTTAATTTGCCATTAATCCTCCAAATGCTCCTAATCAATGTGTTTGCGAGTGCAATTTGCAAGTGAATCCTTGGCTTTGTGTCACCAGACTTTCCCTCAACTTCTCTTTGACTCTGTCTGCTGTGTGTGTGTGTGTGTGTGTGTGTGTGTGTGTGTGTGTGTGTCAGCAAGTAAAGTACCCCTCTGCCTCTAATTTGGTGTGTGTGTGTTTGAATGTGTGTGTGTGTGTGTGTGTGTGTGTGTATGTGTGTGCATGTGTTGAGTGTGTGTGTGTGTTCCCCACTCCCTGTCATTGTCTGTGTGTGTGTGTGTCTGAGTGTGTGTGTGCATGTGTGTGTGTGTGTGTGTATGTGTGTGCATGTGTTGAGTGTGTGTGTGTGTGTTCCCCACTCCCTGTCATTGTCTGTGTGTGTGTGTGTCTGAGTGTGTGTGTGCATGTGTTTGAGTGTGTGTGTGTGTGTGTGTGTGTGTCAGCAAGTAAAGTACCCCTCTGCCTCTAATTTGGTGTGTGTGTTTGAATGTGTGTGTGTGTGTGTGTGTGTGTGTGTGTGTATGTGTGTGCATGTGTTGAGTGTGTGTGTGTGTTCCCCACTTCCTGTCATTGTGTGTGTGTGTGTGTGTGTGAGTGTGTGTGTGCATGTGTTTGAGTGTGTGTGTGTGTGTTCACCACTTCCTGTCATTGTGTGTGTGTGTGTGTGTGTGTGTGAGAGAGAGAGAGAGAGAGAGAGAGAGAGAGAGAGTTAGCATGTTCCCCTCTGTTATAACCTGCTATCTTTGGCTCCTGTCAGTGTTGACTGATGGAGCCCTGCAGAGAGAAGCAGAGGAGAGGAGTGTTAACTACATGACTGGAGGTTGAGGGCCTGGTGTGTGTGTGTGTGTGTGTGTGTAGGTGTGGGTGTGTACTTTTACATGGATGGCCAACCCTTACTGACACATGCTCTACTTTGTTTTGCTCCACTAGTCTGGAAAGAATTACAGGGAAGTGAATTTGGCCCAATCGGCATGACGGGAAACATCCTAGAATTTTGGAGTTTGAGGTTGAGCTCTGAAGATTTGGTTGGGTAGCTACTGATAACAAACTCATATTGTACTTGTTAATGACAATTTTGATGGGAAGAGTTACTTTTGGTAGATGTGTAAATTGGATTTTGTGAACAACCATCAAACATTCAAATGTGAGTGTGATGTTCATTTCAAATACACCTTCAGACGCAGCAGAGAAATACAGCCCTGTTTTGCTTGGCTGTGAAGGACCCAATTGGTGGACCCTGCATGGGCCAACACATAAATTGCATGCTATGTCATTTGACATGTTATTTCTCCCGGTCATGCTTTTGCAGCCACAAAAGGACAGTGTTGTGCAAGTTCACACTTCCCAAGAGCACAAAACTCAGTTCTTACAGATTCAAATGGACGACTTTGTGTTATAGTTTGCGATTTCTGAATTCCCGCCCGCCTCTTTCCAGAGTGACGCTGGTCAAGGCAGCTAGTGCGGATTGCAGCTCGATGGACAGCTGGTTCTGGTAAGCAGCCGTTCTCTTCGGAAAGTCCTGAGTGATCTGTCTGACCAGGCGCCGGTAGCTTTCACATTAGCAGTTCTTCAGGACGCTAAGTTTAAAGGAGAATTCCGGTGTGATATTGACCTAAAGTGTATTGAAACATGATACCGAGTGTGAACGTATGTCTCATAGCCCATCTCGGCTTGTCCCCTGCACTCCAAAATCTGGCGCTTAGTTAGCGATGCTACCAACAGCTTTTTTCAATAGTGGTGCTCGCATCGGGCTAGCCATGCAAATAAATCACTGTTTTACACCCATTTACGAGGCTCAATGTATCTCCACACTTCATTGGTAGACTTCCGAGGACCCTGACATTTAAAACGAGACATTGAGAACTTTGGAAAAGCACTGGTAGTTTTTACAAGACGATTTATACAGACAGTATCTTCCGAAGTTTAAGCGTTTGCAGCCATCTTGAATTTAGTCCACGATAAGTCGAGCAGCGAGTAAGAATGAACAGCTATGATAAGGGATCAGATTCCAAAAATAATTCAGTGGAAATGCATGGATTCCAGTTTCTTCCAGTAGCAGCAACTGGAATCCACCAATGAAGTCTACCAATGAAGTGTGGAGATACATTGAGCCTCGTGAAATGTAGTAAACAGTGAGGTGAGGCCTATTTGCATGGCTGGGGCCCCGAGTCGGGCACCACGTCAAAAAGCTGTTGGTAGCATCACAACTAGCCAGATTTGGAGTGCAGGGGACAAGCCGAGACAAGGAGACATAATGCTCACACTCTCTCGTATCATGTTTCAATACACTTTTAGGGTCAATATCACACCGAATTCTCCTTTAACGCTCGCGGGACTGATGTCCCAATCCCCAGACCTGTCCACTAAGACTCAGGACTCAGCTGAGATGAGTTCGGACACGATCCCCCTGTGGATGTGGAGTCTGTACTGGGGTCCAGGAGCTTATTGTGCTGATGCATCTCACCGTGGCCCATCCACCCAGGACTCAACAAGTAACACCCAGATCTGAAGAGTTGCACACACACACACACACACAGACTTACAGTGTGTGCGTGTGAATGTGGAGTGTGTACTGGGGCCCAGGACCTTATTGTACTGATGCATCTCACCGTGTCCCATTGACCCAGGACTCAACAAGTAACACCCAGATCTGAAAAGTTGCATTTAATAGAATAGAAATGGACCCTGTCCACTTCACACACACACACACACACACACACTCAGAGAGAACAGGGAGAGGTGTGTGACTACCTCGGTTGTGTTGGACGGGTTCTGTCTCCAGAGAGCAGGCGGCGGCAGCAGCAGTGTGTGTGTGTGTGTGTGGCGTGGTTCTCTGCAGCCAAGCTTGTTGAAATGAGCTGAGCAGCGTGAGATTGTTCAATTAAGCAGGAGCCAACGCGCTTTACAGGGCATATGACTTCCCCAGAAACAGGTCAGGCAGAAAGAACAGAGAGAGGAGAGGAGAGGAGAGGAGAGGAGTAGCACGGTTTCTACATGGAACACAGCTAACCTCTAGCCTGCTACAGCTCACACACACACAGACAAGCTCTTTCACACACACAGACATATTCTCACACACACACACAGACATACTTTTACACACACAGACATGCTCACAAACACACAAAGACATGCTCACACACAGAGACATACTCACACACGGACATCCGCACAATAGCACACACATGAACACACATACACACACACACACATACATACACAGTGGCACCGATTTATGTTTGTGTCAGTGGGTGCTTAAACCGTTGTGACTTTTGTATGTTCATTGTCATAGTGTTGTGCCATGAGATTTTCACATAGCACGCAGTGTGCCTCAAAACATCAACAGTTTAAGATAACCTGCCTTGGACAGCTCTGATTGCTGTCAACAGACATGAAGAAATGTGACTGATTCTGTTTAACTATCGTCAACACTCAGATTGGTGGTTAGGATTCGGAGCAAGGGACTGACAGCGAAATAACCAGTCACAGACCCATAGTTCCTTCAATTGATGCAATCTAGCACCAACCGTGAAGATATTTTCAAATGTAACCTGGACCGTAATCTTGACCGTAAACTGGGCCATATGCTGGACTGTAACCTGGACCGTAACCCGAACTGTAACATGCATCGTACACAAAACTGTAACCTGGACTATAACAGAGACTTTCTAATGAGGAGAGACAGCACTCAAAAAATCCTCCATAGAAATGCATGGGGTTAGTTTGTAACGTCAATATGGCAGTTGTCTACATATATCCCACCCCTTCCGTGGCAAAAAGTTGACATGTGAATACATTGAGCCAATCATGTGGTGTGTTGTGAATACGTTGAGCCAATCATGTGGTGTGTTGTGAATACGTTGAGCCAATCATGTGGTGTGTTGTGAAGACATTGTGCCAGTCATGTGTTGTGATCTCGCCGCTGGAGCAAGGTTGGTGTCGTGAAGCCTTGCGCACACGCATTTCTGCCGAAATAGGTGCCCGATAAGTGCCCAAAAAGCATTGCAATATGGCCGCCGAGTGGAGGGACTTGCCAAAAAGGACTTTGACTATAATCTGACCGTATGCTTGACTGTAATGTGGACCGTAACTTGGATCATATGCTGGACCTTACGCTGGTCGGTGCTCAGGAGTCCCAGATGGTCTTCACGCACACACACATATACATAAACACACATACACACACTGACATGCTGACACACACACCAATGACTCTTTCATTGGTACACACACACACACACACACACACTGATATGCTCATGAGCTGCAGGTGGTGGTGCAGGGGGTCTCAGACTCAGATGTCAGCTCAGATGTCATGCTCAGACAGATGTCAGCATCTGTGGGCTGTTCCCAACCTTCAGCCTCAGAGAGAGAGACAGGAATCACACACACACACACACCCGCACACACACTATCGTTGTCTCAATCTTACAAACACACACACACATGCATTCAAATTCAAACACTATCTAATGTCAACTCTTTCTTTGTGTATATTACACACACACACATACACCTAATCTTGTTTTATTGCACACACACACACATAAATAAACATGCACACAAACAGATGACTCCATACAGAAGAATTGTTGTCTAGGTGACTAATCTTGCATCCTAGTGAGAGGCATAAGAGGCGTAGGTCCACACTGAGTCTCTCTCACTCCGGGCCACAGAGAAGAAAGAGATTTGACAAACAGCAGACAGTCCACAGGAGACCACACAAATACATCACCCAGTCTCCATCTCTTCTCTCTTTTACTCTCTCTGTAAGAGAACACCCACCTCCAGCATCTCTCTCTCTCTCTCTCTCTCTCTCTCTCACACACACACACACACACACACAGGAGGAGGCAGGGCATATGAGAGTGAGGAGGAGGCAGGGCATGTGAGAATGAGGGGGCGGGGCATGTGAGAGTGAGGAGGCGGGGCATGTGAGAGTGAGGAGGCGGGGATGTGAGAGTGAGGAAGGAGGAGGGGGGCATGTGAGTGAGGAGGCGGGGCATGTGAGAGTGAGGAGGCGGGGAGTGTGTGAGTGAGGAGGCGGGGCATGTGAGAGTGAGGAGGCGTGGGAGGTGAGTGAGGAGGCGGGGCATGTGATAATGAGTAAGCGGGGCATGAGAGAGTGAGGAGGCGGGGCATGTGATAATGAGTAAGCGGGGCATGAGAGAGTGAGGAGGCGTGGCATGTTAGAGTGAGGAGGCGGGGCATGTGATAATGAGTAAGCGGGGCATGTGAGAGTGAGGAGGCGGGGCATGTGATAATGAGTAGGCGGGGCATGTGAGAGTGAGGAGGCAGGTGGAGAGTGAGGAGGCGGGGCATGTGAGAGTGAGGAGGCGGGGCATGTGAAATGAGGGCGGGCATGTGGGATGTAAGCGGGGCATGCGGGGCATGTGAGGGAGAGGTAAGAGGGCCTCGAGTGTAATCATCAGCACAGATAAGGAGAAGTCCAACCCAACCTAACCCAATTTTCATTTGGATTTAATTTCATTTCAAATAACACTTTGATGTGAGCGAGACTTTTGTGCGTTTATTCATTCTGTCCCAGATGGAGCAACGTGCTGCCTGAGACTATCTCCATAAATCAAATTGCTGGGAAATTGAAAAGTTAAGAGTTTTGTTCTGTTAAATCCAAATTATCAGACCCTCACCGCTGTTCTGGGGATGCAGGAGACCGAGCCTAACACCACACACACACACCACTGCATCACACTCCTCACACACACACACACACATATACATGCAGCCTTGTGTGTATATGCAGGCGTGTCCGTGTCCAAATGCAAAGTGTCCATATGCAGGCGTGTCTGTGTCCAAATACAAACTGTCATATGCAGAGTGTCCATTTGCAGACATGTGTGTATGTACTGTATACAGAGTGTCATATAGGGGGGTGTGCCTGCACATGAGGAGTTCTATTTCACGTCAGTCCCAGCCATGTCCAGTCTGCACGCCATTCTGTTGATTACCTATGAGGGACAGAGGAGTTGATCAGCGATGAGGGATAGAGCAGTCTTCTTATTGATCCAGACAAGGAGCCGCCTCCATAAAATGGTTTCCTCCTCCATCGTTCCGTCCTCATCCGCGGTGTGATTTATCTCCATAGGCCTCTCCAGATGCCAGCTGACACCTGCCTCCTGCAATCAGAGGCCTCAGGATGAGGACAGCAGCAGAACAGATCCCTACCTGATCATGCTCCTTCTGATGAATAAACATAAGATAAATGAGGCGAGCAGAAGACGCCTTTGATGGTTATTAGTGCTAGTGGATTTCTATCAGGCATATCAATTTGAAAAAAAAAAAAAAAAATAGATTTATTTATTTAAGAAAAACAAATACTGTGGTCAAATTAGCTGTGTAAAACTGCACATTTCACTTTAGACCAGGTTTGTCTTGGTCAGTTGTGTCAAAATAAAAATACATATAATATATTGAAATTTGTGACCATGCGCCACACACCTACTTTTTTCATCGGCATGTCAGTGGGTGCGCAAGGTTCATTTGACAACTCGTCAAGTCGTGCGTTTGGCGGAATAATGATAATTGTGCCAGCAGTAAACTAGCAAAAGGACTTGAGTCGCATCTGGTGCCATGATGCACCAGTCGTAAGACAGGGCCCTAAATATCGCAATGTGCTGTGTTAATGCACATTTTTCTAACATGCTAGATGGTTTTCCATCAACAGTGCAGTGAATGTCAAAATATTGGATACAAGACTCACATCCAGTGCCACTACAATATCTGCGTCCATTGTTGACTTTAAAAATAATATTGTCCCCTGCTTTTATCGTTAGAAATTTGTCGTCCTCGGCCATTGTTTGCATTATGACAAACTTTCTTTTTAATGTTAAATGGGCTTCATAGTACACTCGTGACTTCCTAGCACATTCAGACAGGCAGGTCACAGCAACTGTAGACTTCTTAGGACACACAGACAGGAAGGTCACAGCAACTGTAGACTTCTTAAAACATTCAGACAGGTAGGCCACAGCTGGTGCAGACTTCTTAGAGCACTCAGACAGGTAGGTTCAGTTTTTATAGACTCCCTAGTGCACACAGACCGCCTTTTGTATCCGTCCATCTTAGCACGGCTTCCTTCCGGCTCACTGAGAGCCTCCGCAGCGTGCACAGAGAGCAGAGGAGTGATTGCCATCTGAGTGGATGCTCGCGCAACATGGGTCATTGTGTGAGTTAATGCTTGTTTGGCAGAAAAGAATCCTTTCATGTTTTTTTCCTGAACTGACGGAGCAGGCAAGAGGTCTTTGTGAGATTTCACAATCAGCCCTGTAAGCTGTCCTTCCTCCACAGTATTCTGTGTGTATGTGTGTGTTAACGCACATATTCACATGGGGTTGTGTGCCTGCATGCACATTTGGGTCATCACTGTATCGCAACCTTACCAGATGGTACAGAACTTGCAGTACATCATGGTTTTTAGGAGGACATATTTTGTGTAGATGCGATTGAGATATCCAGTGACACTGTATATATAAGTTAGCAGTAAAACATTGTAGATCAATCACTCTATAAGATGACAGAGAGAGGAGGCGCAGAGAGAGAGCTTGAGAGCTCCCTCTGTTTCTTGGTGTTTTATGCCCCCAATGTTGCCTTCAAGGCAGCGCTGCCTGGAAGGCACTAGGGTTAGGCATGTGTTAAGGTTAGGGTTAGGTTTAGGATTAGGTGCCTTTAAGTCAGCGGTGGAGCAGTACACCACCATCGAGCGCTCCCTCCCCAAAGAAAGGTGGCGCAGAGAGAGCTCCTGCAACAGCACTCCCTCCCCACAGAGAGAGCTCCTGCAAAACCGCTCCATCCCCACAGAAAGGAGGAGCAAAGAGACAGGAGGCCACAGACAGGAGGCGCAGGTGTCTGATGATGGCGTTGGTGGTGCTGATGAAGTGTTACCACCTCTTCCCTTCATGTCAGCTGATCACGCTGTACAGATGGGCTTCCAGACACGGGTAGGTGAGGCTGCCACTGGGCAGCAGACCAAATCCACTTCCTGTTCCTCGGGCGCATATGGCCTTACAGGCTCGTCAGGATCCATTATGAGGCAACAAAGGATGGCAGTGTGACAGGAGCATTCTAGAACACGATTCTTCATGCGTTTGACAAGAACAGATATTTGGAGCTACTCCTCCCCTCCTGCCCCTTGCTGTACTTCAGCGGCATCTGCGTGACATCTCTGCTGCACGGCTCTTGGGAGGAAATGCTATTTCTGTGTAAAACGGCCCAAAGTGAAGACTCATGTTCCAGTCCTCAGAGGGAGAAGGGGGTAGGGGGAGTGTGTGTGTGTGTGTGTAGGGGGTGCTGCTAAATACAATTGTTCTGGAATTATTTTCATGTAGAACAGTGTCAGAGGCATGGCATGAACCGAACGTCACATTCCATTACCCTGCCGTCACCAGTGGAGTGAGAGGAACTGTCCCCTAAGGTTTAACAAACTGCTTCAGCCTTTTATTACACATTACGCCCTGACTGCCGGAGTGCAGCGCTATGCACTGGAGAGGACTTATGTAAAAAGCCCTGTCCAGCCAGCTGCCAGAGACCACACACACAACAGAGTGTGTGTGTGTGTGTGTGTGTGTGTGTGAGGAAGAGAGAGAGAAAGAGTGAGATAGAGAGAAGGTAAGACTGGAGAGGAGCACTGGTGACCCTCATGATGCTGCTGTCCTCAGCTGGACAAAGACACACAGCACTAAAATGCACACGTGTGTTAAGTGTGCAGAAAGGTGTGAGTCAGGGTGCATTACAGCACTCCAACAGCACAGGCACTGCTGCACTCCTGGGTAATATATCACTGCCCAGCTTATGATGACAGTGCTTACCTCCTCTAAACGGTCAGCTAGAGGAGACTGAGAGGGAGAGAGAGAAGAACATGACACACCCAAAGACAGATGAAAGGAGAGAAGATAGAAGGAAATACAATGAGAAAGTGAGAGAGAGAGAGACAGAGAGAGAGAGAGACAGAGAGAGAGAGAGAGAGAGAGAGAGAGAGAGAGAGAGAGAGAGAGAGGGAAAGACAGAGACAGAGAGAGATATGGAAGTACCTCTTCATTTATGACTTATGGCTGGAATGAGGGGTGAAACACAAGGATGTTGAAAAGCCTAGAACACCCTACCCTGCACAGGGATTGAGTTAGGGGAGCAGGGCTAACACCTAACACCTCAGGGTTGAACAGGAGGTGAGTTTGTCATCTGCCGAAAGGAACAGGGAAGGCAGAGAGGACAGGAACGGAAAGGAGAGATGAAAGAGAAGCATCCCCTGGGAACCCCACATCAGCTTATGGTACATGACAAAACGATGGGAAGTCAGCCAGAAAGACTAAAATTAACATTTCTTTCTCTCACTCTCTCACACAGTCGCCATGAGTGAAATCATGTTGAAGTTCAGTGCCGACAGACACATCCATTTGTGGCATTAATTTATAATCCTGGCCGTCTCTCTGAGTCGTCTGGAAGCCCCTGGTGGCCTCCAGGTTAATGGACACAGCAATCATGTGACGACGTTAACTATACAGCAAAGGTTCCATGTAGCGTAAGCGCTAGATAATGCTCATCTCATCACACACCACTTACACAGCACACCTCACACAGCCAACACAACACTGAGCAAACACCGCACCTCACAGAACTCTAACACAACATGTACCAAACACCTCAGCTACCAAACACCGCACCTCACAGAGCTCTAACACAACATGTACCAAACACCTCAGCTACCAAACCTCACAGAGCTCTAACACAACATGTACCAAACACTCAGCACCAAACCTCACAGAACTCTAACACAACATGTACCAAACACCTCACAGCTCTAACACAACATGTACCAAACACCTCACCAGAGCTCTAACACAACATGTACCAAACACCTCACCTACCAAACACCACACCTCACAGAGCTCTAACACAACATGTACCAAACACCACACCTCACAGAGCTCTAACACAACATGTACCAAACACCTCAGCTACCAAACACCACACCTCACAGAGCTCTAACACAACATGTACCAAACACCTCAGCTACCAAACCTCACAGAGCTCTAACACAACATGTACCAAACACCTCACAGAGCTCTAACACAACATGTACCAAACACCACACCTCACAGAGCTCTAACACAACATGTACCAAACACCTCACCTACCAAACACCACACCTCACAGAGCTCTAACACAACATGTACCAAACACCACACCTCACAGAGCTCTAACACAACATGTACCAAACACCTCACCAAACAGTACCACACCTCACAGAACATGTGCCAAACACCTCAGCTACCAAACACCACACCTCACAGAGCTCTAACACAACATGTACCAAACACCACACCTCACAGAGCTCTAACACAACATGTACCAAACACCACACCTCACAGCGCTCTAACACAACATGTACCAAACACCACACCTCACAGCGCTTTAACACAACATGTACCAAACACCTCACCTCACAGAGCTCTAACACGATACCTGCCAAACACCAAAACGCACCTCACAGAGCTCTAACACAACATGTACCAAACACCTCAGCTACCAAACCTCACAGGCTCTAACACAACATGTGCCAAACACCACACCTCACAGAGTTTCTAACACAACATGTGCCAAACACCTCAGCTACCAAACCTCACAGAGCTCTAACACAACATGTACCAAACACCTCAGCTACCAAACCTCACAGGCTCTAACACAACATGTGCCAAACACCACACCTCACAGGCTCCTAACACAACATGTACCAAACACCTCACAGAGCTCTAACACAACATGTGCCAAACACCAAAACGCACCTCACAGAGCTCTAACACAACATGTACCAAACACCTCAGCTACCAAACCTCACAGGCTCTAACACAACATGTGCCAAACACCACACCTCACAGGCTCTAACACAACATGTGCCAAACACCACACCTCACAGAGCTCTAACACAACATGTACCAAACACCTCAGCTACCAAACACCACACCTCACAGAGCTCTAACACAACATGTACCAAACACCTCAGCTACCAAACCTCACAGAGCTCTAACACAACATGTACCAAACACCTCAGCTACCAAACACCACACCTCACAGGCTCTAACACAACATGTGCCAAACACCACACCTCACAGGCTCTAACACAACATGTACCAAACACCTCACAGAGCTCTAACACAACATGTGCCAAACACCTCAGCTACCAAACCTCACAGGCTCTAACACAACATGTACCAAACACCACACCTCACAGAGCTCTAACACAACATGTACCAAACACCACACCTCACAGAACTCTAACACAACATGTACCAAACACCTCAGCTACCAAACACCGCACCTCACAGAACTCTAACACAACACTGAGCAAACACCGCACCTCACAGAACTCTAACACAACATGTACCAAACACCTCAGCTACCAGAACACACACCTCACAGAGCTCTAACACAACATGTACCAAACACCTCACCTACCAAACACCACACCTCACAGGCTCTAACACAACATGTGCCACAACACCCACAGCCTCACAACACTGAGCAAGCCGCCTCACAGAACTCTCTACCCAAACAACACACAGCTCTAACACAACATGGCGCAAACACCTCAGCTGCAAACCTCACAGAGCTCCTAACACAGCTGTACCAAACCTCACCAAACCTCACAGGCTCTAACACAGCATGTACCAAACAAACCACCTCACAGAGCTTTAACACAACATGTACCCAAACACCACACCTCACAGGCTCTAACACAACATGTACCAAACACCTCACCACTCACTGCCACACCTCACAGGCTCTCTGGCAAACATGTACCAAACACCTCAGGAGCTTTAACACAATGTACCACCTAGGCTCAAACAGTACCAAACACCACACCTCACGCTCTAACACAACATGTACCAAACACCACCCTCACATTACACTGAGTACCAAAATCCCCAGGATACCTGCCAAACACCAAACTGCTAACACAACACCTACCAAACGGTAACCCTAACACTGAGCAATCCCAGAGGTGACACTGCCATAGCCCTAACCTGCAGTAAGGTGCGGTAAAGGTGCAGTCAGGGATTTCGCTGGAAGTCGCATTTGTTTGTGTTTATGTTTAAATTTATTAGCAGGCTTTTTATGCAAAAAACATACAGTATATTTTAACCAAGGACAAAACGAAACACACCAAAGAGGTAGCTCACCCCTACCCTCATTCTTAGAGAAATCCCATGCTGGGTTTTGTTTTTGTTTGGGGGACAGGCTGTCCCCACTTTGTTTGTTTCCAGTTTTCGGAGCCTGGGCTGCCTACAGAGACTCATTCTACCATCATAACATGGCTATTATCATCAGTCCCCACACTGCAGTCCTCCCATGGCAAACAATTCAAATGAATTTGTTCATAGATATTGGTGAATAGACTTTGTCTGAAAACGCTTCACAAAGCCTTAGGCCTGAACTCGCTAAAGCAAGCACAAGGCTACAGTGAAAGAGCCTCTTAACAGTGAGAAACCTTGAAACTGCAAAGTTCTAGATAGTTTAAAACCTCAGGTTAAGGACCTGGAGCAGCTCCCATGCAGCTCAGACAGGGAGCCATCTGCTTGGGGCTGGCGTGCTATAGAAAGAACGGATGTAAGGGGCTCATATGGTGGGTGTGATGTAAAGCCTATCTGGTTAATGTATGATCACTGCATTTTCATTTCTATCCATCCATTTATTTAAAGCCATACAGACTTAAAGGAATGTAAACTTCTGAATCTAGTCCACTAGATTTACGCATGCAGCAAGCTCATGCAGACCATGGATGACCGGCTGGTGAGTCCACATTCAGGGCTGCTAAAAACTTTATGGGATTCTTTATGGTCCAGCGGCCCACTGATGTGGTGTCCTACCAGGGTTTGTCCTAGTATGGCCCATTGAGAGAACATCACAGTAAAGCTTAGCACAGTGAAGTCAGTAAAGCTGGTTAGGGTGGTTAGAGTTGGGGTTGGAGTCTGCAGTAATGCCCCACAGAGGGGGCTCTAGGCCTAGTCAGTGACGTCCTCCTTCAGGCAGCACACTAGAGAGCGACAGCAGCGGGTTAGAGCAAGTGGCACGTTAGCAAGCCAGAGCAGCGGGTTAGAGCAAGTGGCACGTTAGCAAGCCAGAGCATCGGGTTAGAGCAAGTGGCACGTTAGCAAACCAGAGAAGCAAGTTAGAGCGAGTGGCACATTAGCAAGCCAGGGCAGCAAGTTAGAGCGAGTGGCACATTAGAGTGAGAGCGGCAGGTTAGAGAAATGGCATGTTAGAGAGCCACAGGTTATAGCTAGTGGCAAGAAAGAGAGCAAGAGTAAGAGCAGGGGGTTAGAGTAAGTGGGAGAGCAGCAGGTTAGAGCAAGTGGAACGTTAGAGAGCGAGAGGCACGTTAGTGAGCAAGTGGAACGTTAGAGAGCGAGAGACGTTAGTGAGCAAGTGGAACGTTAGAGAGCGAGAGGCACGTTAGTGAGCAAGTGGCACGTTAGAGAGCGAGAGGCACGTTAGTGAGCAAGTGGAGCGTACAGTAGAGAGCGAGAGACACATTAGTGAGCAAGTGGCACGTTAGAGAGTGAGAGCGAGAGCAGCAGCCATTTCCCTGCCATTGTAGATTACATCAGTCTAACACCACATGGCCGCACTGGAAGGGGACAGAATCCACATTTCATTTTGTGGATAAATGTGAAGTTATTTGAGTCCTCGTAAATTAAGTATTTGAATCTTTAATAGCGCACATAATGAGTGAATAGCTGAGATTGTCTGGAGGTGCTGAATCCCATCTCGTTTCTGGATTGTTCTGTTCGGGCCTTTTACTCTCTGCTAAAAGGAAAGATGGCATTCCAATCAGAGCATAATATGCAGCACAATGCGCCACACATTACGGTGCTTTATGAGCTCATCTGGGTTTTCTGCTTCACTCTTGCGGAACATGAAAGTCCTTTCCTTGTATTCAAAGCCTGTTAAAAGCTAAACAGACCAGATGGATTTGTGCTTGCTTGTCACCAAATGTCCTTTGACTGTCTGTGTCAGGTTTTTCTCTCTATCTTTCTCTCACACACAGACATACACACTCACACACAACATTAACCCAATGTAAACCTGCAGAGGCAGTTGAAGTCAGGTGAGGTGCGGTTTAGAGGTGCTATACGGTCCAGCTCTAATCTATACCTTTCCCACTTTTTTCAAAATAAATCCCTTCACACTGTATGTGCAACACGCCTTTAAACCGTTCATTTTGGTCTTAATTGTTTTATAGGAAATCTGTCGTTCACAAGTCTGTGTTCCTGTTTTTCCTAAGAAAAGTTCCTTATACAATACAGTTGTAACTTATTTATTGAAAAGTTCCTATTACAATAACATGCATTTACATATAATTCCTCTGTGTTGATTTTGCATTAATTTCATGATGTGGGAGTACCATTGGTGTCTGTCTCAGGTAATGTGGAAGTACTGTACCATTGGTGTCTGTCTCAGGTTCTTGTGTGGAAGTAACATTGGTGTTTGTCTTAGGTTCTGTTGTGGAAGTAACATTGGTGTCTGTCTCAGGTTCTGGTGTGTGAATAGAGTTAGTGTGCGGAGGGCAGGAGTGATTGGGGAGCAGTTAGGTGATTAGAGGTTCTACATGGAAACAGGAACATTATTTAATGGCCGACCAAGATCAGACAGGTTCAGCAGTCAGCAGCGGAGATGAAAGTGTGACTGAAGTCAGAGCTGCGGAGAGCTTGAGAGGATGAAAGAGTTGGGCTGCATGGACTCACCACCCCCGCACCACCACACAGGCAACACACAGGAAGGGGCAGAGGAAGCTTCCATGTCAACTGGACTACCTGTAAAAACAGGGTCTCAAATGCTTCAAGAGGTAAATTACAGTACATGTTCAGGTTGTTCTTAAAATGTGCATTTTGTAGCCGTCTACACAAAGTTCACCACATGAGAAATATCAACGCTGAGCAGAAATCAGCATTTTATGGGTATACTGAAGTGGATTTAAGTATCATGCTGGTTGTAGCCTAGCCACAGGTGACGTCACGTTGGCGACCGCGTTTGTGGCAGAGCCTCATGAGGACCCCTTCCAGACAGGAGCCGCTCCGCCATCATGCCTCATGCCTCCTGGACTTTCCAGTTCCAAAATAAGCTGTTACACACAGATGTTATGACAACAAACAAACAAACAAACAAAAAACACTAGTAAAAGATTACTTAAAAGGAATTTTTGTGACTAGATGTTGAACAGCCTTTGTTGATAGGCAAAAAGACTGGTGGTCTATTTGCTGGGCACTGAGCAGACTGGAGCTGAATTAGTGTAACCCAACCCTGGCTGTGTTCATTTGAATGATGGGGTAAGCTGTTGAAAAAGGTGAAACTTATCTCAAAGTATGTTTCTCATTGCAAATATAAGTCAGTATCATTAAATGTTTCCCACTATAAGTAACTAGAGAAACTGTAAACCAAAACCTGGAAAAGTATTTGAATATTTTTTTCTTCCTAAGTGCATTTAAAATGTATCATATTTAAGTTCTCATTATCTTGGTCTACCTGTTCAAATTCCAGCTGATTGCATTATACTTATATGCAGAGGTGTTACTCGGCATCCTTTTGAGCATTTATTGAATGAGTCACAGCCCACAGTATCCTACGTTTCAAGCCCTTTCTCTTCTCTTCTCTTCCCTCCACTCTCTTCATCACCCACCCCCAGTCCTAGTCATCTCCCCCACTCTCTAACCCTCATCACCCCCCATTCCTAGTCATCTCCCCCACTCTCTAACCCTCATCACCCCCCATTCCTAGTCAACTCCCCCACTCTCTAACCCTCATCACCCCCCATTCCTAGTCAACTCCCCTTCTCTCTCCCCCCCTACACACACCAACCCTAGTCATCTTCCCTTCCCTCTCTAACCCTCACCCCCCTACACACACCAACCCTAGTCATCTTCCCTTCTCTCTCTAACCCTCGTCATCTCCCATATCAGCCACATGCTGCCCCCTAGTGGATACTATCATTTGGCAGTCTTGTGTTATATAATTACTAAGTGCCATAGAAAGAGCTAGCTTCTATACTTCTCTCATTTGTGCCATAGCAGTGCTACTACAGTGTCTTTGGAAAAAAGTACAAAGATGTGTGTCTGGCTAGACTGCAGCAGAAATGCCCTGGGCGAACACAGAAGTAGCTGTGGCAGTAGGCCTAGTTCTTTTTCATAAGCAGCCAGAGTAAGTGCAGTATAGCTTGTGTGTGTGAGCATGTGTCATTTATTATGGCAGCTGTCATTTCTGTTGTGAACCTCGCAGTATCTCCTAGTTTATTTATTAAAGTCTGAATGTAATACCTGTAATATGTAATACCATGGAGTCCTGATTCCGCACGATAGACAAAGGGAATACTGGCACTTTTCCCCACTTTCAGCATGTCTCACAGCTGATTTAAGCTGTTGTTGAATATGCTTCCATATTTATAAAGACTTGAGTAGTTAAAAAAGTGTTGATATTAAAGCAACACCAAAGAATTTTCCCTCTGTCGCACACACACTATTTGTTTATCCAGCACCGGCTTTGCAAATAACAATGTCCACAGACAAGGTAGAATATTTTGCATGACTTATAAAAGTACGATGTATTGCGACATCAGATGCAAGTCAAATTTGTTTTTTCTTATGTCTCATTCCATCGAACTACAGATCTGCTACCCGATCTGGCAAACTTACATAGTGCGGTTATAGCCGATAGAGGGCCGCGAAGCGAATGCATAATTGCCGTTCACCCTGTTACGAGTTGATGAACCACTGAAACGATTTTGGAAACATTATTTTAAGGTACAAAAAACTCTTTGGTGTTGCTTTAAGCGTAGGGCTCTGCAGAAAGTGTTTTCAACTTTAGGTCTTAAAGAAGAATTCAGGCGATTGTTCACATAGATCTCGGTTTTGTCGAGGTCACGAGTACTGTCGGTATGAAATCAAATGAGAAATATCAGTGCTACCTAGCGAGTTGCTGCAGCCAACAGCTAGAGCAGTCAGGCAGCTACAGTACCACACTCTGGGGGCATCTTTAACCTCATGCCCCCAGATGCCTGCCCCCACATTTCCCTCTTGACCAGCCTAGTCTCCTGTGAACTTGCTCATCCTCCTCCGTGTCTGTAGGAGGAGCCACCCCACATCACTCACTGCTGTTAAGGCTGTTCTCACATACAACACCCTCAACACTCAAGGCCTCCTCTAAGCCTGTAAGCGAGATGAATCTCTTTAAGCGCTCTCAGGATGAAATGAGTGAGCCGACAGTTAGACATACTGTAAGCCCAAGGAGTCTCTAAAAAGGCTTAGAGAGATGAAAGTGGTCACCTTCAGGTAACGCTGTCAAAGGTGTGTCCATGAACCGACAATCATTTTAGCTGTGAATGGACAGCTAGGTGACTGTGAGGAGCAATTTTCTGAAATTGACTACAAAGTTATTTGATTAGAATGGCAGGTTGGGGAACATGAACAAAAACACAAGCAGCATGATCAGTGGGATTGTGTGTGTGTGTGTGTGTGTGTGTGTACTGTATGTAGTCCTCTGCTCTGTGTAGGATTGCCATCGCCTGCCCAGGCAGCAGTGCTTAGATCTCATGTAAATTTCTTTCCAAATGGGAACAAAGCACACACGCACACACACACACATACACGCACATGCACCCACACACACACACACACACACAAGCACACACGCACTCACACACACACAGCCATATGTTTATCTTAGTAAGTGAATGAGATGAGCTCCCAGCTTCTCCTCTCACTGCAGAAGAGGAAAGAAACACAACAGAAGGAGGACAAGCTACCAAGGCATCAGAGAGAGAAAGGACAACGCTGGCACTGTTATATTTACACAGGCCCTGAACAGGTAGAGGAAGGAGAACCCATGGCACCATGTAAGAATGACTGAGAACAATGAGTGAGTGAATGAGTGAGAGACAGAGAGAATGCAAAGGAGTGAGGGAAGAGAGAGGAAGTGGGAGGAAGAGAGGGAGAGGGGAAAGAGAGAGGGAGTGAGGGAAGAGAGAGGGAGTGAGGGAGTCAGTAAGCATGAGAGACAGTGATTAAGAGAGTGTCAGAGTGAAGCAGTTAGCTAGTGTGTGTGCATGTGCTGCTGCTGCTGCAAGTCAGTGTGTGTGTGTGCTGTTATGTACGGTGTACTATGGTAGGTTAGTGTGTATGAGTGTATGTGTGCTGCTGTAATTTAGTCTGTGTGCATGTCTGTCTGGTTAGGTAGTGTGTGGTGTGTGTGTGTCGTCAGGTAGTGTGTGTGTGTGCTGTTAGGTAGTGTGTTGTATGTGTGCTGCTGTAAGTTAGTGTGTGTGTGCTGTCAGGTAGTAGTAGTGTGTGTGTTGCTTTAAGAGTTCAGCATCTGACTCTTAGTCAATCAGTGACCCTAACCCCAACCCAGTGTCCTTCACCCTTCATCTCATCTAGTAGATTTGGACGATGCTTTTCTCTCACTCTGATCATCTCCCTCTCTTATCCTCTCACTCCCTTTCTCTCTCCCTCTCCCTCACTCTCTCTCTCTTCACATTTCTACTCAATCTCTCTCTCCCTCCTCTTTTCCCCTCCTCTCTTTCTTTTGCCCTCCCACTCTCCTTTTCTCTCTTCACTCTTCTCTTTCTCTCCCCTAGCTTGGGATTTTCTGCGGCTGCTCTATTTCAGAGGGGGAAGAAAAACCTTCTGAAATGGCAATTGAAGGCAGCGGAAGGTCTTAAGGAGGCATTAAGAATGAGCTTAAGACGGGCTCTGCACTGGAAATCCCTCAGGCACTCCAGAGATTTGAGGGGAACTGTATAAAAAAAGGTCCAGAGAATCGGGATGCAAATAATAGCTGTGACTAGTATGCAGTTTAAGTATTTTTGCAAATCTTTACTACAGCAAAAATGACACAGTCATAGCCCTATAAGTGTCCTGCGCCCCCCCCCCCTTTTTACCCTGCCACCCAAAAACCAAACGGCTTTGGTTCACAACATGCTAATGAGGTGGCTTGTGTAACTGGGCGTTATGTAAGAGCTGGGTTGTTGACAGGCTGCTCAGGTGGCAGGCGGGGGGGGGGGGGGGACTTGAGAGCCTGTGGATGGTAATGAGGTCTATGTGAAGCCACTGGTTCTTCGCTGGGTACCAACCATCATTAAGATACAAGCAATTACCACTGTGCAGCACGCACAAACACACACACACAAGAAAAACACACACAGACCCACAAATACACTTAAACAAACCGATACAAAATTCTCAAAAAAGATATTGCAAAATGCTTTTGAATCCTCATGCTAGGAGGATAAACAAATTTGGAAAGGAAGAATGAGGAGCTAGAGTATGAGGAGCTCCAACATTTCAGCATCTGATGAGGTGCATCTGTGAACAAGAGTACAGTAAAAGCAGCACATTACCATGGCGTGCCATATGATAAGTCTAACATGAGAGTGTGCCATATGATAGGTTTAACATGAGGGCATGCCATATGATAGGTCTAACATGAGAGCGTGCCATATGATAGGTTTAACATGAGGGCGTGCCATATGATAGGTCTAACATGAGGGCGTGCCATATGATAGGTTTGGATTAATAAGGGGGCGTGTCATACATAAGATATAATGTATTGTTGGCCAGTCATTATCGGAAAATAAGTCCCGATGGGCGAACAGGACCCCGACGCGCGTATATATCCGATAACAATACATTACCCTGCTTATTATACGGCTACTTGCCAAAACGAGAAAAGAAACTTCACACAATGGGTCTTTTAAAATTATTTTGCTACCGTTTTGTGGCTTTCGCTGAGAAAACAAATAGTTTTCCACAGAAAAAGGACTTGACAGTTTAAGGTGTTGCGTGGCAACGGCTTACTTGCTGAATTTCTTAATTACTTTCAATGAAATTCGACTGCAAAAAGTGAACAGACTTCTTGTGGAATGATAAGAAAGACATTAATCAGAAGCACAAAACAATGTTGCTATTGACAGCAGTCATTATATACTTTGCAGCAATCATTATGTAGATTTAACAGACCTCTGAACGTTGGGAAGGTCCATTCATGTGAATGGAACGTCCTGCAGCACTTTGAAGAGCTGTGTAATAAGATAGGTTTAACGTGAGGATGTGCCATGTAATGGGTTTGGAGTAATAAGGGGGTGTGTCATATGATTGGTTCAACATAAGGGCGTGCCATAGGATTGGTCCAACATGACGGCTTGCCCTGTCATTGGTTTAACCATGAGAGCATGCCATATGATAGGTTTATCACAAAGGTGTGCTCATTTCTCACTATTAAGTTAATTTACCATAAAAATGACGTTGAAGCTGTTATATTAAGTAAACAGCTTACATAGAATGCCTTTAAAAGGTACTGGGTCTCAGACCCTGCTTAAAAGGTACTTGGTGTGGATCTCGGACCTGGCTGGAAGTCATCAGAATGACGGCATTCCCTTTCAAGATGTGATGTGCCCCCAATCACCAATGCCCTTACTTATCCAGCTGAAATTACAGGACCATTCCATAAAGAATTCTCACGGGACACATAACCGCTCTCTCTTCTTCATTTTGTCTAAAGCCTTTATTGGGTCTTAAAAGCAGATACAAAAGCATTCAGACATAATTAGAAAAACATAAACAACATCTATTGAATGAAGCTGAGTTCCTTTGTTATATCTGGCTGGGGTCATCATGAAAGAGCCCTGATAAAGTGCCTCATGATAGTGCTCCTTCAAAGGTCATCTGCAGATGACCTTGACACAGCAGGTCTCCCTACACAGATCATCTGTAGATGACCTTGACGCAGAAGGTCTCCTCATTGAGCTCCTCCTGGTTGTTGACGTAGATGAGAATCTCTTCTTGGCCGGGGCTTTGGCTTGGGGCGAAACGCAGGCCAATGGAGTACGTCTGACCTCCGTCAACCTGCACGAGACACCACATGATTTACCCCCACCCTTCCTTCATTTTCACCCCTCTCCCTCATCTCTACCCCCTCCCCCATCTCTTTCTCAGAACAGACACACACACATTTTATACTGCAACCTAATGTACCCCCGCGAGCCTCTATAACACAAACACTCTGTCTCTTTCTCAGACACAACACACACACACATATTTTATACTGCAACCTACCCCCGCGAGCCTCTATAACACACACACTATCTGTCTCTTTCTCAGACACAACACACACACACACACATAATTTTACGCTGCAACCTACTGCCCAGCTCCACAAGCCTCTATAACACACACACACACTTCTATAACACACCTACCCATGCACACACCTTTATAACACACATTCATCTCCATAACACACACTCACACTTCTATAACCCTATACTGTACTTCACTACTACAGGTCTGGTCTGGGAGACTATAGGAAGCAGCTGGTGTGGGTGGAGCAGACAGCAGGAGAGGTCATGACCTTCCGGGCTCACCTGAAAGGTGTCCTCTTTAAATTGCAGCAGGTCGGTGCGGTCAGAGAGCAGGTGGAAGGTGCGCGTGTTGGGGTACGGGTTGGTGAACGTGATCTTCTTGGTGCTGCCTCGTCCTCCGCCCACCGCCAGGCAGATTTCAAAGGCCTGAGAAACAAAACAAACACCGTGTGGGACGTGCACAGACTCACAAACACCTTCCTGGGCGTCTGCTGTTGGCTTCTATAAATCAGCACCACAAAAGCGCGCTCACAAGCACACCCACACAAGATCAAATGCAAACGGAAACACTTATAAACTTATAGAAGTGCAAACACACACATAACCCCACCCCCCATACACACACACACACACACACACACACACACACACACAAACACAAACACATATGTTGTAGTTGTCTGTGTGTTCAGCTCCTTGTGCATCAGTAAAAACAGAGGCTTAGGGCCAATCTCAATTCCCCTTCCCCTATCCCTTCATCTTACCCCTAGCACTTGTCCCTCGAAACCGAGTGGCAAGACAAAGGGGTGAAGAATATTCCCCATGGAAATGAGATGCCACTAGCCAACCATAAGGGAGAGCGGGATGATAGAAACAGTTGAATTAACGTAATTTACAGAGATCGTACCACACTGAACTAATATTTTGTCACTAGCAACCTGTTCTTCTGTCAAATAGGCTATCATTGCTTTTTCAGCTCGGAATAAAACCATTCAGGAATTATGTCAACAACAGAAGAACGTGCCTATGTTCGTTCGCAGCCTACCTCCTGGTTCGGGTGAATGAAACAGGGATGGGGGACAAAATAAACATGCAGTTTGCTATGTAAACATCCCACAACTCCTTGGTTGGTCGTTACTTGACATCAGAAGCAATCGCTACCGGTAATAGCCTATGCGAGGAGTCGGCAGCAAGTAGGCCTATGCAGCATTAATATCAGACGAGCGGTAAAAAAAGTTCAGCGAATTTAGCTGCTGTTGGACTTTACATTTTTGACATGGTATGCTGCCAATTCGCGGGGTAGACTATATCAGACATGGACAATTACCATTTTAATTTTATAATCCTTATTAATGCCAACATTTCATGTCAATGAATCTCTCGGTGTGCTTGTTTTTCCGATGTGAGCGGTATATTGGGTATTGCCCGATCTTGCTTGGTTTTAAGGGGTATCTACCCCTTGCCCTTATCGATCCCCTCGATCGAAATGAGAATTGAGATAGCCCTTCGTCTCACGTGCATGTGCAAAACTAAGGGGAAGGGGGAAGGGGAAGGGGTAAAATAGAGAATTGAGATTGGCCCTTAGAAATACTACGAAATACAGAACCCAGGGTCACCGCTCAGAGAGGGGAAAAAGAGAGAAAGTGAGTGAGAGAGAAAGAAAAAAGAAAGAGAAAGTGAGAGAGAAAGAAAGAGAGAAAAAGAGAGAAAGTGTGAGAGAGAAAGCACAGACATAATATCTTTTTCCTTTTTTTCTCTGGTCCTCCTACCCCCCTCTTCCTGGTCCCCATGTTCTCCCCTCATCCTCTGTTCTCCTCTCTTCTCCACACCTCTCATATTCTCTCTCTGCATGCTTTTTCCCCCCATCCTGTCCTCTCCACACCTTTCTTATCCCCCCTCTCCATGCTTTCACTCCTCGACCCTCTCCTTTCATCTCTCGTGTTATTTTCTCCTCTCCTATTCGGTCTTTGGATTCTTTTCTCCTCTCCTCTCCTCTCTTCTCTCTTCTGCTGCGGCACTCTGCTACGGCTCAGGATAGCCACTGTCTCACGGTAACACACAGGCAAGAGTGGGACTTGAGATGATTAAAGCTCTCTTTTCACGCACAACACACCACACACACACACACACACTCCTGAATACTCGATCTCTCTCTTGTAGACACAAAGGAACTGTATGTGTGAGTTATGTGTCTGAGTGTATGTGTGTGTGTGTGTGTGTGTGTGTTTATGGTGATGCTACCTTGGAGATGACGGGGGGGTGTGCGGTGATGCAGATCAGCCAGTACTCCACCAGCTGCTGCTGCTCCACATCCACCACACTGAGCTGAACGAACTTGGAGCCCGTCCTGTGGCAGCGCACCCTCAGCTGCACGTCCTGCACGGCCCGCGGGGGCAGCACAAACACCTCACACGGGTCCACCTGGAGACACACACCTCTGCGTCACTGCACTGGATGGACCTCTACACTCGCAGAGGACAGCAGGCGGCTAGTCCCAACTGCAGCAGACAGTTAACCTCCACTGCAGCAAATGGTTAAAAGATGGCTAGCCCCCTTTGCAGCAAACAGCTAACAAGCGGCTAGTCCCAACTGCAACAGACAGTTAACAGACAGTTAAGCCCCACAGCAGCAAATGGCTGACAGACAGTTAACCTCCACGGCAGAATATGGCTAACAGACAGTTAGCCCCCTTTGCAGCAAACAGCCAACAACCCCCTCTGCAGCAGACGACTAGCCCTAAACGCAGCAGATGGCTAACAGACAGCTAGCCCCCTCCGGAGCAGACGGCTAACCTTAACTGCAGTTTCTCTACAGTAGACGGCGGCATACCTGTAACTCCAGAGGGTGGGACACGTGACACTTCACCTTCCTCATAGCCTGGGTGCCCCTCAGTACCAGTGATTGACAGGTGAGCTGGCCAGTCACGCAACTTATGTCCAAGCGCTGAAGGAAGTGGACATACACTTGCCAGATTTGAGCTGGGGCTAGAAGCCAGCGGTCACTGTGGTCAAAGGTGAAGATAATCAACAATACAATTCAAAACAATTCTGTGAATTAATCACTGCCTTAAATGGCAGCCCTACATCAATCCGAGGATGACGCTTAACAAAAAAGTGCACGTTTTTGATTGCTATTTAAAATTAAGTAGCATTTGTGTGTATGATAATATTAACACTATATGGACAAAAGTATTGGGATAACCGCTTAATCAATGAATTCATGTGTTTCATTCAGACCTATTGACACAGGTATATAAAATCAAACACCTAGTCATGCAGTCTGTATTCACAAACATTATTGAAAGAATGTGTAGTCCTTAACAGCTCAGTGAATTCAAGCATGGTACTGTCATAGGGTGCAGAAAGCAAGGCCCATAACCCTTAAAGGTGTACTGTCACACTGATGTGACAGGAATGTTGGAAAATTAACATTCTAAAGAATTTTAGAGCCTTGAATTGTTGCGGAAAGGAATCTTATGTTAGAATGTTCAAAAACCCACACCTTTAAAGGTTAAAGACATGGTCAGGTGAGTTTGGTGTCGAACAGGAGGGTCAAACATAAGGCCCGGGGGCCAGATCATGCCCGCCAGCAGGTTTCATAAGACCCCCATGATGTTTTGGATAGGAAGGGGAAATTAGAAAGAAAAGATATTCACATCCAGCTGTCTTCAACAATTTTTAATGAGCAATTTCTGTGATAAATTGATTAAACCCAGCACTACAAACCATCCTCAGGAAAGAAGGGGCTAAAAACTGACATTGAAGTAGGTTGTTTCAAGAGCAGGATATGACAGCAGTAGATGATTTGTAGGGTACTTGTTTGCTCTTAAATGGGTGTAGTGAAGGAGTATATCATCAAACACCACTCTGATGCCAGTGCAGAGAAAGGATAATGACCATGACAATGATGGCCCCCACGAAGGCCTCATTCCAACAAATTCGGCCCACTGCCTAATATGAGTTTGACACCCCTGGTGTACAAGAAGATGGCTCTGTTCCACTACTGTCTCATCAGATACCTAACAGGGAGCAAGGCAACAAGTGCCATTCCAAACTGATTGAGCTTTCTTTTCCTGCATTCTGAAATACCTTTAAACTACCCCCCGTAATGGTTGTTTTTGAGGGCATCTTTGATGTATCTTCCATGTTACCTATTACCCACAAATCTATGCTGCAACTCTCAAACACATGTGAAAAATAAACCAAGTTGGTGGACGAAATTCCTCAGCTGCTGATTGTATTTAAATGTAATTTGTTGACATTTTATTCCCAGAAACAAACAGTGTGATCACACTGTTGTTGTAACCATTGATAGTGATTGGTGTGATTTATGTGTTAACTTTCTAAAATTAGCCTGCTAGCTTACAAAAACTAGTTCTTGCTGAGTGGTAACATCATACCGTAGTGTCAACGGTATCTTAAAAGACCGTTCGAAACCATCATTCTTAGAAGATGCCTTTACATCAAAGTCATATCACTGCATTGTGTATGCATCTGCATATCACCCCATTGACTGGCCTGCAAAGAGCCTTCAACCCCATCAAACACCTTTGAGATGAACTAACAGAGATCGCGAGCCAGGCCGTGAACATTAGTGTCTGACCTCACAAATGCCCTTCTGGATGAAATAAATCCCACAGATACACTCCAACAGCTTGTGGATGGTTCCCAGAAGAGTGGAAGCTGTTATAGCTATACTATGGCTATACACTTAGAATATATCATAAAAGTTCCAGGTGGTGTAATGGCCAGGGGTCCTAATACTTTTGTCCATATAGTGCATATCTGAATGAGCGTGTGTATATCTTTGGTGTGATATTATGTTTATCATTCATTTCAAAAGCATATAATTGACTGACTGCAGAGTGCCTACAACAGAAAGTGGGCAGACACAGGACGAGACTCACGTGAACACAGTGATAAAGAACTTCTTTATTTGAGGACTTGGACAGCCGGCCACCTTCACATACACATCCTGGGGCTCCCCTGGGGCCTGAGACAACACGCACGCACGCACACACACACACACACACACACACACACACACACACACACACACACACACACACACACACACACACACACACACACAAATGTAACTGTCAAAACACAGATGAATGAAGCTCCCGGAAAGGATGAGATAGATTTGCATGATAAACATACTTTGATAGATAGATACTTTATTGATCCCCAGGGGAAATTCAAGTTTTGTGCAATTGTTCAATAATTTCACATACATGCCAAATCTGTGTGTGTGTGGTCATATTATGTATGTGTGTGTCTTATCTGTCTGTGTGTGTGTGTGTGTGTGCGTGTCTGATCTGTGTGTATCTGATCTGTGCGTGTGTGAGTGTGCTCTGCCCTGCCCTGGACCCTGAGCAGCAGGAGGGCACTCACCACTGCTCTGGTGTCACAGATGACATTGGGGTCCGTGCAGCGCACATGGAGAACAGGAGCTTCCTCTGTGGAGGAGAAAAAGCAGAGATATTAGAGTTCAGCATCATCATCGGCACGTTGAGTTAACCTACCCTACAGCTAGAACAGTCTTGGGTCCATAGTGTGTATGTAGGCCTACAGCTAGAACAGTCAGATCCATCGTGTGTAGGCCTACAGCTAGAACAGTCTTGGGTCCATAGTGTGTATGTAGGCCTACATCTAGAACAGTCTCAGGTCCATAGTGTGTAGGCCTACAGCTAGAACAGTCTTGGGTCCATAGTGTGTAGGCCTACAGCTAGAACAGTCTTGGGTCCATAGTGTGTATGTAGGCCTACATCTAGAACAGTCTCAGGTCTATAGTGTGTAGGCCTACAGCTAGAACAGTCTCAGGTGCATAGTGTGTAGGCCTACAGCTAGAACAGTCTCAGGTGCATAGTGTGTAGGCCTACAGCTAGAACAGTCTCAGGTGCATAGTGTGTAGGCCTACAGCTAGAACAGTCTCAGGTGCATAGTGTGTAGGCCTACAGCTAGAACAGTCTCAGGTCTATAGTGTGTAGGCCTACAGCTAGAACAGTCTCAGGTGCATAGTGTGTAGGCCTACAGCTAGAACAGTCTCAGGTGCATAGTGTGTAGGCCTACAGCTAGAACAGTCTCAGGTCTATAGTGTGTAGGCCTACAGCTAGAACAGTCTCAGGTGCATAGTGTGTAGGCCTACAGCTAGAACAGTGTCAGGTCCATAGTGTGTAGGCCTACAGCTAGAACAGTGTCAGGTCCATAGTGTGTAGGCCTAGCTTCAGCAGAAGCTAGCTTCAGTATGTCCAAAAGGTGTGTATGTGAAGGTTCCCAGACAGCACACTCACCTGGGGCGGGTGTCCAGGGCGGCAGGCGGATGGCTTTCTTCAGGAAGGTGCCCTCTGGATGGGAGAAGCGGAAGGTCTGATCGACACCGTGAGGAGTCAGCTCCACCCTCACCTGGCAGATGGCCACTGGCTTCTCATCCTGACCCTGGAAGTGCACCTGAGGGAGCCACAGCCAATCAGAAGCCTAGCAACAACTAAATTAGCCAAACAGCCACAGCCAATCAGAACTGGAATCTACCTGACCGAATCCAGAACTGATTCCTATAACTGGAATCTACCAAACCAAATCTCAAACCACTTCCTATAACTGGAATCTTCCATACGAAATCTCAAACCACTTCCTATAATTGGAATCTAAGGCTGAATCTCAATGTCCCCCCTCACATACTCACAAACTCTGATATGCGTTCCCACTATACTAACATAATGAGCGCGTAGGGCTGTTCCACTGTGAAATTGTGAAGTGCATGAGGGCTCGCTCACACCCTTTCTGTGCCCTCCGTAAGTTGTCATTTATGCAGACTCATGCAGCCTGTCAAACTCAATCATTTATCAACGGATGTCAGTTAAATCTTTGAGAGATCAGGGCTTAGACCTTAGGGGGGGGCACTGAGATTCAGCCAAAGACTGAATCGCAATGCAGATTTCAGCTCCCCTTTCCTGTGCCACCAGTTCCTCGTTCCTGTGCCAAGTTGAATATCTAAGTTGCCAGCTGAAATACCTCGCCTCTGGAGCTCCAAAATGGCCATTACAGGCAGCACTGGTGTGCCACAGTGGAGGCCTCAACATGAATGTTTTGATATGCTAGGTGTATTGCAGCAATATTTACATGAATAACAAAATCTGTTTGATTGCCACTGTACAATCACAAAAACAAATAAGCATTACAGGGTTGAGTGATAGACTGATTAAATATCAACTAATGGACTGACTAATCTAATGTCTATTCAACCCTGCTGCCCATTCAACTCTACTGTCCACAACTGCTGTCCATTCAACCCTACTGTCCACAACTGCTGTCTCCATTTGTTTTATCCCAATTATTCATTAAGGCATAGTGACAATAGAGATGCCCTACACGAAACATATCTACAGTAAATGTATTTTCATGACGAACATCTGCAATAGCAAATCAGTGACTGAACTCAATGGATGGTATTTAAGTTGGTCATGTCTTGGCATGGCTGTATTTCTGATCAGATTGGTATGATGACAACACCAAGTTTGAAGTGCTTTGGAAATCACTTTCAATAGGAGAGTTTTCAGCCGGATCTGCCAGAGCAAAATTCAATGCGTTCTTAGATCGGTCTGATTTCAAGCCTAGTTGTTTTCAGGAATTGTTTCAATAAATACACTTACTGTTAATAGAAATGTCAAGAACTGTGCCAGGGACACTGAGAAAAACTTTTGGCTTTTGATTTTTTTTTTTTTTGTGGATTTTTTGAAGTGTCAGTTAAGCCACCAACACCATTTTGAAAGTATTAGCAGTTTTAACATTAAGGAAAAATCCTCAAAAGATTCCCAATCTTATATACAGTATGACACAGCCTTGTTTTTTTTACTCCATTTATCCTGATGTCACCGGGCACCATCTCTCTGCTCTGTTAACTAGGCAGACTGAACTCCCCATCCAGACGACAGACCAGGCAGACAGCTCCTGTGCATAGGGCGTTCTACATTGATCAAAAGCACAAAGTCTCGGGCTCAGGCATTTCAGCTGAGCTATGACAGCTAAGACTCATAAAAGTTCTCCAGAGTTGAAAGAAATGAGAAAGAAGTCCCTCCACTGAAGCGAGGGACCGTATGCCACCGTGGCCGGCGTTTGAAAAGAGTGTGTGAGTGTGTGCCCGGCGTGTGTGAGTAAAGTCTTTAATTCCCCCGAGGAGCAGGGGAAGTGCAGTGTTGTGTTTGGTGAGTGCGCTCCATTAGAGGACAGTGCAGACGGACACACACACACACACACACAGTGCTGACGGATCGCCCCCATAGAGGCTGCTCTCCAGCCATCTGGCCTTCCCTTGAATGGCCACGCTGAGAGTGCATTTAGCCCCCAGCTACAACACACACCACAAAGAGTGGTGCAACAACACAGACCCATAAGACACATCGTTCAATGCAAAGCCATAGTGCATGCAGCATTCAGATGTCCAACTATATTACATCACTTCCTTCCTTTGGAGGTTGTACTTTAAAACGGTGCAGACAGTTTACCCCCTAACATAGCCCTGCTGGAGATGGTCCACTACACACACACACCAACATACAGATCAGATGATTCTCTTTGGTACCTGCATCAACCAATCTGATTGAGCATGTGTCAAACGTTGAAGTTTAAGCACATGCAGCTGAAAAAAAGACATGAGAGGGGGATGTGCAGGTGTTCAGGTGTGCAGGTTCCTACCTTAATGGATTTCCTGCTGACGGCACTGGGCTGCAGCCTCTGAAACGTGTGATGAGTCTGGTCACCTCTCATAGGGCCCAGTCCCTACAGCACAGAGAGAAGAGAAGTGTGTGTGCGTGTGTGGGTGTGTGTGTCGGGGGCTCTTAATGAAGAGTCCTGCTTTACAGTGTTCCTGTAGATAACCATATGTTCATGGTTTACCTGTGGCGACAGGTGTTCATAGTTTACCTGAGGAGGCAGGTGTTGATGGCTTACCTGTGGGGGTAGGGTGTGTGTTGACACAAAGGTCTGGTACTTGAGGGGGATGTGGACGGCCTCTTTGGGGCGCAGGTACACCTGCAGGGCGCGGGTCTTTTCGTTCAGCTTGAACATGTCCTGCTCCAGCGGTGTGGAGGTCTTGGTCATCTGCTTTAGATAGCGCCACTCCTCTGTGCTCACCACCACACTGCACACAGAGACAGGAGGGGAAAAGGAGAGATGGAGGGAGGGAGGGAGGGAGGGAGAGGGGGAGAGATGGAAGAAGGGAGAGAAGGAGAGATGGAGGGAGGGATGGAGGGAGAGAGATATGGAGAGATTTAGGGAGGGAGTGATGGAGAGATGGAGGGAGGGAGAGAGGGAGAGATATGGAGAGATGGAGGGAGAGAATGAGGGAGGGAGGGAGGGAGAGGGGGAGAGATGGAAGAAGGGAGAGATATGGAGAGATGGAGGGAGGGGAGGGAGGGAGGGAGGGAGAGGGGGAGAGATGGAAGAAGGGAGAGATATGGAGAGATGGAGGGAGGGAGAGAAGTAGAGATGGAGGGAGGGATGGAGGGAGAGATATGGAGAGATTTAGGGAGGGAGTGATGGAGAGATGGAGGGAGGGAGAGAGGGAGAGATATGGAGAGATGGAGGGAGTGATGGAGAGAGAAAGAAAGGGGGGAGATATGGAGAGAAAGGAAGAGGGGAGAGATGGAGGGAGAGAGAGATGGAGAGACATGGAGAGAGGGGGAGATGGATGGATGGGGAAATATGTGGAGAGAGAGAGATAGAGAGAGGGGGAGAGATGGAGAAGATGAGGGAGAATGTGGAGCATAACAGGATGAGGGCATGAGGAGGGTGAGAGGATGCAACTTTAATCGGAATCAAAAAGGGATGTGTGTGTGTGTGTGTGTGTGTGTGTGTGTGTGTGTGTGTGTGTGTGTGTGTGTGTGTGTGTGTGTGTGTGTGTGTGTGTGTGTGGGAGGGCTCTGAAGAAAAAAGAAGAGAATCGCTCTGGGACTTTTAAGGGCCTCGCTTATGTTTCGTTCTCTTTTCTGCTGTGGACTAAAGAGCAGGTTGTGCATTGTCCCCGTCAAATGCTCTGAATGGGACAGCAAAGCTGCTCCCGCCCAAGCTCAAACACAGCCCCAGAGAGACCACACTGTGCAGAGTGGGCTTTTCTCTGCTCTCCTGGTTAAGGCTTCACACACACACACACACACACACACCAATGAAATGGGTGGGGGAGAAACATCAAACGCTTTTCTCCAGGGAGAGGGTAAATTATAGAAAGGTTTTGAGCAGATAATTGCACCCAAAAATAAATAGTTCCAAGATGATCCCCTTCCCAGTGTAATACAGAAGCTGACCCTACATCAGACTGAACAGCAGACTGAACAGTCCAGAAACATGCATCTCAGTCAACTCACACACACACACACACACACACACACACACACACACACACACACACACTCCAAGTAAAAATGGCAAATTTCTTACAAAACTTGCACTCCAGGCAGAGCTTGGTTTGTCTCCCCTCAACTAGCCCAGTTAGATTATACGGTCTTTTCCAACTAGGATTAACCCAGTCATGAGGTGTATGAGTGAGCAACTAGGATTTACCCCATCATGAGGTGCATGTGTGATTTACCCCATCATGAGGTGCATGTGTGAGGTCTGCATAGCAGCAGTAGTGTACCTGAGCAGGGTGCAGTAGTGTACCTGAGCAGGGTGTAGGTAGTGTACCTGAGCCTAAGGTATGAGCTACACCAGGCACGTAACTGAAGCTTTCGTTCGCGACGCGTAAAAATCCATTTTAAAAGACTGGTCTATTTTTTTCGAACGTACGCGCCACTATCACGTCACGTGGTGTAGCTAATTCCATTGATTATAGTGGCAGCTAATTGTTGCAGCAGATGCTACGCGAACGGAACACTTCAATTACGCGCCTGGTGTAGCTCATACCTAACTGAGGTATATAGGGTGGCAGTGGTAACGTATCTAAACTCTGTAGGGTGGCATAAGCGTACCTGTGCAGGGTGGCGGTAGCATACCTGAGCTCTGGGTCGTCACTGTGGATGGTGATGGTCTGTGGCAAGCTGAAGGGGTTCTTGAGCAGGAACTCGAAGAACTGCACGGTTCCGAGAGAGGCGTAGAGGGTGTGTTGGGTGGTGATGGCCTGGCTCAGCATGTTGGCAATGCCCTCGGCTTTGCTCTGCTCACGGTACGCCTCAATCACACGCAGATCACGACCCAGCTGCTGGCGCTCCTCACGACGCCACTGTTACAACACACACACACACACACACACACACACACACACACACACACACACAGACACACACACACACAAAGAACTTAATGTGTAAATAGTACACAGTGTAATTTCATGCTAGAGGAGTTGTTTGTTCTTTATGTTATCTGATGACCCTAAAAGCACGAAGCCCACAGCGCCCTCCATCTGCAGCTCTTGGGACTGCAGGCTTCCTGCCCGTTAGCTGCCGCCTACTACAGCGGGGACTAGCCGTCTGCTAATTCCATGCCAGAGGAGTTCTTTGTTCTCCATGTTATCTGATGACCCTGTTCAGGTGGACTTCACTAAAAGCACCAAACCCACAGCGCCCTCCTGCCTGTGAGGCTGGTTGTGCTGCTGTGGGAAGCTGATTTCCCATCAGTGCAGGCCAGGTCTGGGCTTTGAACAGCCATAAGGTTTAAAGAGCAACTTGCAGGTAAACAACCAGTTCGTTGTAGCTTTGTATTTGTAGTTATGCATATATGTTTGTGATTGTATATATGTGTGTCTGAATGTATGTGAATGTGTGTTTGTGTGTGTTTGAGATCCTATGTGTTTGTGTGTGTGTGTTTGTGATTATGTGTGTATGTGTTTGTGGTAATGTGTGCGTGTGGTTACACCTCACCATGTAGGGTTTGTGCTCAGTGGCACCGTCCTGCTGTTCGGTTTGCCTCACTGCAGCCATCCTGCTGAGTTTGCGCAGCCTGCTCTCCTCTGCGTCCACCTGGCCAGCGCGATCCCCTCTAGCCTGCAGTAGCGACATCAGCTCACCATGCACCTCCACCATGCGCAGGGCACGGGCTGTGTTACGCGTTGCTGCACACACACACACACACACACACACACACACACACACACACACACACACACATTACTTTCACAAAAACAGATTGCCAAGGACCTCCACCATATGCAGCGCTCAAGCTGTGTTACACACTACACACACACACTCAACGACTCTTACCATTACCACAGACCTCCACCATATGCAGGGCACGGTCTGTGTTACATGCTGCGCGCACGCACACACACACACACACACACACACACACACACACACACACACACACACACACACACACACACACATTACTCTCACAAAAACTGACCGCCATGGACCTCACCAGTACGCAGGGCACAGGCTGTGTTACGCGCTGCACACACACACACACACACACACACACACACACACACACACACACACACACACGCACACACACACGCACACACAGAACTTGTTCTTCTCTCAAACATTTCACACTAAACTTTGTTCTACCAATTCTGAATCTGGGTTGAGTGACACTTCAACCAAGAAGAAAATCCCAACATAACAAAGAGTTTGAGGCAGATCAAGGCTTTAAAACGCTGGCAAAGCCAGAAAACAGCATATTTGAGTTTGACAGCACATTTCAAAGAGCAATAGTAGAAGAGTGACTGCGTGTGTATGAGAGAGAATCACTGAGAGAGTGAGAGTCCCCGAGAGCAGCTCAAAGAGTGAGAGAGTGTGAGAGAGAGAGAGAGAGAGAGAGAGAGAAGGTGTGTGTGAAAGAGAGGGAGAGTGAGAAGAAGGTGAGCGAGTGAATGAGAGGGAGAGAGAGAGAAGGTGAGAGAGTGAGAGTAAGAGAGTGAAGATAAGGGAGAAGGCTAGAGGATCAGAATGAGAGTTGATCAAGGTGAAGAAAAGAGTGAAAAAGAGCCTGAGGAGAGAGAGAGAGAGAGAGAGAAAGAAAGAAAAAAAGAAAGAAAGAAAGAAAGAAAAAAAGAAAGAGAGAGAGAATTGGGACAAACGCACAATAGAATCCCTACATGCAGAATTCTGGAGATACATTTTACATGCACAGAGAAAAAGAAATCCATGTAGAGCACCAACTAATAACATCAACAAAAGAGCTCCACATTTGTTATCACCTTAAATCCAGCCCACAAGACACCATACATTCCAAAGCCCTCCAAACCCAAGAGCTGAGCCCAGAAAAAAGTCCCCTACATCAGTTGTTGCAGAGACCAATGTGGGATAATTTTTATATGTCTCTCATTGAATGATTAGTATACCTTACATACATGTAGTGAAATCTAATTACCATCCTCTTACTCTGACCCTTGTGCCATCTGAAACCCCTATGTTGGAATGTTTTGAAAACTAAGATAACCCCTGTGTCACCAAACTGGGGGTGACCCTTAGGATGAGGGGTGGTAAACATTTCTTATCTCTGTTAAAAAAACAGATGGTTAGGTGATTACTGGTGGGTGACAACCGTGGGTGTGTGTTAAGGGTATAAGAGTTGGCTTCACCCACAGATGGGTGGGCTTGTTACTTTGACATTTCATGTGGGTAACATGCTCCCAGCGTTGTGAATAAAGCTGCAGTCTCACACCAGTTGTCTTGGATTAATTTTGACCACATAAACACACTCTGACGACTCACAACAACACTGTTTTCCAAAAAATAAGAAACTAAAAATCAAAGTAGATCTGTTGTTATCTGACTCTAAACCGAGAATATAAATTGGCAGAATATCTCTCTGCTGTCAGAGACAGAAAACGCAGACTGACCCTAACCAAATACAGGCTAAGTGACCACAAATTGGAAATCGAAAAAGGGAGACACAAAAAATCATGGCAACCAAAATAATATGTGGTCACTGCACGACAGGTGAGGTTGAGACAGAGATGCACTTCCTCTTAAAAAGTACATCTTTCAATCACACAAGAAGCCTTTTCTTCAATAAATTAAATTCCAAAAATCCTAATTTTAATTAAATAAGTGACATATCAAAATGAAAAATACTATTACTGTATGAGGAGAGGAGACAGGCCATATCGTAATGCATTTTATTTTATTTTTATGAAAATCTATTGATATGTATACAGTGTTTGTCCAGATTTATTGTATAATAACTGCTTTGGCAATACGAGTGACCTTGTCATGCCCATGAAGCAATTTGAATTTGAGAGAGAGTGAGAGAGAGAGAGAGAGAGCTCATTACCACCTCAGCCAAATCAGTCCCTTGCATGAAGAGGCTGACAGAGAGTGATAGAGAGAGAATGAGACAAGAGAGAGTGATAGAGAAACAGAGATAGAAAGAAAGAAGATAGAGACAAAAGAGAGTGATAGAGAAACAGAGATAGAATGAGAGAAGACAGAGACGAGAGAGAGTGATAGAGAAACAGAGATAGAAAGAGAGAGAGAAGACAGAGACAGCACAGTATTGTCGTACCATTCTTCTGTGAGACGCTGGAGCTGAAGAGGCTTCCTCCCCCAAAGCCCTGCATGGAGCTGCAGCCCTTGACCACGTGCACAGAGGAGGGAACAGAGATGTCCGAACCCCGCTCCACTGGACCACCTGTTACACACACACACACACACACACACACACACACAGACGTTATAAAAACACCACCACCACTTTTCAACATGACCTCACCTCCTCTTACGACAGAAACCGATTGCTAGAACAAACCAACCACATATTGGCTCTATTCCAATAGCACCTTGTTGGTTTTAGCCCTTATCTATTTGTCTTGTCCTTGACCTGTGAAATGGTGTGGACGACTGAGATAAAAATCTCCCATCAGTCTTTATAAGGGTAAATTCCAGATCACTTCCTCAAGAAGGCTAACGACGTGTTTCTAATTAGAAAACAAACAAGACAGGAGATAAATTAATCCCAGATGAGAGGTGAAAGAAAAGAGACAGACAACGACTGACAGAGAGAGAGAGAGAGAGAGAGAGAGAGAGAGAGAGAGAGAGAGAGAGAGAGAGACACACACAGAAAGACATAGGGAGAGACTCAGAGAGAACTAGAGAAGGAGAGGGAGAGGCACACAGACAGACAGAGAAAGAGAGAGAGAGAGAGATACAGACAGAAAGAGAGTAAGTGAGAGAGACAGAATGAGACATAAAAAGAGAGATGGAGAGAGAGAAGGAGAGAAAGAGAGAGTGAGAGACAGACAAAGAAAGTGAGTGAGACAGAGAGAGATAGAGAAACAGTCAAGAGAAAGATAAAGAGAGGCAGTGAGAGATAGAGAGACAGAGAGAAAAAGAGTGATTGAGAGAAAGCGTGTGAGAGATAACATAATTAACAAAAATAACAAAAATAACAAAAGACAGAAAGAGAACGAAAGACAGAGAGAAAGAGAGAGAGCAAGCAAGAAAAAGAGTGGCTTTAGTGAAGGCTGATTGTTCTGGTTCCCTCGTTTGTATTTCTCTTCTCTAGGAGTTAATTGATTTCAGTTGTTTGGTGCCGAGAGACCCAGAAGGATTGATGGATATCTCAGCCTTGATTGTAATTTACATGCCAAGACAATTTCCGTTTTTCTTCAGCCCGCTTTGAGAGATAAACAGGCACAGCTTACTGGGCAAATGCTTTCAGCAAACAGAAACCATTTAAGCCAACTTCTATGTGAACGTGTTTCCTGGTAGATTCCATTTAAGCCAACTTCTATGTGAAAAATGTTTCTAAGAGCTTTGAAAATGAAACAAGAGAAGCTTGAGAACCCCTTGAGGTGAAGTCACCCATATGTACCTGCCCAAACAACACATAAAAACAGAAAAGAAAAGAAAATGTAATGGTCAGTGTAAAAGCGTAATTTCATCAGCTGACCCTGACCCAAACCCACTCACCCACGTTTCCCAGGCGCAGGTGCAGTCTGCCCTTGACGGAGGTGAGAATGTTGATGGGTGACATGACTGCGTGCCTCGAGAGGTGCCCACTTGCCACGCTGCCATCTTGGATGAACTCCGTGGTGATGACCTCCAGCTCATGAACAACCTGCACTGCAGAGCGGCCCTGCCTCAACAGGTGCTACACACAGAAAGGAGAAGCCAGTCAAACACAGTAGACAAAGCCAGTGGGAAACAAAGGCTTCGTTCAAAGGTTTTGTTTGGTTGGTGTAGGCATGTAAGTTAAAAAACTTTATTTGTGAAGCACTTTTCAGAGACAAGCATCAAAAAGTACTAGAGAGGAAAAAAACATGACCGGGGTCAAATGAGTTACATGACCGGTCAGTACAATCCCTAGATTTTGAGCAGTAGAGGAGAGAGGCAACATGTTTTGTTTGATATTGGGGACATGCGTCTCAGAAACTACAATCAGAATCTCTTGTCTTGTTTAGCTGTGAAAAGGTTTCTACTGCCCAATCGCTATAGCATTTAGGCAACCCAGGAGTGTAGATAATGCATAATGCATGGGAGGAGCGAGTTATGAGCTTCACTACGCTTGTCTGCAAATAAATGACATGCAATGTTAAAACTGTCATGTGCATGTTAGTGTGAGTGTGTGTGTGTTGCATACCTTAAGCTCCACAGCAGCGCAGCCAATGAGCTGCATTGAGTTGCTGTCCCACACGTCGATCTGCAGAGAGTGCTGAGCCAGGTACTTAAGGAAGCTCCGCCTCTCTCCTGGACACACAGGCTCTGCCCCCACAGTGAACCGCAGCTGCAGCCCAGGGGACTCTGGGGGCGAGATGGGAAAATGTTTTCTTACTAGTGCACACACACTCCAGAATGACAGAAGAGAATGAGAGGAGTGAGAAGAGAATGAGAGGAGAGAACGAGAGGCAGGCATGAAAACGGGTCAGGTGTGAAAAAGGTAAGAAGTGTGCGCAAAGAGGGAAATGGCTGTTTCATAGCAAAACAAGCGCGAGTGACATTGTTGCCAATAGTGCATAGCTTCCATGGAGTATGAAGTTGGCTAAACCAGAGATTTATAAAGAAAACAAACTACAAAATGACAAATTTTTAAAAAAAAAAAAAAACTTATTATTTCTTCTTTATGGCTTGGGCCTATGTGTGAAGGGGCCCACTTGCACTGTTTGTTGATCAGACAAGTTTTTAATTGGGCTCTTGTTTTACAACGCATCAAGATGCGTTCGCGTCTGCGCGTGATTTGTAAACTCAGTTGTAACCCCATACCCCAACGCACACACACACACACACACACACAATATTTTCTCATCGGATCTGCACGAACCACGTAAGTCCCCCACGTAAGTAATTTCGCCGAAAGGTGAGGAGTTTTCATGCCTGGAGAGGAGTGAGAAGAGAATGAGAGGAGAGAATGGGAGGAGTGAGAGAAGAGAATGAGAGGAGTGAGAGAAGAGAATGGGAGGAGTGAGAGAAGAGAATGGGAGGAGTGAGAGAAGAGAATGAGAGGAGTGAGAGAAGAGAATGGGAGGAGTGAGAGAAGAGAATGAGAGGAGTGAGAGAAGAGAATGGGAGGAGGAGAGAAGAGAATGGGAGGAGTGAGAGAAGAGAATGAGAGGAGTGAGAGAAGAGAATGGGAGGAGTGAGAGAAGAGAATGAGAGGAGTGAGAGAAGAGAATGGGAGGAGTGAGAGTAGAGAATGAGAGGAGAGAATGGGAGGAGTGAGAGAAGAGAATGGGAGGAGGAGAGAAGAGAATGGAGGGAGAATGGGGAGGAGAGAAGAGAATGAGAGGAGTGAGAGAAGAGAATGGGAGGAGTGAGAGAAGAGAATGGGAGGAGTGAGAGAAGAGAATGAGAGGAGAGAATGAGGAGAGAGAGAAGAGAATGAGAGGAGAGAGAAGAGAATGGGAGGAGAGAATGAGGAGAGAGAGAAAAGAATGAGAGGAGTGAGAGAAGAGAATGAGAGGAGTGAGAGTAGAGAATGAGAGGAGTGAGAGGAGAGAGAGATGGGAGGAGGGAGGAGAGAATGAGAGGAGAGAATGAGAGGAGTGAGAGTAGAAAATGAGAGGAGAGTAGAAAACCAAAGGAATTACCTGATTTCACCCTCAGAGTTTGACCTTAGTTCACCTTCAGAATCTTACCTGTGTTCACTGTCCCGTCCTTGTTGATAACGGCGAGGATGCAGGGGTCATCATTTGTGGGCTTCCCCTGTAGACCAATCAGAGACAAGCGCTGGGTGCTGACAGGAGGGAAGCGGTAGAGCTGGAAGGTGAAGTGGACACAGCGAGGCCAGTCAGTCGGCACACCTGTCTGAGAGATTCTGCACACACACACACAGACAGACAGACAGACAGACAGACACAGACACACACAGACAGACAGACAGACACACAGACAGACACACACAAACCCCATCATCTTTACTGCCTCCTTTCCAGGACAACAGGACATCACTGTATATAACACAGGCTATAACATCAGCCTGTGAGAGATGACCCTTATCCAGTGCATGGGACCTCTTGCTCCTGCTCCTGGTGTGAATGTAAGGCATGTGCTGAGAGAAGGACCCCAGTGGCCAGACCTGGCCAGCTTGCGTAATCAAAGCACATCATGACTTTCTGCATCCTGAAACGCCCCGCTCAGGGAAAGTGCTGACGACATCACAAAAGAGGCTGTGTGTTAATGCAGCCCAACAGCTCTGTGCTCCAGGGGCCATGGCAAGAGAGGAGCGCAGGAATCAGAGAGAGAGAGGGGGAGGGAGAGAGGGGAGATGGGGGAGTGAAGGATTCAAAGAGAGAGGGAGGGAGAGGAGGAACAAAGGATTCAGAGAAAGAGGGAGGGAGAGGAGTTAGAGAGAGAGGGGGGAGAGGAGGAACGAAGGATTCAGAGAAAGAAGGAGGGGAGAGGGGGAACGAAGGAGTCAGAAAGAGAGGGAGGGGAGAAAGAGAGCATGGATTAGGCCAGGAACTGCAGGATGAGTGTGCGGGTCAGCCTCCTCTGTGTGTGTGTGTGTGTGTGTGTGTGTGTGTGTGTATTCTGAAACGTGTGTGTGTGTGTTTATATTCTGAAATGTGTGTGTGTGTGTGTGTGTGTGTGTGTGTGTGTGTGTGTGTATATTCTGAAGTGTGTGTGTGTGTGTGTGTGTGTGTGTGTGTGTGTGTGTGTGTGTGTGTGTGTGTGTGTGTGTGTGTGAAGGATGTCTGTTGCTCTGCAGAGGGTCGGTCTCCTCTGTGTGAGAATGTGTGTGTGTGTGTGTGTGTGTGTGTGTGTTCTGACCTGGAGAAGGCGAGGAACTGCAGGACAAGAGTGTTGCTCTGCAGCGGGTCGGCCTCCTCCCTCTGGGGGTTAAAGGTTACGGGCTCGCTGGGGTCTGAGACCTCGGCCACCTGCCCATGTAGGTCCAGCACCTCAGGGAAACTAGCGGAGAACAGGTATGCCAGCGAACTCCGAGAACTCCGTGATGGCAGGCTAGGAGGAATTGCAAAGGTCAAAGGTTACGATGTGTCTAGCCACAGCACAAACTGGTGTTTCTGACACCTGGTACAATACACACATCACATGCCAAAAATGCTTCTTAAATGGACATGCATATACAAGACATGAATGGCCAGTTTTGATAGGTCAATACCATCGTATTTAAAACCAAACAACACATTCTTATTGGAGGCCGTAATCATTTTGTAATTCACAAGTATCATAAATAGTGCATTAGATCTACACTTTGTAACTGAAGTGGCTTCACTGAAACCTAAAACTTTTTTTCCAGAGATGCCACTATAATTGGGAAAAGGAGTATCTATCAATGCAGTGTTTGTAGATGTGAAGCAGGATGTAGTAACTGCAGGTGTAGGTGTACAGCATTGCAGATGTAACAGCTGCAAGCAGCAATAAGGGGGCCAAGCAGTCAAGCTGGAGCTGCCATGGCTACATGAAAGGGTTGCTGAGATATGAGCACACTTCCTGTTTGGTGGCTTCACGAGCGATTTCAATTGGCTGTTATGGGCGAACGGTTTTAGATATCGCTACAAATAACACTTGGTCTGGTCTGAAGATCATCTATGCAAAGTTTCATGAAGATTGGACAAAATTTGTGACCTGTGAAAATGGTTTAGTGTTTTAGTTTTAGTGTTTTACAACAACAAACAGTCACCAAATGTATTGAGCATCCTCCCAATGGGGTCTGAAGTCCATGTACAAAGTTTGGTTTTGATATATGAAAGGGTTGCTGAAATATAAGCTCACTTCCTGTTTGGCGGCTTTGTCATCAATTTTGATTGGCTGTGACGGGCAAACGCTTTAAAAAATTAATACGCAATGGGATAACTTTTGTGAGGCTTGGTCTGAAGATGAAGTGTGTCAAGTTTGGTGTCGATCGGAGAAAATTTGAGACCTGTGAAAAATTTGTTTCACATTTGATAAAATCAAATATGGCGGAAAACCCATCATGGCGGAAATTCATCACCCTACATCATAGGGTGCGTTGTACTCGGCTTGGTCCAAGGATTCCAACGATACCTCGTTTTTAGAAATTTGGGTCAAAGGGTCAAAAGTTACGCGTGTAAACGCACATCCAACTTTGACCTGCTTTGCTGCTAGGCCCCCAATAACTGCTCAGTAGGATGTTTAAATGTACGGCACTGCGGATGATACAGCTGAGTTAGAGGCTGATGGCAAGAGGGATGAAGCTGCTCCTGTGTCTGGTGGGTTTGGTGCTCAAGGCTCTCCTGCGCCTCCTGGAGGGGAGGAGTATAGGGAGAGAGAAGGGGTGCTCATGGCAGGTGTGATTGAGTTTGCTTCATCTTCCTGTAAAGCATGCGTGATGGGAGCATCTGGCTGCAGTCACAGGTCAGGCATCTGAGGACTGAGCATCGTCCACACACCTGCTCTTAATCAGGCGCAATCAGCACACCATGTGCTCAGCTGTGCTGTACTTAGTGCCAACGTCTCTTCAATAAGCGCATTTCCCAGCAGCACTCAGGGAAGCCCAAACACATACTACTTCAGGTGAACTCGCATTTGATTCCTAAAGACAGATTAACTCATAGTGCCTGCCTGTCTAAACTCAGATCACTTAAGGTGAACTCACATTTGATTCCTAAAGACAGATTAAATCATAGTTCCTGCCTAAATACAGATCACTTTTGCTTCCCAAACACACCCCATTTAAGGCTAACTCACATCTCCTGCCTAAATACAGATCACTTAAGGTTAACTCACATTTGGTTCCCAAACTCACTCCATTTAAGGCTAACTCACATCTCCTGTCTAAATCCAGACCACTTTAGGTGAACTGGCATTTCCTGCCTTCTTTTTCAATTTTTTCTTTCATTTTTCATGCAGACAAGATGTTCTACAAACACATACAGTTTTGACCTAAATCCTCCTCTTTAGTAATAGACATTATAAACACTTCCCACAAGCAGTGCAGACAACAAAAGAACAGGCAGGTAAACCACAACTGCCACCAACAAGCAAACAGCTTGTCACCAGGACTTTAACATCACTTTTAAGTGCTGGATTAACAGTTTACCACCAGTAATTCTGTCCTCAGTTAAAACACCATACACTCATCACCATCAGTACCTGCTCAGCTAAAACACCATGAGCTCACCATCAGTACCTGCTCAGTTAAAACACCATAAGCTCACCATCAGTACCTGCTCAGTTAAAACACCATAAGCTCACCATCAGTACCTGCTCAGTTAAAACACCATAAGCTCACCATCAGTACCTGCTCAGTTAAAACACCATAAGCTCACCATCAGTACCTGCTCAGTTAAAACACCATTGATTCACCATCAGTACCTGCTCAGTTAAAACATCATAAGATCACCATCATCAGCTCTTCAGTTAAAATACCATAAACTCACCATTAGTACCTGCTCAGTTAAAACACAATTAGCTCACCATTAGTAACTCCTCAGTTGAAACACCATAAGCTCATCATCAACGCTCCACTTAAAACACCACAAGCTCATCAGCAGCAGCTCCTCAGTTAAAACATCAGAAGCTCACCATCAGTAACTTAACTAAGGGTATGTCTACACTATTGCGTTTTTGTTTGAAACTGAATGACTTTTGTTACAATTCGGCCTCCTGTCCACTTTCCCAAATTGGTTTTTGAACTTCTGAAACGGAGAGATTTTAAAACGTTTGTCATGATTTTCAAGAATTTTAATGCTTAATAAGTCTGCAGGTTTTCAACACTGCATGGTCATCGTTTATCTGACCTAGCAACAGGTAGACATAAGTCAATAGTCGTGTGATTTGCATATCACTGGTATAATATGGGCGAACAACATCGACTTCAAAATTGAACCGGCCTTTGTGGACACGGAATAAATGAGTCTTAAAAAGCTGTATTAAAATAAAAATGGCGTAATGTAGATGTAGACTAAGCCTTGTGTGCTTAGTGCTTAGGCACTAAGCACCTCCTCCACAGAGTTATGACTCCTCCCATCCACACCAAGACCCTCCCCCAATGAGTTCTGACTCCTCCTATACAGTAGGCTCGTAACCACTCTTCCTCACTTCTGTAGGCCTCTCTGTTGCCATATTTTATTACAACTACCATTATTTACAATTGACAGACATTTAATAGACAGTTTTCATAGTGTAATTCCCATTTCTCCACACTTGTGGAGAAAGTGCCCAGTCCTAACTCGCAAATGGCCTCTGGCTCCATCCAACGTTTGTATCTGACAGATATATACCGCCCCTTTAATGTTTTTGCTATACACCGTCCCCTTTAATGTTTTTGCTTCAATCCACTATTCACAATGGCAAGTCAGAACAGCGCCACAATTTCGAGCAGAGATTAAAAATGTACTACATGCTTAGTGTGCAGTCTAAAGGGTTTTAGTTTGTCTGTGTCATGCTGTCGAGTCTCTATGGCTTCAGATGCCATTGGT
>NC_063192.1:23766501-23776501 GCF_017589495.1 Alosa alosa | reverse complement strand
CTTTAACCGTCATTTTCAGTGCTAACTGAATGGCACGCCCCCAATCACAGCCGCCGCAGTTAAACAAAATCATAGAAAGGAATAAAATATTTGGCAATCAGTAAACAGACATAAATCACATGCTGGGTGTCATCAAAGAGAGTTAATGCAGGGCAGTAATTCCACCACTCAAATTTTATTAGAAATGAATTCAATAGCATAACAGGGACCTATGTAGGGGAGTGGAGGATGTGAAAAAACAAAAAATGCATTGAGGTTGCTTTTGACAAGGAAACTAGTGCTCTGAATACTGATTCCATTGTTTCTGAAAGTTTATCTTTTTAACCACATTCTGGATTACACCTGCCTTTAAAAAGGTGAAAAATGTTCACCTCGAAACAGACAGTGTGCCGTCTCCCAAAATGTCAATACCTAAACCGGAATACATAATCAAACGGTCTTAAGGCTTCTCCTGTCATGATTTTGTGCTAAAATCTCACTTTTCCCTCTTCCTCCACATGAATCCATATGCATGAGTAAGAAAGATGCAGCTTGCCATTCTGCACTCCTGTGGCAGGCAGAATGTGCCTTCATTCGTACTTTCAAAAACTCTGGAACAGGCGCTAACATGTTTATCCAGCTGTCCCTGAATATTCTGGGTATAACTACACTTGTAGACTGATTAATACACAAAACACCCTCATCTGGATATGACTGTGTGTTAGTGTTAAACTTTTCCCTGACAAAAAATGAATCATGTACAATATACCGACCAAATATTTCAGAGCGGCCGCGTAGCGTTCGAGAATCTTTTACTTTTTTAGAGTGGGAGATTAATAAATGGGCATTGAATAAACAAAGTTGGATTAACCACAACTACTCAAGCAAGCAGTAAAGCTAATAACCAAACAAACACCAATTCTGTGTGGAAATATATTCATGTGTTTTTATATTAATGTATTTTGGCAAGTCAATTTTAAACTGCTAAAATAAAATTCCCTGATATTCCATAACTTTGCCCCAAAAATGATAAAAATTCCCTGACTTTCCATGTCTGGAACAGACTTTCCAAAATTCCATGATATTCCAGAAATTCCATGACCCGTGGGAACCCCCACGATTTTCATCATCTGGATATGATCGTGTGTTAGTGCTAGAGCGGCCACTTAAGGGTACCCCCACGGCTTTCACCAGCAGTGACATTCGGCCCCTGGGCTTTGTGCCTCTGGCTAAATCACAGCCACGGAGGTATCTTTAACCAACATCATGCACACAAGCGGCATATGGCTGAATCACGGAGGTATCTTTAACCAACACCATGCACACAAGCGGCATATGGCTGAATCACGGAGGTATCTTTAACCAATGTCATGCACACAAACACTGTGTTGCTGAATCACGGAGGTATCTTTAACCAACGTCATGCACACAAACACCGTGTTGCTGAATCACGGAGGTATCTTTAACCAACGTCATGCACACAAGTGGCATGTTGCTGAATCACGGAGGTATCGTTTATGAACGCCACGCGCACAATGTTGTTGAATTACAGCCACGGAGGCAACCCTTAACAAACCACCACAACACTTTTTCAAACCAAAATGCTTGCAGTTAAAACAACCTTTATTTATCTCTGTGACTAAATACTTTGCTTGCGCTCTATATCACACATGGAGATAAAAATCTGATCAGATTTTTGATCATATCTGCCAGGGTTTGCAGGTCTTCTCTCAACACTGCACCTAGTACGTGTTTGGGTCCAATAACCACATTGACAAGTATTAGGTGAAGAGAAACGGCACCAAACGTTGTGTTTCATCCAGTCCGTAGAGGTGGCACTAATTGAAGCAGTCCAGCCTGTGGAGGATGGATGACTACTGAAATGTGAATGTGAATGTGTTTTTGTTTGCTGTTGCTGAAAGGGTGTTGAAGCTTTAATGAGATACACAAGCGTGAAGGCCTTACCCCTGGGCCCTGGATCGATCTCGACAGGGAGGCCTGAAGCTCCTGGATGCTTTCGTCTAAGAGAGAGAGAGAGAGAAACAGAGGGAGGGGGGTTTTGTGGTGTTTTTGTGTTTGGGTGGGGGTTCATACAAATAACACATAAATATTATCAAAATGGAAATTCTTCTTAAGGAAATCCCCAAGTTTCTGAGCTCTTCATCAGTAAGTGGTTGGGCATGTTTTCTGTTTTTACCCTCAGAGACACAGTTTCACAGCTTTCTCCACTCACACTCCTACTTTGCCAATTAGTGTATTCCTGAGAGGACTGAACAGCAACATGAGACTGGTCTCAGGCTGCAGTTCTACAGCGACATGAGACTGGTCATCAGGTGCAGCTCTACAGCAACACTAGACAGGTCATCAGGTGCAGCTCTACAGCAACATGAGACTGGTCATCAGACTGCAGTTCTACAGCAGGGTAAAAACAGCCTTGTGGTAGAGGCTTGGTTGGGGCTGCAGGAATTAGCTGCCAAATGGATGAACTTCTTCTCAGAGCTGGGTTTAGCTCATTTTACTTCTACTGGTTCAGCTCATGTAATTCTACTGTTGAACTACTGTTCACAAACTGGCGCTGTTTAAATGAGTAAAAAATAACTGAATCTGAATAACAGGCTAGGGATACTTAGGAATGAACACTGGTCAGCATGGGGGCATAGCACATGAGCTAGATGTCTATTACATGTGAAACTTAGGCCGCCTCAAGGAGTTATTGGAGAAACAGCACCCTGAACCCTGTGGTGCGACAGGCTAAAGTTGTGGTGAGTTTCTCCAGGAGTGTCCACCAGTATTGAAGCATTATTTGGGGCTAACAGTTCATGAAAGCAATGGCTTGAGATGGGCTTTCAGGTGTGTGTGTGTGTGTACAGGTATGCAATTGTGTGTCAGAGAGAATATGCATGTGCGTGTGTGTGTGTGTGTGTGTGTGTGTGTGTGTGTGTGTGTGTGTGTGTGTGTGTGTGTGTGTGTGTGTGTGTAACAAAAGGATGACAAAGGGTAAGTCATCTCATGTTCAGTGGCATGTGTGAAAGGCCTACACATTTGAATCGCATTAGGGGAAAAAGTGTCAGACAGGCAGAAATACAGACTGGCTATGACCAATTAGCCTTGATCCAGAAGATAGCCTGACAGCTGATGACGTCAGCGGCCAAGTGCCAAGCAGAAGAAAGGGAAAGATTTCTGTTAAAACATTTTAAAGGCAGGCTTGAGAGGGAAAGTACAGGAAGATATGCTGGGTGTGATTTGAGGAAAAAATCAGGAGGATGTTGCTTGCATGTCTATAAAGTGATGTCACACATCCCCACCATGAGAATCCAAATTCACTTTTAAACGAGGCATTTTTATGATTTTTATGACACCTGACAGAACCTTTGCCACTACTTTTATGTTGGGCTAAGTCTCTTTGGTTGCTGAAACTGGGCTATTCAGTAAGTGTTTGTGAGGGTTGTAAAATATGATGATGTTCTGCACTGAATCATCTTCTTTCATCTGTCTGGCTAACTGTAATTTCCTTTCTAAAATAGGCGATTTGTACTTGGCTGCGTTGTGAAAAGCCTTTCATGAATTATGGCAATGGAAGTGATCATCACATACTGCAGTCACAGTGTCAAATTGACAGTCACATCTGCAAAAGTGCTGGCAGTCTGGATGGTCTCTGATTTTATTCTTTTTTATAGATTGTTCTCACTTTGCAGCACTTTAGCTCAATATTGGTGAAGTAGTCCTTCATATGGGGTAGGAGGGAGGGGGGATTCAGCAGAGATATCAAGGGATATAAAGACTACAGGAATAGAGGGGAATTCAACCTCCAATGCACCTAACTAAGCCTATACACACAAATCCAAGCCCAACATGTTTAAAGATCTGATGCAATTACTGAAAGGTGATGCACACTGCATGCTGAGCTCTGAGAACGATTTGGAATACTTCAGTGAAATAAATCCCCTAGGCAGTGCTGCAGATTACATTAGCCCATCAGACATCTGTCATCTGACACACGGATGACAGGGTCAGCCTAGAGGACAGACACATGGAGGTGTTGCGGGGACTCACCACGCGCTGGAGACACGCCGTGCTTGCGCTTGGTCAGGCCACCTCTCCTGGACCCTGCCGGGCTGGACTGGGGCCTCTCCTCCCGGGCAGAGAACTGGAAGCTCAGGTGGACACCCCCTTCTGTGGCCTACAGGGTGAAGGGGAAGGCCAGATATTCTCAGAGCTTGTCTCAGGATTAGAAAGTGATGACAGATTGTCAGAGCTTGTCTCAGTATTAAACAGTGCTGAGAGATTCTCATAGCTCGTCTCAGGTTTAAACAGAGTTGATGGAGGTTGCTGTAATCACAGTGTTGGTGGTGGAAGCTCTAATTTGCAGTTTGGACCCCATGTTCCTAGACCGTTAATCAGGATAACAGTTGGGTGGATTCCACCATGAAGAGCTCTAGTCATAGCAGTAATTTTCCAAATTACACTAATATGACACTTGCAAAGACAAAGCTCTGCTATCACATGGTGATGGGATAATGACTGGAAAGCAAGCCGAAACCTTCAACAACATGACATAACAATAGCTTGAGCAGCTGCCCGAGCTACATGTCCTCTGTGAAAGCTTATCCTGAGACAACGGCAGTCTGCAACACAAAGTCCTTCAGAGTCATGGGTCAGTAGTCAGTACAATGCTATTTTAGGCAGCAATCACACTGACAGTGACAGACTTCTTTCACCTCCAAAACGAGAATATTCCTAATTAATGAGTGTTAAAAACATGCAAGGTGGATATCAATTATGCACATGTTGTTGCTTTGATATGTTAATTGTTATTAATTGTGCACATGTTGCTATGATACGTTATGTTTAGCTAAATAGCTAGCTCCCTGTCTTAGCTAAGACAACTAAGCAAAAACACAAGGAAAAAACACAACCTCAAAAGTTGTGAGGCGCGTTGCAACAGTCAGTCCCATCGTTCCAGAGGGAAACATTTGAAATTGAGTGTCTGCAGGTGAAAAATCACGTCAGTGTGATTGCCCCCTTAGACTGGTCTGCAGTGTTAATCCAGTCTTATTTTGGGTAAATGGAGCTGAGTAGTTGGATGTGTACACTGTGGCTATGTATTTCGAAAAGTGTGTTACTTACCCAGAATTCATTGCCCCATAGTCCTACTTAAGATAGTTAAGGACTAAACTGCTTTGTGCAACAAATTAAATTAGTGTCTATCTCAAGTGTGTCTATCTGCTATATCTAAGCCATAGTAAAAGTCTGTCTATCTGCTATATCTAAGCCATAGTAAAAGTCTATGTTTGTGAAAGTGCTCCCAACTGGCTCCACTTCAGAATCAGAATCATGCTTCACTTCAGAATTAGAATCGGGCCTCACTTCACAATCAGAATCACTCTTCCTGTGATGTGAAATCATGCTGCACTTCCTCACTGCACAGTCCTCATGCTGATTATCTCTGGGTGATTATCACAGAGCTATTAACATCCAAGGATCAAAGCATGTCTAATTTAATAAACACTTTTATCTACTTTAAATCAAAGTGATACAGCCACCATTTCACTTGCCAAAAAAATACCACAATGACCTAAATTCCAAACCCTACATCACTGGAGAGTAGAATAAATCTGAGAAACCATTGTGACAGAAGGAGAAAGAAAAAACAGGGCCGTGTCATTCATATGTAAAACAGCCTGAACTAATAGTCCTGCGTAAGGTATCTTTCTAACAGACACACATACAGCAGGGGAAATATTGAACAGGTCAACATTTTTTTCAGTAAGCATACTAACAGTGAGGCTATTTTCACCACACATTAGTATTTACTCAGGTAATTCACACATAGTTAAAAAAATCCTAACATTAAAGTCCATTAGTAGAGGTATGTGTATTAAAGTTGAATGACACAGGAACAAAGTATTGAAAATGCAAGGAACAAGCTGGAAGGGGCAGCCATGGCCTACTGGTTAGCACTTCGGACTTGTAACCGGAGGGTTGCCGGTTCAAACTGACTAGTAGGAACGGCTGAAGTGCCCTTGAGCAAGGCACCTAACCCCTCACCGCTCCTCGAGCACCGCTGTTGTAGCAGGCAGCTCACTGTGCTGGGATTAGTATGTGCTTCATCTCACTGTGTGTTCACTGTGTGCGGAGTGTGTTTCACTAATTCACCGATTGGGTTAAATGCAGAGACCAAATTTCCCTCACGGGATCAAAAAAGTATATATACTTATACTTACGGACAAGCCTATGAAATACTGAGAGAATGTAGTCTGGTCAGGCCAGAGCAAAATGTAATGTTTTGGATGTCATAATAGACACCATGTCTTTTTTTATGCGGAGAATCTTGCCATCCACCATGATGAGGATGAGACATGGCTAGACCTTCCAGCACGACAACGATCCAAAGCATACAGCAAAGGAAACTCTCAATTGGTTTCAGAGAAAGGAAATCAAGGTCCTGACTTAAATCCAATTGAACAGTTCTGGAAGTTGACTAAAGATCAGGGTTAACAAGAGGGACCCCTGGAAGATTTTAAGACTATCTCTTTAAAAGAATGGGCCAAAATCACACCTGAATACTGAGACTGATTAGTTTGATCATACAGGAAATGTATTGAAGCTGTCATTACAAATAATGGCTTTTCCACAAAGTATTTAAGAAATTGCAGTAGGCGTGTTCAATACTTTTTTCCTGTGTCACTCCACTTTATTACACATAACTCTACTTGGACTTTAATACTTGGATTTTTTAAAATGGGTGGATTACCTGAGTTAATACTAATATCTGGTGAAAATGTCATGCAAATAGCCTCACTGGAAGTATATTTACTGAAAAAAATGTTGACTTTCAATAGTTATTTCCCCCGCTGTATACTGTACACACACCATATACAGACACACCTGATACCAGATAACATTCACAATTGTCTTGACACTTGATGTGTATTCTATTGCATCATATAATCAATAAAATATCTATATTTATAAACATACAAACAAACACAGAGACATAACAGACATACACACACACACATAAGCAGGCTCACAAACACACACACACATACACACACAGGCTCACCTCAGTGGTGCTGTGGCTTGTGCAGGACGCGCTGTAGACCATGACACCAAAGGGGTTGGGTGTGGCTCCAGCCTGCAGCTGCAGCTGCGCCCGGGCAGCACCTTGTCCGTCCCCAGAGAAGGGGCTCCAGGCTGCCCAGCCCAGGCACTGCAGGAAGGCCACGCGGGAGGTGGACGTCGACAGCTGGACAGGCAACCGGATAGACAGGAAGACATAGATGCACTGGTTAACTCACTTTGTGCCAAAAACCATCAAACCCGATGTCCACATGGAGGAATCAAGTACCATACACGTACAAACCCCATGTCCAGCTGGAGGAATTAAGTCCTATATTCGTACAAACCCCATGTCCACCTGGGGGGGGATCAGACCCCATATACACATGGGGGATCAAACCCCATACAAACCCCATATCCATATAGAGAGGGAATAAACCCCATATCCATATGGAGACGGAATAAACCCCATATCCATATAGAGAGGGAATAAATAAACCCCATATCCATATAGAGGGGGAATAAACCCCATATCCATATAGAGACGGAATAAACCCTATACACATACAAATCCCATTAGTAGCTACTTAAGTGTGACACTTGGTGTTCCATGAGATAAGTAGAGAATGAACTGGGGTATTAATGAGGGGTATTTAGGGTTTGGAGGATTGATGAGGGGTATTTAGAGGTTGGGGTATTGATATGGGGTATTTAGGGTTGGAGTATTGGTGAGGGGTATTTAGGGGTCGGGGTATTAATGAGGGTATTTAGGTTTAAGGGTAAAGTTTTTGGGGTATTAATTAGAGGTATTTAGGTTTTTGGGGTATTAATTAGGGGTTTGGGGTAATACTGGTAATGAAGGGTTTGGGGTAATAATGAGAGGTGCTGGGTTCTCATCAGATGTGTTTTTGAGAGCCTCTGATGAAGTCAGTCCTATGGGGCCCCCATTGCATTGAATTATGAGCAATCAATAATCAAGCTGTTCAGTCACAGACACAGGCAATTAATCACTGGAGTGAAAAGACCTCCCAACACAGGCCGATTCCTCACCTCCTTCTCATTCAAAACACACACAGTTGGTCTGATGCTCTCACTGTGGCTTATTTGCTGTGGGACATTCAGAAAAGGCCTTCATTGCCGAGTGCAACCAGTACTACATCCATTAAGCTAGTCTAAAACAAAGTTAAATGGCAAGCAACAGACAGGTTTAAAACAGGCCTGTTCAAGCAACAGACAGGTTTAAAACAGGCCTATTCAGCAACAGACAGGTTTAAAACAGGCCTGTTCAAAAACAGACAGGTTTAAAACAGGCCTATTCAAATGGCGGCCCCACCAGAAACGCAGAAACTGAGAAAAAAAAATGGTGAGCTTTCAGAAATACATACTTACATATATATTTCTACATTCCTCACAACACTGCAGTCTGAAAAAGATCTATCTAGTTTCTCATAGATCAAAATTGACATGAACATACTGTGAACAGCAGATTGAATTAAGGCTTTATGTTTCCATCAAAATATGGACAACAGCGAAGATGATTAACACTATGCAACCAATTACTAAGTATGATCTCTATAATTTGTAAATACATCCGTAATCTTTCCTATTTCCACAAAACACCGTCTGTTTTCAGTTAGACTGACATAACGCTCTGCCACTCTGTCTCTTCGGATGGGAGGCTCTGAATAAACAAACAACAATTCCATTAACACTCCAAATTTATGAACAGTTTCAAAGTTCTAGAATGTGCTCTTGGTACTCTGGCAGTTTACAAACACACCCAATGGGTCACATCAGATACAGACACATCAAGTTTTATGCACATTTTGATGTGCTTGATGTGACCAAATATAAAAAGGGAAACTATGAACAAACATTACTTGTTTTTCAATACATTAATTAGTTTGGTTTACAAAGGTGTCATTACTTGTTCCTTACCAGCCGTTGAAAACATCTGGCCCACATCTACCCAACTGAATTTGTAATTGAATAGCCCTGGGTTAGGGTCTATTCAGGTATACAGGTTTAGGGGTTATTCAGGCGTACCGGATTTGGGGCTATTCATGCATACAGGGTTAGGGGCTATTAGGGCCTATTACCCTCTTCCTGTTGATTCTGTAGCACAGCTGCACAGGACATCTTTCCTCAAAATTACTTTTCAGTTGAGTTTCTCAGGATTGATGTTCTCAGCCAAATATTCTAAATACAGTCAAGTTTATCACCTTGAACTGGCCACCTGAACTCACTCACTCACACACACACACACACACACACACACACACACACACAACACACACTTCGGCTCACTTGGAGATGCATTTCACTAAATACACACATACAGAAATACAAACACACACACAGACAGACTCAACAACACACACACACACACACACACACACACAAGGAAACACATGCATGCATACATACAGTACATAAATGTGTTAATACCCTACGACTTGTTTCCCTTTGAACACTGCATGATGTGTGGCAGCGCTACCTGATCAAAGCACCAACATCTGCTCTCATGTACTGTAAACACCTCTGACACCTGATGCTGTTGTCCAAGATGAGCAAGTGGCTCATCAGTGTAACGCCAGTTGATCTCCCATGCACAGCAGAGTCTAGCGTGCCCTCGTTATGAAGAGCCACTCGTAAGGGGCGCTCATAATGAAGAGGACTTTTAACAAGGTCCTGAGGCTGATGCTGCCCTCGACTACCTGTGCAGATGCACTGATGGAAGCAAGCACGCATTTGCATGTTGCAGACTTTGCATGTCTTTTTTAGGTTAGTGGGAACCCTTGTGAGCTTTTGTTTGAGCTGCCAATGTATAATGGATTCATACTGAGACAATGCTTCCGATAGGAGGCGACTTCAAAGAGTCTGACGACGAGGCCCTCTGTACCACGTTTAACAAGTATTGCAAATCAAATTCCTTTTGTATGCACGGGCATGCATGTGT
>NC_063192.1:23681501-23764001 GCF_017589495.1 Alosa alosa | reverse complement strand
CCAGTTTAAAAGGGACCTCAACACCAAAAGTAACATACTGAGAGATATCTGCCCTAACGTTCCCAGTTTAAAAGGGGCATGTACACCAACAGTAACACACAGAGAGATATCTGCCCTAACATTCCCAGTTTAAGAGGAGCATCCACATCAACAGTAACACAGGGAAAGATACTGTATCTGCCCTAACATTCCCAGTTTAAAAGGGACCTCAACACCAAAAGTAACATACGGAGAGATACAGTACACTGCCTGGCTTAAAAAAAGGTCACACACTCCAATATTTCGCTAGACCGCCTTTAGCTTTTTTTTTAAAGGTCTGGACTCTGTGGTGGCCAATCTATGTGTAAAAATGATGTCTCATGCTCCCTGAACCACTCTCTCACAATTAGAGCCCGTTAAATCCTGGCATTGTCATCTTGGAATATGCCAGTGCCATCAGGGAAGGAAAAAATCCACCGATGGAATCACTTGGTCATTCAGTATATTCAGACAGTCAGCTGACCTCATCCTTTGGGCACATAACGTTGCTGAACCTAGACCTGACCAACTGCAGCAACCCCAGGTCATAGCATTGCCTCAACAGCGAGACTCTTACCTATTTGCTCAGTTTAAATCCATGTGGTGACCTTTTTTTTTTTTGGCCAGGCAGTGTACCTGCTCTAAAAGTCCCAGTTGAAAAGGGGCATATTCACCAACAGTAACACAGGAAGAGATGACCAGAGACATCACCTTTTCATAAAGCTTCTGAACGAAAAATAATTAATATTTCTTTAAGATTTCTATGGCATTTTCCAGTTCCACTAATAATGAAATAAATGTGAGTGCTGGACAGAAGTATAATAATGCATGGCATGCGCAGGAGATAAGATAAATAAAAACAAATACACAGCGCTGACTGCCGAAGGGAGAGAGGAAGGGCTGGCCAAAAACTGCTAATGAGCATCTCGATGGAGACGTTGTTTGTTTGTAGTTTTTGCTTTGTTTTGTTTTTTGTTTTTTCTCTTATCATTAAAGGTGTCATGGTGTGTACATCTTCTCACAACAAGTCAGAAAATACAGAAATCCCTCATCCGCACTCTCCCTGACTGACATCCAATTAAAGCAAAATACACTGTCTGAGAATGTTTGAGAATGTTCCTCTGTTTTCTGTGTAGCTTCACATGCCATGTCATTCGATTGTGTTTCTAAGATAACTACGCAGCCTACGCTCAAGACATATATCAGAGATACGTGTCAACTACTGCTAATCCAACCATTATTATTGCTATTATTATTAGTCATGTTGTCATAAGTATGATCAATAACAATAATACTAATACTACAATAATAATAATAATAATAATAATAATACTAATAATAATACATATTTCACAAAGTTCGCTTAACAAAGGGAAGTATGGAGTTAAACTTGTGTCGCCTCAAACCAAATTTGAATATGTTGTATTTGCATTTGAATTGCTGAATTTGAGCAATTGTATTGAGAAACCGAATCTGAATAGTATATGCTGAAATTGAATTCATTAGATTAAAACTGAATCCCTGTCAACTTGAAATTGAATATAAGATTTTGAAATTGAACTCATAAATTATCCTCACTGAAAATGTTGCTCTTTGCACTTTCACATTCAGTTCTCACAATTCAGTTTCAGACCGTAAAGTTCAATTTCAGTCTACCGAGACAAAAACAGCTGGTCGGTAAGGAAGAGCAATCGAGTGCAGATCAATTGTGATGACAGCATGGGAGCCTCCGTCTCCAACACTGTTCGTTAGTTTGTAAGGAGGTTTTAGAGATGGCTCGCTGAGGGGGCGGTATGCTCTTTGGGATCTACGATGCTGACAGAAACCCAATCAGGCAAGAGGGCTGTGTGTCACTCCTGTCAGCAGTAGCCTCTGCCTACTGTCAGCATTCCCAACAGTTGTTGCCCCTGGCCCCAAACCTCCTGCCTAATTACTGGCCTGGAAAGATGTTTGTGAGCACACTATCATTATCCACTGCCATGACAACAGATGAAAGACAAATGGTCCTCTCAAAGAAACACTCAGTCAACAACAGCTGACAGAGTCATTCTGCCCAATCACAAACATCATCAGTACAGAATGCCAGTCATCAAGCTTTTGTTTAACTCGACATTCTATAGAGAAGCAAATAAGTAGAGCAGTGGGTTAGGGTTAGGGTTGTTAGTGGGATGTTTAGATTCTGCCATTAAGGCTTTTGACTTGATTTGCATCTATTTAACTATGTATCATCATTACTATTTTGTGTTTTTTACAGTCTTTTTGTTTACTTACAATTAATTGCGGCTTGGCGTCACTCTTGCCTTTCAACAACAGGGACAATATGGAAATAAATCTCTTGACTTTATTGTTTATCCCTGACATGGCTTTTATCTCTAATATACTGTATATGTCTAATGAAATCAAATGATTCTATTCTAACACCAACCCAAATGCTCAACCCCACCCTAACACCAACCCCTATGCTCATCCTCACTGGCGCCTTAATGCAGGGGCTTACCTGGGCTGAACTTAATAATAATAATGATAATCAATCAATAATAATAAACGGCCGTGTCCGTATTCGCGGCGTCAGTCATTAGCCTACTCTGGAGCTAGCCTACATAATTGAGCACATTGCACTGCTCTACAATGACATCGATGCAGAGGCCCCCTTTGTCTTCTCTTCTAAAGTGTAACAAAATGTAACAAAACTTAATAAATCCCAAAGGGTGTAGTAGAGGAGCTACAGGAGAGGCTGAAACTGACTGACAAATTTACAAACTCTGGAGATAACGTGGGTTGGATTGAAGCAACGATAAACGAATGACGTGGATTCCTGTAACTGTCCATGAAAACAGAAGGCATAGCAGATAAATATCGTAGCAAATAGCCTGACAATGAAACGGCTTTAAAAACATGTAGGCCTATTTCACTTGTCTCACTGGAGTGAACGCAGAACATGGGCTGTTGCGCAAAGAAATGAATTAGTGATCTGCATCTCCGTTCACCAAAAGCTAAGTTTGTGCTAACCCATATTCACACAAATAATATCCTATGTTATGTTTTTCTGATGGTTAACGTGAGATATGTCTCCATGTAGAGTAGTGATAATGCATAAGGTAGCCAATGTTCACGTCACGTGAGCCAGCTGCTTGTTCTGTAGGCTAAAAGTATTTCCGTCCCTCCCAATCTGTGTTAGAATGGTGTGTTAAGTAGACAGAATTTCAAAAAACCTCCTGGGGAACCCCCCGACACGACAAACACATGCACTTTTGAAAAGCGTTTAAACGTCCATATGTGTAACCCATCTTTTAACTTAGCCTAGTGTTGTAAAAGTTCAACGCTGTTGTTTTCGTGCAGTAGGCTAACCTTTTTGATAAGCGATGTCATGGGTAGGCTGACGTGATTAAGGGCTTTCTGTTCCTGTTTATGTAAATGTTTTACATAGGCTCAATAATGATAGGCTACACTGCATGTTAGGCTATATCAACCAAAAGCGCATGTTATGTAAATAGGCGGGTCAGATCGTGGGCCGGGTATCATAATTAGTATTTGCGGTTTGGGGGGGGTCTTTAAGGGGGGGCCTTAAAAACATATAGCCCAGGGGCCTCAGGTGGTATTAAGGCACCCCTGCTCATCCTCACTCTAACCCCAACCCTTAAGCGCTCAACATACTCGCCACTCCCGACCGGTAGCACGACGATGTGACGTCACAGGAGCGCCATTCCTATTTATACTCGCGCGTGGCGGTCGCGACACTACTTGCTGTCTTCTCCTGAACAGAGGTGTCGCTGTTGTGAAAAGGCTAATGCTAACTACGTTACACAGTAAAAGAAGCTGCAGTAAGAAACACTAGCTAGCCTCTGTGATGGTACTTCAGACTTTGGTTTCTGCTATTCACAACTACCATCATCATTATCATCTAGTTTCCAAGGTGTGTGCAGGTAGATAGATAGATGGATATATAGATAGATACTTTAGTCATCCCGAGGGAAATTTTTATAATTTAAACATTTTAGTTAGCTGGCTAGCTAGCTAGCAGCTGGCTAAGTTTGTGTAATTTCCTAAAGTGGAAAGAGATTTTGTTCAGGTCTTAGTAGATATCCTTTGTTTGAAAATAAATCGTTTCTATTCTTTCCTCTTAATTCCATGTGCTGCAACTCTCTCTGGTAACTTTGTTAACTTTGTCTTATCCAGTAAACTATTAAAAATTATTCCACTGCTTGGTTGAATTTCCCATTGTCCTACGTAATTTAGAACGACCATTAACCATATGTTATTTGTACACCTATGAAGTAGATCCATTTTGTTGGCCGTATCACACTTGTATATTAATTCGCCGAACTCGTTGTGAAGTTTAAATGAACTGTCACGTTGCATCCGAGCTGTAAAATGCGAGAATGCAGACGTTCAGAACATGGCAACAGTGTAGCATATGATGGAGGTGGCTTTTAGCTAGATGGGTGACAGCAGGCTAAGTAAAATAGCGATGTTTCAAAGCTAAAGTTCATCAGAATCTTGGGATACGCCCGCTTGACAACGGGAGAGATAGAACTAACGACTGGCTTTTGGCCGTAGCAACCATCCATTTAGAACTAGTAACAGCAGTTTGTCCTGCAAGTTGAGAAATTAGTTCTACAAACAAGACAGTTTTAGCGATTAAAACATTTAAATTGTAACAGGAAATGAACACAACGCAAGTGGCATTAACTTCTGTGAACAGACCACCGTGTCGTCCATTATCCCTTACTTCACTACTGTAACAAAACACTGCAACTCTCGTTTGCCCTTGAACTAGTCCATTTTCCGGTTTCCGGTTTGTCGCGCTCAGCTGAAAAAATAGAGTGGTGCGCTACCGTGTGGTACCCGGCCAAAATCCTGGCGCGCCAGAGAGATCTACGTCATTTTGACGTCACATTGTAGCGCTACCGGTCGGGTGCGGCGAGGATGTAGTGCTCATTATGCTCATCCCCACTCTAACACCAACCCCTATGCTCATCCTCACTCTAACCCCAACCCTTATGCTCATCCCCACCCTAACACCAACCCCTATGCTCATCCCCACCCTAACCTTTATGCTCATCCCCACTCTAACACCAACCCTTATGGTCATCCCCACCCTAACCCCAACCCTTATGTTCATCCCCACCCCAACACCAACCCCTATTCTCATCCCCACCCTAACACCAACCCCTATGCTCATCCCCACCCTAACCCCTATGCTCATCCCCACCCTAACCACAACCCTCTGCTTATTCCTAAGGTGTGCAGTGTGTCATAATGGGGCAAGGCAGATATCCAAAACCTTGTGACCAAAGATCAAGGGCCTTCTTGCGCTCCCCTGAACACCCCTGTGATGTGAATGTGGTGGATATATGGGTTTTAAAATCTTCATTTAGATAGTACCAGAAAAAGTAACAGAACCATGAATTCGCGGGGAGCATTCCACTGCTTTGGGAGTGGGAGCCACCACCTGCTGGTGAGCAGCTAGCAGTCAGTTTCATATTTAAATTTTAATTTCACAGAGACAGAGAAAGATTGAGAGAGACTGAGAAAGAAGGGTGGGCTAAAAGAAACAGAAAAGAAACATGGACACAGAGATAGAGACAGACAACAGACAAAAAGCACAGTTTCCAAAATGAGCCCAAACCTCACCTCAATGCATTACCTTGCAACACACTGGTGTGTATGATCTTATAAATGACAGACTGAGCTCTGCCATCGAGAATGACAAACCTTCTGCTCAATCAACAGCACCACCTAGTGTACACAGGAAGCACTACTCCTCATCCAATCTACAGCCACCTCTCACGGAACACAGATCCCCAGTCCTCACAGGCCACATCAGAGACAAGTTTAAGTTGCGTATTACCAAGAACCACAAACACAGACTTCAGGTGATACAAAATGCAGCAGCTAGGGTTCTCACAAAAACTAAAAGAACTGACCACACTACTCCAATTCTTAGGTGCCTGCACTGGCTTCCAGTAAGTCACAGAATTGACTTTAAAGCACTACTGCTTGTTTATATATCACTAAATGGAGCAGGACCTAAATACCTCTCAGACATGCTTCAGCAGTACACACCCTCCAGACCTCTCAGGTCTCAGGAGAAAAAACTGTTAGTAAAACCTGCTGTTAGAACTAAACATGGTGAAGCAGCTTTTGGCTGCTGGCGCGCTCAGCTCTGGAACCAATTTTTCGATTATGCTAGATGACGCTTCAGATGCTTTCTGCTAACTGCACTGAGTTATAATTTCTGAATCTGTCTTGAAAATTATTCTACCGTGTGTCTTTTATTTTGTCTTTTTAATCATTCTCTATTTTTAAATTATTTTACCTTGTGTTTTACCTTATGTTTTCTTTTTATTATGATCTTTACCTTTTGAACTATTCTTTGCCTATATTGCCCTTCTATACTTTTAATTGTTATTATTGTTTGGTTTTGTTTATGTAAAGCACATTGAATGACCTCTGTGTATGAAATGCGCTATATAAATAAACTTGACTTGACTTGACAAACAGATGAGCCGCTAAACCACGCTGTTCTACAGCGTATGGAGTTGAAGCTTCTATGCCCCATGATGAACACACTTAATCTATAGCTCAGTTTCTCTCCCTGCTTCAATCACTCAATTTCAATCACCCTGCTCCTATCTTCTAGTGAGAAACAATGCCAGACAAAAAATTGTTCCAGCTGTTTTAATAACGGAGCTCATTGTGAGGTTTTAGAGTCACAATCCTTGCTAGACCCTGCTAGACATAGTCATAAAGGCCATAAATATCTGGTTTTTTTTTTTTTCGATCTTCAGGTCAAACTCCTGCCGTCTCAGTGGACCGATAGGTAATTTTCCTATATCGATCTCTCTCTCATTTTACTTACTCTATCTCTCTCTCTCTCACACACACAGGCTCTTCTCCAAACACACTGAAAATCACACATTTCATAAAATATGAATGCACAGCACTCTTTCTTCTCTTTAACACCACGACACAGACATACTGGTGTGTGTGTGTTTGTGTGTGTGTGTGTGTGTGTGTGTGTGTGTGTGTGTGAAGGGTGCTGTCCACACACCTCTGGATCTTCAGCAGTCATCTTAACACTCACCAACACGGCGCTAAAAAGACTCTTCCAAGTCTGCCTGCAAGTTTGAATGTTTCAGTAAACCTCAACTCCTCCCCCGGTGCGCTCCTGCATAACCACCTGAGTGTGTGTGTGTGTGTGTGTGTCTGTGTGTGTGTGTGTGTGTGTGTGTGTGTGTGTGTGTGTGTACTGTAGAGGCTCATGAAGGGGATGCTTTGATATTTGTTTGTTTAGTTGCGGTTGTTAATTGGTGCCTCTTTAACCTGCCCACAAGGAGGCATTGCCGCAGCCGTGGCTAAGTAGAGTAAGCCCAGTAAGCCCACACAAAAACAAAACTGATTGAGATATCTGATATATTTATCTCAAGTGTTTGAATGAGTGGTCCGGAGAAGGGATGATGGAACTCATACTGCAGCCATTTCTCGCCACTTGATGTTGACAATTGCTTTAGAAAATGTAAGAGGGAAGCTCCTGAGCATTTTTTTTTCTTTCTTCTCTTTTTTTATTAATGTGAAATGGTGTAAATCTACCCCCCCCCCCCCTTCACATTTAAGCCCAGTGGAGGAGGGGTGCACCCTAGGGTTGCACAATATGCAATAGCCATGTTTGATAATGTGATGGAGATACAGCCTTGCCACACTCATCTATGGTGAAGAATACAGTTCAAAAGTATCAATTGTCTGCAGCAACAAACCCTTTACCTCTATCTTCCCACAACTATCTCTATCTCGCAATCCATCCATCTGATCCTTTATCCTTCCACACTCCTCCATTTCTTTATCCCACTATCCCTCCACTCATATATCTCTCTATCCTTCCATCCCTCTATTTCTCCCCCTCTCTATTCTTCCATCCTCCATACAACTTCTCTATCCCTCTATCCTTCAATCTCTCCACTTCTGTCTCTCTATTCCTCCATACCACTATCCCTCCACCTCTCTCTCCCTCTATCTTTCTCTCTACTGCTCTGTCTCTCTATTCCTCCATACCACTATCCCTCCACCTCTCTCTCCCTCTATCTTTCTCTCTACTGCTCTGTCTCTCTATCCCTCCATACCACTATCATTCCACTCCTCCATCTCTCTAACCAGCCATCTCACTATCTCTCCAACCTTTCATCTTTATCCCTCAATCCATCCATCCCTCTGGCCCTCTATCCCTCTACTCCTCCATCTCTCTATCCCTCCACCAACCCTGGTATCCTTGCACTCCTCCACCTCGCTTTCCCTCTATCCCTCTACTCCTCCACCTCACTATCTCTCTATCCCTCTACTCCTCCACCTCGCTATCTCTCTATCCCTCTACTCCTCCACCTCGCTATCCCTCTATCCCTCTACTCCTCCACCTCGCTATCTCTCTATCCCACCATCCATCCCCTCCTCCATTCCTTACCTTCCCCTCAGAGGCGGTCAGGGAGAAGACGTACTCCAGCTGGAAGACGAGGGCAAACGCTGGATGGGCAACCATCTCCATCTCCACGCCACCCCTCAACGCCAACACAGGAGAGGATGAACTGAATGAGGAAAGAGAGAGGGGCAGAACAGAGGGACATAACATTATAAAAAGAGCAACCAAGTACACCCTCCTCACAGACTGACCGATCCATTGATCGACCAATCTTTGCAATGTATGATCAATCTCATACTGTCATGTTGTATAGTCGACCAATCTTTCCACTGTATGTCTTTATCGTCTCAATCCTCAAGATCCCATCACAGGAAAGAGCGGGATGTGTGCCTGGGAAGACTAACTGACTAAGATCTAGGAACGCGTTCTAGGAACGGCATCTGAGAGGAAAGAGAAATAACTGAAGATTCAAAGGTAATGGCGTTACAGTAATCGATCCGAGCATACAACCAGAAAATAGGCAACACCCAACACCCAGAGAGAGATAATGTTATGCTAAATAGGCGACACCAATGCCCAGAGAGAAATAACACTATGCTAAATAGGCAACACCAACGCCGAGAGAGATACTAAACATAATAATAATGATACATTTTTAGAGCACTTTTCTAAGTACTCAATAACCCTTTACATTGTAAACAGGTAAAGGCAGGTTAAAACAATCATAGAGAAAACATTTTTTTTAGTTTAACGTTAAGCTAAATAGGCAACACCAATGTCCAGAAAGTGATAATGTACAAACCAAACTATTAAAGCAGTATAGCAAGTGTTTTTTTTTCTTCCTAAGCATTAAAAATACATTTTTTATATTTACTAAAAATTTAGTCCTACTTCTCAAAAAATGTGTGAGGTGTTCTCACTCTCAATTTGTTCACAGCTCCACACTTGGCTGGGTGCCTGTTATTTGAGAGCGGCCCAGCTTCTCCTGAATGCCACATTCAGTGATGGCTGTTGTCACGCTGACAGCGTTCCTGCTGTGCACAGATGTCAAGAATTAACACCAATTAAAAGCCATCGCTCTACTCACTCCGTCCAGCAGACAGGGCTGCCATTGCTCAGCATTGGCTCATGGAGGAAAACATTTCAAAGCCACTGAGCAGTAATTGTGGAGTCAGTCAGAGTTATACCTACATTCACTCCACAGCTCCTGAGCTCAGACACGCCAGGCACTCTAACTTTCCACCTGAGAGCCGCAGAGGATCTACAGTCACTCAGCGGGTTAATCACAGCTCAACTCTTAAGCCAGGTGGGTGAAGTTACACAGAGGTGTTTCACTAGAACCTAGAACACTTGTGAATCTGGGTTGTGCTTCTCAAAAGAGCTGTAGTGCAATGGCCATTGTTTATTTATTTAGTTATTTTATTTATCCTTTATTTTACCAGGTGAGTCCCAATGAGATATAACATCTCTCTTTCAAGGGAGCCCTGGGCTCGCAAAAAAAATGACAATATTATTCTCTATTAGTTACAGTGATAGAATCACCAGAATGCTACTGGGAAAGGCAGGCTACAATGGAAACATTTTTATAAGCTTCTATAAATATTCTTTGGTCTACCACATAAAAGAAATTCCATAATAGGAAACAAACAGCGTCAAGTCAACCTTGAAATGTGCCTATCAGTTGTCCATTTGCACAGGTGATCCGGTTTTCATTGCCTCATTCTCATAAAGTCGTCGTCGCACAGGGACGTGGCGAGAGCCAGGCTGCTTGATTAGAAGGTTCCCATTCGCATGTTACTGCAGGCACTGCTGTGGCAGGCCAACCTTCAAATCCCCTTCTCCTGCGTGCATTTGATAAGAGCGGTGTTGAGCAGGGGAGGGGCAGTGCATGGGAAAGTGGATAGTGGCGTGTGTTATTAGATAAAGAGATGATCAGGGAGATGGAAATGATAATGGTTCAAGGCTAGGTCATGCCACTGCTGTTTTACTCTGCGTTTGGTTAGATAAGCAACTGGAACGAGAGTTTGCGGTTGTGGGGGGGTGGGGTAGAGGGTAGGTTAGTGGCATATGTTGTATGATAAGGAGCCAGAGATGCAAAGGTTGGTTTATGGTTCGGAGGATTGGTTAAAAATCATTTATGTTTTATTAGATAAGGGGAAAATGAAAAGGATGCTGGCCCAAAGATGTATAGCTTCGGGTCTTTAATTGTCCTCATAAGATAAGAAATATAAATGTGTTCAATGTACAGATTGCTTCACCTGAGCAATATTGTTCATAGTTTCCATGTTGATTTTAAAGCAGTGTGAAAACAAATGACTCCAAAGGATTCATTTCTGTCCTGGATGCTCTATATTAATAATTCTACTTTCCTTGCACTGAATCTGTGTCGGAACTTGCCTATAACTATTACAACTGACACGATGGAATAACCAGACTAATGACACAATGGAGTAACCAGACTAATGACACGATGGAGTTACCAGACTAATGACACGATGGAGTAACCAGACTAATGACACGATGGAGTTACCAGACTAATGACACGATGGAATAACCAGACTAATGACACGATGGAGTAACCAGACTAATGACACGATGGAGTTACCAGTCACGAAAGAGTTACCAGACTAATGACACGATGGAGTTATTCTTAGAGATCCAAGATTGGTCCATTAGGGCACCATACAACTTCAGTCTGCAGCAAGGAGAAGTGCAGTTAACCAAGATATATAACCTTAGCCCTACTACTAACTTCAGTCTACTATCAGAAAGTGATCTATTTCCGCAAGTGCCCTATTTTCGCCTTTTTACGTGTATGTGTCACTTAATATTCATTTCTATACAAACCAAGACAGTAGATTCCTAAAGAAACGCAAGCACCCACCCCATTAGGGTATCTAAATGATATCTGTACCAAAAATTACATTGTGTAATTTTGTGTAAAAATTACAGTGACTCGTAGAGCTGTAAACAATGTTGTAAGGCTGCGTGTACAAAACTGCTTGGAGCTCAGTGGAATTTTGATTTTGCGACAAGAATTCTCGGTCTAACCGTTGCTGTGCCAAGTGAGTGTGTGGAAATAGGGCACCCAACAGCCCATGACCAAACTCAGAGCACGGTAAACAAAATCAGATATTTTTGGCAGTAAAAGCTCCTGGTAAGAACCAAACCAGACTCTGTTCAAATCTACACACTTGTAAGGTTCATCAATCAAATATTATTTTGAAATATTAAAAACATCTTGGTTTTCGAATTTTCTATTGAAAGTCCTTTAATTATGGCATTGACTTTAGGTGACATCAGGTGACAGCCCTAATTTAGGCGATAGCCCTACTACAAACTTCAGTCGGAAGTTGTGCGAGTTCACAGAGCTGCTGTCTAGGAGTCCCAGGGGCTAAGAGCTTTTCTGTGCTTACTGAGGTCAGCAGTGACCTCTGACTGTGTGGGACACACCCAGGGGACTGTCAGTCGAGGCTGTGAGGTGGGAACAGTTGGCTTATCGGGGCCACACACCTGAGGCCTCCCCCAGAGGTCTGCCTGAAGCTGCCGCTGCGACCACGGGGTCCCCCCGCTGACTCAAGCTCCAGGACCAGCACCTGCGGCCCCTCCAGGAAGGTCCAGCCGTTGTGGACGCCCACGTGGAGCCTCCTCTCCTGGACAACTAGGGTCGGGCCCTCCTGCGTCCGATGCTGCTGAGGGGAGAGGCAGAGCGAGAGAGCGAGAGAGAGAAAGAGCGCAGAGGTAAGCGCCAGGTGATTGATATATCACACACTCACACACCACTGACACTCACACACACCACACACACACTAGGCTGCTACTAGGTTTCACAGCCACTCCTGCGTCCGGTGCTGCTGAGGGGAGAGGCAGAGTGAGGGAGGGAGAGAGAGAGAGAACAGAGGTGAGCAATGCCACTAGGTTTCACAGCCCCTCCTGCTACAGTGAGTGGGGGTGCTGTGTCTGACTGCTTGGTCTAGATACTGAAGGGAACTCTTCATTCATTCAGCCCTTCCCCTCTTATTTCCCAACGCTTCAGGCCTTGTCTGGTTCAACTCAGGATGGATCACCTGGGAGGTTTGTACGAACCTAAGGTACGAACCTAATCTATCTATCTATCTATCTATCTATCTATCTATCTATCTATCTATCTAAATATATATTTTCATTATTCCGCTCTCTTCCAGAGTGAAAATTCCATCCACAAGATCTACACATCTGCATTAGTGACCATGGTCATACGCTCAATCATCTTCTCTCTGGCCTCTCTCCTTCTTTCCTCCCTCTATTTTTCTCTCTCTACTCCCTCTGCACTCTCTTACCTCATTCTATTTTCTCTGCACACTCTCTATCCCTCACTCTCTCCTTCTTCTATGTTCCCACTGCTCTCTCTCTCTGTAGTCTTTCTCCCTTGATCTTCTCTCAGCACTCTCTCTCCTTCTATCTCTCGTTCTCTTTCCTATCTTCCCTTTCCTCCTATTTCTCTTATTCTCTCTTTCTATTTCTTCCTATCTCTCTATCTCTCTTTCCTCCAATCTCTCTCTCTTTCCTCCCCCCTCTCTTGCTCTCTCTCTCTATCTCTTTTCTCCAATCTCTCTATCTCTATCTTCTCTCAGCACCGTCTCTATCTCGGTCTCTTTCTTATGATTCCCCTCTGCATCCTCCCACGGCCAGTGCTGCCCCATTACCATATCAATGGCGTTTGGAGGCTTTGTGTGTGTGTGTGTGTGTGTGTGTGTGTGTGTGTGTGTCTGTGCGCGGTGTGTGTGTAGGTGTGTTTGTATGTATGTATATATGTATGTATGTGTGTGTGTGTGTGTGTGTGTGTGTGTGTGTGTGTGTGTGTGTGTGTGTGTGTGTGGGAAGCTGGGAGGACTCCAGTGCGCATGAATCAGCTGCAGCCATGCTGTGCGGCACCCCAGCTCTGTTGAAGGGTTCCTGCTGAGCTGCCGTGTGGGGTCAGAGCCGCACGCTCACACAGAGAGAAAAAGAGAGAGAGAGAGAGAGAGAGAGAGAGAGAGAGAGAGAGAGAGAGAGAGAGAGAGGCCCTGCCTGACCACACTCACACACACACACCACACTCACAAACACACACACACACCCACACCATTGACACTCACACAAACAAACACGACTGACCCTCACACACACCACACACACACTCACCCACTCACTCACTTATGTACACCACTGACACTCACACACTCCACTGTCACTCAGACACACACACTCACTCACACCACTGACACTCACGCACACCACTGTCAAACACACTGACACTCAAACACACACTCTCTCTCTCTCACACACACACACACACACACAGACACACACACTCTCCCTTACACACAGAAGTTGGATGGCCATTTTTTCTCTTTTCCCCTGCTCTCCCTGTCTCATCATTTGATTTACAGATCCTTAACAAGTGGCCGGTCCCTGGGAGCCGTAACCATGGTTTCACCCCGAGAGAGGGCGTGCTGAGGAGGAGTGGTAATAGATGAGCTTCTCCTGCAGCTCAGAGAGAGGAATGAAAACACACGCCTCCTCATGCTGATGCAACCACTTCAATTCATCACCCTGGCGGCGGCGGCGGCGGCAGCAGCACTGATAGCCCACTTCCAGCAGCGAGGCCCATTACTCCACACACACGCTGGGCCAGCGGGCTCAGTTCTGCATTCAGCTGTTCGCGCACATTACGCACGGAGAAATGCAGGACGACTATTAACCACCAACCATCCTGTTCCATTTGGGAATTCACTCACTCTGTTTCACAGGAATAACAGTTATGGTAAACCACAGGTCAAAGAGCACTAGCCTAACACCAAACAATACACGTTTCAATGTTGTTAAGACTAGAGATGAACCATTTCTGTACGAGATCAAGAGATAGGCTGCTAGGCTCTGAACAGCAACAGAGAGAAGTGAGTTGAAACAACACACCAGTAGAGAGAAGATATTGTTTTCTCTCTTTCTTTTTCTGTCTCACTCTCTCCCCCTTTCTCTCTTTGAAGTCGTAAGATAGAATAAGGTCATGTATAAAGTTTATACAATATGAAGAATTGCATCCAACGACCCACATAAACCTAAAGGGCCATTCTGAGCAGCAAAATGCTCTACAGCACACAGAAATCCAAAACAAAGTTGCATAGCCCTGAATGAAATGACCGTCTCATTGATCTAACCACAATATAGGCTACATCAACAACATTATCAATCTGGATCAATAACTCATTAGATGCTTCGGACTTCAATTTACCAGAAGAAAAGACGCATTCAGGCATCCACTCGTGAGTTAGTGTGACAGCTCTGAATTACAATCAGGCCCGGCGCAGCACCGAGCACTAATATCCCACACAAAATGTTAACTTCAATTAAAATTTGATGAGCACGAAATGAACTTCCTTCTGACTAGATGAAATGGAAGGGAGTGGTGACAAATGGGCCACGAGAAAACGCCTGCGGAAAAATGACAATAATGAGGAAGTGCAGCGACTGAACATTTAGCTCCAACCCACCGTAGTGTAGGGTGATAAAGCTGCCCAACTGAGTCAGGGCTGTGTGTAGGGTGGGGGGATCCATCCTGTTACACATCCCACACATCCACATACCACTCCGGCCTGTTACACACACCACGCCTATGGCTTGTATATAATATGGCCTCTCTCACACACACACGCACACACACACACACACCAAACAAAAAAGAAACACCCACACTCACTCAAACACACACACACACTCACACACAAAAAAAAGAAACACCCACACTCACTCACATACACACAGGAGAGAGAAACACCCACACTCACTCACACATGCACACAAACACGTCAGCATCACCTCAAAGATGGCTTTATCAGCAGTGACACCTAAAAGGTCACAGCCTGTTCCCTGGTTTCACTACAGACATTGCATCAATCAGGAGCAAATTATCACCTCACACACGTCACAGCAGCCAGGCACCTTGCGAGGCTGCTACACACATGCCAGCTAAAGTGTGTGCATGAGAGAGAGGGTGTAAGTGTGCATTCTCACAACCGGCGCAACGTCATAGAATGCATTTGAACAGATTCACGCCCCTTTTTAGGGGAAGACAAGTTAGCATTATTTAATTGATTCCAGTGGGAAAGACAGCTAGTAGTCACACATTACTTCTAGTTATTAATTCACAGGACATTCAATCGTTTTACTAACACAACGGTTATGAAGAAATGTAACTGACTCATGTCGAACCTATGTACATTACCAACCTAATTAGTTTCCAATACCCCAATGTTGAGGACAAATTTAGCCCGTAGCTAACACTTACCATAATATCCAATGTAAAATGTTAGCTTGCTAGATAGCTAACTGTGGAACTTTAGTATAATATGGTCAATTATCTCACCTAGTTGTAGGAAATATGTTCTTATTTCAAGTGATAGAATTAAGGGTTGACTTACAGTATGTTTAGTTGACGTTATGACATATAAAGTTAAGCTTGCCGAACTTAGTTATACAGGCAGCCACAGGCAGCATGACTGTGACTAATCGTTCGTGACACTCCTGTTCCATTTTCCAGTAAACTGGAAAATAGCAAAAAATAAGAATGTAATGGTCACCTTAATCCCATGAACACAGATGACTCTCACACCAACCTTATTTTGTGCCTTTTATTCATGTTTGATCAAAGATTTAGTAAGTACAAGCTCTTTTCACTCCTCACTTCAATGCAGCTCCATAGGTTTCCATTCAATCAAAACGGTCATATTTCCCCTAAAAGGGGGCTTGTACGTAACCTGACTCTCGCCAGATGAATTTCTTTCCACCTAGCTCCACTCACATCCATCTGGGATCGGTTCCGTTGAGAGTGATTTCGGCACGAGATTGTATGGTAGAGCCAATCAGGACGCAGGGCGGGTTGGCTTCGATGTGAGTGGTTGAAGTAGCACGTCAATAGATGACGGACAAGTGGCTTATCCAATCATATGCAAGGATTTTTTGTTAAGGCCCAGCCTTCTGAAGCACCACTCCAATGGATCGATCCCAGATGGATGAGTGGAGCTAGGAGGAACGAAATTCATCTGGCGAGAGTCAGGTTAGCTTGTACGTGCAGTCCATACAAAGTGCCGGTTGTCTGTATGCGTGTGTTTTTTTACACTACGCCAACATCTATCTATACAGCAAGGAATGTCTGTATGCTAGTGAGCATGCCTGTTCTTTGCATATCTTTGAACCGATTTGTTCGACCAACTTCTCATTTGGCAGGTGTACTGCTAAGGCCACAAGTCCAATGTTGAGTACGAATTTTTTAGATGTGAAATGCAACAAATGTAGTTAAAAAAAACAACATGTCTGACCTGATATGTGAACAATATGGCAATTGCCTCTGGATGTGGGCACAAAACCCCCCGGGCAGGAAACCCTTTGGCGGATCCTGACCTCAGCAATATGCCACTACCGAGCATAGCAGAGCATAGCACACTCTGGCACATTCTAAATTCGCAATGCTGTTGAAACTGTCATTCATTTATTCAGAGTGCCACACTGAGCACTCTGGGCACTGCAGCTGAAGGAGCAGAGCAGCAGAGTATGACTGGAGCAGCAGAGTCTAACTGGAGCTTTCCTACGGTTCCTTTCCTACGGAAGGTACGGTCAGTAGGGCCACAGCACTGGAGAACAGGAAGGTACGGTCTGTATTGCCGCGGCACTAGAGAACAGGAAGGTACGATCTGTAGGGCCACAGCACTGGAGAACAGAAAGGTACGATCTGTATTGCCGCGGCACTAGTGAACAGGAAGGTACGATCTGTAGGGCCACAGCACTGGAGAACAGGAAGGTACGATTTGTATTGCCGCGGCACTAGTGAACAGGAAGGTACGATCTGTAGGGCCACAGCACTGGAGAACAGAAAGGTACGATCTGTGTTGCCGCGGCACTAGTGAACAGGAAGGTACGATCTGTAGGGCCACAGCACTGGAGAACAGAAAGGTACGATCTGTATTGCCGCGGCACTAGTGAACAGGAAGGTACGATCTGTAGGGCCACAGCACAGGAGAACAGGAAGGTACGATTTGTAGGGCCACAGCACTGGAGAACAGGAAGGTACGATCTGTAGGGCCGTGGCACTAGACAACAGGAAGGCACAGCGGAGGACTATACCATCTCCTTTACACTCTGCTGTCTTCCCGATTGCACAGCGGAGGACTATACCATCTCCTTTACACTCTGCTGTCTTCCCGATTGCACAGCGGAGGACTATACCATCTCCTTTACACTCTGCTGTCTTCCCGATTGCACAGCGGAGGACTATACCATCTCCTTTACACTCTGCTGTCTTCCCGATTGCACCTCCTTTGGTGTCATTTCGCCTTGTTGGACATGGAGGCCAAAACAACATAAAGGGATACTACTGATGACTAAAGGTTTCCTCTGCACAGCAAGCTTTCAGTCATCACTTCAGGGGACGTTGCGCCCTTTTGGTTGATTCACCGTCAGAACACAAATGTTCTCTTAAGGGATAGCCGGCATTATAGCTGCATTTTGTATTATGACTGGACACTTTGACATCAAGTCTTAATTCACAGATTCTCTTTAAATTTCACTGGTCACAAAACAGGCCATGGGGTATACAGGTACAAATACACACACACGCACACACACACAAATGTGCAGACACTCTTCTACATGCACAAGGACACACACAGAGATATATTGTGTGCGAGAGACGACTCACCGTGTTATGACTGTCAACTGTGAGCAGGTGCAGCAGGTCTTGCTCAAAGCGCTCCAGAGAGGGGGACAGCACCAGCACCAGCCTGTCCAGCGTGCAGGACACACTCTTCAGCACACGGGGCTTACGCAGCCAGTCTGAGGAACAAACACACCTTCACTGACACACACACAACGGATATAGGGTACTACAGGACGATAGATAGATTAGATAGATAGACTTGTGGTAAGTTGGTGGCAATTGTTGCCACAGACAGACAGACAGACAGACACACACACACACACACACACACACAGCAGTTAACAGTTAACAATTTTGCACACACACAAAGAAGGATGTCGAGACATCAGTTCATGTCCTAAAGCTCAAGAGCAGTCAGGTTATGCAGCATGATCCACAGCACACAAGCAAAATAAATGTTTCTTTGTCTGTATTAAATGTCTGTTTATTACTTTTGTTTTCCTCACGTCGGGTGCGACAGAATGTCGGGGTGGGATTATGGATGTTTTTTTGTCACATTGTAAAACGCCTCGAGAGAAATAAAATTAAGTTTTGGGGTGGCCTATTCAAAGTCCTGACTTGAATTCAAGTAGGAGGCTGTGGAAAGACAGCTGAAATGGGCAGTTCACCGTCCAATGTTGTTGATTTAAAACAATTCTGCAAAGACGAGCAGACTAATATTGCTCCACAGCGATGTAAAAAAACTCATCACAAACGTTAAATTGCAGTTGCTGCAGCCAAGGGTGGCACAATCACTTATTCATTTAGTGGGGCAATTGCTTTTTCACATGGGCGACATATGTTTGGAATAACTCTTCAATTCCCACACCCTGCATCCTGCTCTTTTAATGAACACTTGAAACTGAAACACACTACTACTCCAGCTCCAGGACTCAAGGCCTGCCTTTAATGTCACCACATTAACTGCAGACATTTGAGGGTTTTAATACTGCTTTGGAATAACCATCACTGCAATCCAATATTTAGCAAGGAATCAGACAAGACGTTGAATAAAAGATTTGAATAAATCTCAAATCTCCAAACACAGCCCTAGACAGCACCCTTCTCAAGATCGGGATATCAAAACTTCGCAAGCATCTATAATTCAATGTCTTCATTCATTTTTTACAGCTTCCACTGTAGTCCTTAGCCTCTACTGTCAACATGAACACACACACACACACACACACACCTACTCTTTTAGGAGCAGCCGTAACCTACTGGTTAGCACTTCGGACCTGTAACCGGAGGGTTGCCGGTCGAACCCGGACCAGTAGGCAAGGCTGAAGTGCCCTTGAGCAAGGCACCTAACCCCTCACTGCTCCTCGAGCGCCGCTGTTGATGCAGGCAGCTCACTGCGCCGGGGTTAGTGTGTGTTTCACCTCACTGTGTGTACACTGTGTGCTGTGTGTGTTTCACTAATTCATGGATTGGGATAAATGCAGAGACCAAATTTCCCTCAAGGGATCAAAAGAGTATATATACACACTTCTATACTATACACACACACACACACACACACACACACACACACACACACACGCATGAGTATACACTACTATGCTACATGCAGTATGCAACTACAGTAAACAAATTCAATAGTGTAGCAATACTACATCACATAGGGAAGAGGATGACATGAAAAAGTAAAATGCATTAAAAGGCATAAAAGTGAGAGTACATTATAGAATTGTACAAGTGAGCAGACCTGGTGCTCGGAGTGCTGATTCCACTACATCTTGAAGGTTCTCCTATTCACACATCTAACTGAAATCTGCTCACAAACAAAATACATAAACAAGTCGCTTCTTACACATTTCACAGAATTATGCATCACACATTTCCAATGGATGCATGTGCATAAACGAGGACACACAACTTCTCATTCTGCGCTCCATATGGTTTTAGTCACGAGCGGTCTGTTCATCCATACATGCACTGAAGACTATAAAGGGTGCTAATATGGAAGTGCTGCTGTACATTTGGCCGAGTGTCTCTGAGCATGTCGTTTCTCATGGGTGAGGAGACTTTAGAACTGAAGCAGCAGGGATTCCCCAGGGGCCAACACAATGGGCAAAACACACAGGACCCTTTCAATCTGTTCATAGGGTTTCCGGCTGAAACGTTCAAAACCAACACAGATATTTTGAAATGAAAATGAATCAAACTTAACTCGTACTGCTCTATGAAATGTCAACTTCAAAACCTTTTTGTTAGTCCCAAAGTATCCATAGTTCAGTGTTGTTTTCTGTGCCAAGGGGAATGCAATAGAAATGCACATGTTTACTTATGCTATTGAAAGAGTCTATAGCATTACATAAAATCCCCATACACTTGTTTCCATCTAGTCTGCATTTGTGTCAATGGATCTCCAGCTGTCACCATGGCAACTGCATCTCTGGTGTCTGACAATGAAAACACCAACGCAGAAGAAAGGTCCGTGAAAGAAGTCTGCTACCAGCCCTTATCCTGACACAGATCAGTCCAGGCACCACCTAGTTCTGCTTCCTACCTGCTGCCCCATTCTCCAGTCTGACCACGCAAGGGAGTAATGAAACAGCACCACCGGACACACATTGAGAGGCTTGCATTGTTATGTCCCTGTGACGGTGAAAGAGTTGATCTGTTATGTCCTTATGATAGAGAGAGCTGGTCTGTTATGTCCTTGTGATGGTGAGAGAGCTGGTCTGTTATGTCCTTATGATAGAGAGAGCTGGTCTGTTATGTGCCTGTGATGGTGAGAGAGCTGATCTGTAAAGTGCCTGTGATGGTGAGAGAGCTGGTCTGTTATGTGCATGTGATGGTGAGAGAGCTGATCTGTTATGTGCCTGTGATGGTGAGAGAGATGATCTGTAAAGTGCCTGTGATGGTGAGAGAGCTGATCTGTAAAGTGCCTGTGATGGTGAGAGAGCTGATCTGTTATGTGCATGTGATGGTGAGAGAGCTGATCTGTTATGTGCATGTGATGGTGAGAGAGCTGATCTGTTATGTGCTTGTGATGGTGAAAGAGCTGGTCTGTTATGTGCCTGTGATGGTGGGGGAACAGACACCCCCTTCCCTCCCCCTCCTGAGTTCTCTTACATAACTCCTCCCTGTCACAATAATCACATTTATAACAGGACCTCTGAAGCACCCATACAGACCACCACATTTACACTGGGGTGGATGAGGGGAGAAACCTGTGCTTGTGAGCATGCATGCTTCTATCTATGTGTGTGTGTGTGAGTGTGAGAGAGAGATGTGTGTGTGTGTGTGTGTGTGTGTGTGTGAGAGAGGGAGAAATAGAGAAAGAGTGTGTGTGTGTGTGCGTGTGTGAGGGTGCGTGCGTGTGTGAGTATGTGTGTGTGTGTGAGTATGTGTGTGTGTGAGAGAGAGAGGGAGAAATAGAGAAAGAGAGAGAGAGAGAGAGAGAGAGAGAGAGAGAGAGAGAGAGAGAGAGTGTGTGTATTTGTACCTGTGCTGTCAGACAGCTGCACAACCCCAGGGATGCTTGTATGACCCGACACCAGCGTGTTCTGAGGGAAAAGATGTATGATGGGAAGGAGGGCAGGGTGGGTTTGGAAGGAGTAGAGGAGCTCAACGCCATCCATCACTGTCAAGTGCCTGTTCACTACACACACAAAAACACACAAAAAACTCTGTCAAAATGCCATTCCATTGCACACATATGCACACAAATACAAAATGGCTCTGCTACTAGGAGTAGAAAAGGTTATTCCATTGCATAACACATACAGTATTATGGTATTTTCAAGAACCACTCAAGGACCCTTCAGACAAATTGCATATGACCCCTCCAACGAAATATAACAAAATATAATAAGGTGAAATTATCGTTGTAATTGCTAATATTATTACAAGATTATTAATATAGCCGCACGCGGCAATGGCGGGCCCGAGCACCTGCGGGCCATAACCAGTGACATTTCGGAATCCAACAAGGCCCCGACGTGGTCCGTTTGTGAAATGTACATATTTGATGTGTGTGCTATTTGTTTTTGTATTTTATTTTCTGGCACACAAAATTTCAGATCAGTCAAAAGCATTGAACATGTTTGGCACATTTCCTGCTTAGCCAGATGGTGGCACTATGCTAGGCATGTGAATTACACATGTGAATATCGTCACAATAATGATATCTAATATTTTGTAAAGTTTCAGATCAATCAATAAAGGCATTGCCAATTTCTGGCACATGTTCCTGCTTGGCCAGGTGGTAGCGCTATACCAGGCAGGCCCATTGGGTGTCTGGATATCATCATAATCATAATATCTATTAACCTGAGAAGTTTCAGATCATTCATTCAATGCACTGTGACTTTATGACACATTTCCTGTTTATATGGTGAGATATTATAATCATGACATATTACAACATATCAAAAATCCCTTCGCAATTTAACATCAGCATCATCTTGCCATCATATTTGCCAAATTTCACATGAATCTGACAAACCGTCTAGGAGGAGTATGTTCAAATCTATCATGTGGCATCAGTGTTCTTGTCATTCTTTTTGTTGCCAGTGGGTGGCGCTATGCCAAATATGGATTATGAGATTGTGAATATTGTCATTACCATGATATTCAATAACCTGTGAAATTTAAAACATTTCAAGCCATGCATGGTGAATTGACACATTTATTGTTTATGTGGAAGGGTATTAAAATTCATAGTTTCGCCATTTCGTCAACATATCAAAAAAAGCTTCACAATTTAGAATCAGAAGCATATTGGCATCATGTATACCGACTTTCACATGAATCGGATCAACCGTCTAGGATGAGTACATTAAAATTGGTCATGTCCACAACGCACAAAATCCCAATTACCTCACTTCCTGTGGGCGTGGCTAATGGCATGTTAATACAAAGTTGATTGTTTTTGGGAGTTACACACACTCACCAAATTTGGTGTGTGTATCTAAAACTATATGCCAACCACAAGTCACAGTGATATAAGGGGGCGCTATAGAGTTCCTGGGCCAAGCCCAGTGCCATGGCTTTTCCCCTATGTATTCACGGTACCTCTTGATGTGTGTGCCAAATTGCATGTGTTTTTACCAATGGGAAGCACCTCTTTTGGCATCACAATTCATCACATTTTAGTCCGCACAAAATCCCAAATACCTCACTTCCTGTTGGGTGTGGCTAATGCATTGTACTTACGAAAGTTGTTCATCTTGGGGAGATACACACACCTACCAAATTTGGTGTGTCTAGCTGAAAGTATGTGCCAACCACTGGATCAATGACCTAAGGGGGCGCTACTGAGTCCCTGGGCCATGCCCGGGGCCAAGCCTTTATGATTGTGGCACAATTTTGACATCTAGCTTTGCAAACCTTTCTTGCATTGCTCAAAGCTTGAGTTTAGGAAACAGTCCTTAGGGGTAACCTTAAACTTAAGCCCCGTCCACTCAGAAACAATGACTGGTATTTTGGTGAATGCACAAGTTTGTATAGTTTCGGCCAACAGCATTTTAGGTGTTTGAAAACAAACTTTTTTGAAAACGGGTTCCGGAGTGGGAATTTTTTGAAACACTGCCCTGGCGTTGCTGTGTGGAAAGGCAAAACGCAACTTTTTGAAAACGCTGCTGTCACAGTCCTGATGACACAGCTCCACCCCTTACCTACATGGCAGGACATCCCAAACAGTCTGTGTCTGTCAGTCAGTTTGTCATATTAAAATTACCCCTTGTAGCTACCTTAGAACCACACCGGTTAAGTTACCATTACTGCAAGGCCAGGGTTCCCTAGCTCTAGCATGGCAAGCTAATGTTAGTTTCCCAGTGTAACTTGCTCTACACCAGACCTAATACCATACGTAAAACGACCAAAGCATAGCGGTCACAAATCATGATCTTGAAATGAACTATATTAGTTTTACAGTTGAATTGAAAATGCCAGTCTGACACGAATGCTCCAGCTGTTGTTGTCTCTTCTCATAGATAACTACTAGATGTCGCTTTTGGCTTCTCAGCATGTGTGTGCCACCGCCATCTTTGTCCTGATGAAAATGCGTCACCTTAGACTGTCTGACACAGACCAAATAAGCTATGGATGCGAGCAACAGAAAAAATGCCGGACTTTTGTGCTGCGTTTGGTTGTTCCAATGGAAGGAATTTGAAAAGTAAAAAGCAAGGAATAACATTTCACAGGAGCTCACATTTACTCCACGTAAATATTGTTGAATAATCTGTTTTACATGAAGTTTATCCATCTTTAAAGGCACATATGCAGATTTTCACCTTTATGAAGCCAATTTGATGGTAAACGACCTTGTAATAGGTGAATCGTTCACTTAGCATAGCTATACACAGGGTTCCTACACATTTTCCATTTCAAAATTCCATACTTTTTCCATACTCAAATTTCCAAACTTCTCGGTAGATTTTTCTGACCATATTCTCGACATTGCGGCCTCTTCTGGTTTGGGATAACTCGGTGAAAACAAAGGTATGGACAACTGAAGTGAATTAAAAAATGACACTTAATATAAGTCCATTTAGCTGGGTCATTTTTAGGTGTATCTTAGTTGTATCATAGTTGTATCTTGATGATGGGGACTGACAGTTAAGCTACACAACAGTAAGAATGGTTCATTATGACCCGAGTGAAGTGATTAGTACTGCAAATGCAATAGTCTGGAAACACAAATATTTCTCCATACCCTTGTTTCTTTTTTCCATACTTATCCAGACCTGGAAATTACTAAAATCAAATTCCGTACTTTTCCAGGTTTTCCATACTGCGTAGGAACCCTGTATACAGCATAGACGTAGCAGGTCCCTACCGAGAAAAAACAGCCATGCAACTTCCAAGAGCGGCGCCCCACCAAAACTCGGGAGAATTGTGAAACATTACCTTGTCAGTAGATATAGCTCTTTGGAGATTTTTGCCTGTTCACCTCCACAACAAAAGCATTTGCTTTGTGTACAGGGGGGGGAGAAGTCGTGAGAAATTTGCTATTTAGAATAGCAGAGTGACACATAAATACATCCAAGCTCTAGAGGGAGCTCTAAACTCGCCAAAAATACCTAAACCTGCATAGTATACCTTTAAATATAAATCAACATCCATGGCCATCGGTTGAGCAGTGTATGCGGTTAAGGCTTTATAGCCCAAAACTCCTACAGGTAGGCCATTGGTTGAGCAATGTATGTGGTTAAGGCTTTATAGCCCAAAACTCCTGCAGCTTGGCCGTCGGTTGAGCAATGTATGTACTACAGCCTTTTCACACATTTTTTGTGTTTCCGTGTGGACAAGGATGTTTCTGAAAAAGACGCTGTTTGGACGTGAAACTTTCTGAACACAAATCGTGAAGATGGGGCCTTAGTGACAGGTTACACATGCTTGTGTCTGTGCATGGTGAGGACTCAAACAGGACTGGGACAGAAAAGGGAGAGAGATAGAGAGATGGAGAGAGAGAGAGAGCGAGATAAAGATGGAGAGAGATAAGGAGATAAAGAGAGATAAAGATAGAAAGAGAAAAGGACGCTCTGCCCCAAACATCTGTTAGCCCACCGTTTCTCAAACTGTGGGTGAACTGACGTGAAAAACAGGAGTTTTTTTATTTATTTTTTTTATCTGTAGCCTGGGCCCAGGTAGCACCGGATGCACAATGGACGCACTGTGTTATTCACAGGGAAGCGCTCGTGTCAAGGCAGCTTAGTTAGTCCCGACCTACATGAGATTTTGAACGTTGTTGTGAGAGTGGTGAATTTGATCAAAACGCGGCCCTTAAAAGCGTGTCTATTCTCCGCACTTTGCGAAGAGATGGTAGCTGACCAAAATGCTGTACTGTTTCACAGCGAGGCAAGGTGACTTTCCCGAGGTAAAGTGCTGTCGCGCGTGTTTGAGCTCCGAGTCGCATCTTCTTGGAGGAAGAGCGCATGTTTGAATCTGCAAACACGTTCACTAATGAACATTTCTTGACGAAGATGGCCTATCTTAGCGATATATTTGATATATCTTAGCGATACATTTGAGTTAAATGTCCAGTTACAAGGCAAAGACAAGCACCTACCTCACCTAGCAAATAAGATTACTGCATTCACCAAAAAAACTTGAGAATGGGACAGGCGCCTCGATCGCGACAGTATTATGCCTTTGAGATTTCTGAGCGAAATCGCTGAAAGGTCTGATTGGGAGCCACTCTTGTGATCCCATGTATTAAACAGTAGGCCTACATCACATCCCTGCAAAGTTTATTTCAAAAATATTTCCCAACCAGCAGTGCTCAGTATGACTGGATTATGGATCCATTTAATGCAGCATGTTGGTATTTCATTGAATATATTGTACAATGCTGTAAAATGGCCTATGCTTCCTAATATGTTGCTGGAAAACAGAAATATGTGTTTTATGTATTGTATTATATCTGCAGCACCAGTTGATTTTAACTCTGTTGAAGAGGATATATTTAGAATAAATAAATTTGACAATCTTAAGCTTGACCTACCACTTTCTTAGAGCGATGAGGGACGGGTGGGGCTCGAGAATGCCCCCTTGATCAAAGTGGGGAATGAAAGAAAAAGTTTGAGAACCACTGTGTTAGCCAATGGGCAGAGAGCCCAGAGTGGCCCTGCTACAAATCCGTGCATGCAAAATGACTTCTGTATGATCAGAGGAGAAGAGAGTGTGGGAGGAAGAGAAAGGGATAAGGGGAACAGACAAGAGCATTGGGGGAAAAATGAGAAAAAAACGGAGGGAGATGAAAGAGAGGGAGGGAGGGAGGGAGGGAGGGGGAAGAAAATACTTTTTTATGGGCTTCCCTTCAAAAGATTTAGTATTCTGATATAACTTGCTTTCAGGGGAGTATAAATGGGTTTGGTGGTTACAAGATTTCCCATTTGATCCTGATACTGGACCACTTAAATAAAGGAGACAACTGTTTTGTCCATCTTCTCTAAAAAAAAATATGCAATGCAAAACATCAGTATTTCAGGCTACTTCATTACAGACAGAGAGGTGTGATTATTCCTACAGAAAAAGTCCTATAGAGAAAATAGCTTTGGTCCAGGATTCCATATATGGGCAAAATATGGCTGCTTTTTTAGCTCCTCTGGGGAGGTCTACTGCAGATTTACAAATTACATTGATAATGATGATGATTTACAAATGACATTTCAGGAGAAATGCATAGAAAAAGTATACAATATTTGTACTATTTGTACCTACAAATGTATATTTACAAATAGGCATGTACTTGTACAAATCATTGCTAACTGTACTCCTCTGTCTGTCAACATGCCGGTTGTGATTGGTTCCTGTGTTTGTTTTGTGATTCGGAAATCAGCTTCAATTAGAACGTTTCTAGATGGACCTGCAGAGTAAATTCGAATTTGCTAACAGGCTCATCTGGGTTCACCAAGGCTTTGTGGAGAGTGTAATGCCTGTAAATCCTGGAAGATTTGTGGATCATTGTATGCGCAAATCATTTTGAGACAAATCTCTCTCCACAGTGGCTGGGCTATCAGTGAGAGTGACACTTGTGAAATGAAAGAGGTGAGAAACCAGGTGTTATGTCATATGTGGAGAGACACTCACATTCAACATCTCGAACACTGGGAAGGAGCAAGGCCCGAGGCGTCCCATTGTACAAAGGCATCCTGCGAGAAAAAACAACATGTTAGCTTTGCAATGTGATGATGTGATATGTCACACAATGTCAATAAGTAAACACTACCAAGTAGGGTGTCATATTTCAAGAAAAGATCTGACGTTTTACAAGAACCAGACGTGTGAACGCTCCCATAAAAAAAACTGAGACTGAATGCTGAAGTTAAAGGCAACTCGAGTGGGATGTTTAAAATATGTGGCTTTATTGTATATGTTGCAGGAATGTGGACATATTGTAGCTAGAATTGTATGATTGAACATCTGTGTCTAGTGTCTACACCAAACCTTTGGTTTCCAGATAGCGATGGCGTTCCTGTGGCACCAGAGTAGAGCGGGAGGATCCCGAAGCCACAGCCTGTGGCATGCTGGGAGTGGAGAGACACCACCTCCACTAGCTCCACCACCACCACCACGTAGGGCAGGCACAGCGAGGAGTGGAAGTAGACCACCTAGGGGGGAGGGGAGGTCTGTGTTTAGCTTGAAAGCCACAATAATACTGAAGAAAACAGACATTTAAGTCCGATATTCTGATATTTAAACTATCAAAGCACATCGATTCCCTTCACACAGAAGTACAGTATGCACACACACACACACCTCAAACAAACAAACAAGCGGCTCTGTCTCACACTCACACAGCAGATGGATTTTCTGTAGCACGTACAGCCCTGTAACCCTCAACCTACTAACAACACTGATTCTCTAATCTCAGGTGTCATCTGCAGCCGTGATGGAGCAGTGGCAGCGGCGCCAGACCAGTGGTGACCTGAACTCCTGAACCTGCTGTTGAGTCTGTTGCTGATGCTGTTGTGTCGCTTTGGATAAAAGTGTCTGCCAAATATCTGTCCCCTTTACCGTAATCTAGCAAACTTTTCTATCTCGTTTACATATTCACTATTACTGACTAGATAAAAAGCATTTTTTATCCAAATGTGATCATTCAAGCGTAGTTAAAGGGTGAACATATTTTAATTTCACGCAAAAAGGCTCTACGCAACATTGTACATGTTTGGTTGTTGTATCTTGTGTGTGTGTGTGTGTGTGTGTGTGTTGGGAGGGGTTACAGATGCTGCATTCATTTGCCTCATCTTCAACATTTCCACACTGCAAAAGAGCAGCAATTTGGCACATAAATCTTTCAGCAGGACAGTCTCAGCTCTGGGGTGCTCTTTAAAGTTTGATCACCAACTCAGACCCCTCAATAAAGTCATTACAGTTAGCCACAAGTAGGTCACTGAACTTAACTTTCAAATGAAAAGTACATAATGTAGCTGCTATTGTGTGCTATTATCTCTCTCTCTCTCTCCAGAATTTTTTTAATTTGTTTGATGTGATTTCCTGTATGCTGGTGCATTTTGGGCATGGCCAATACTAAATTCAATCAGATTCATAGCCTACATCCTGATTTGTTGATACTGAGTCAATGATTCCATGCAAAGGCTTGGGCTTCAGGGCCCCCTGACCCCTGGGCCTGGGCCCGGTAGGCCCGTGCAGTAATCCATCCCTGCATTCATTGCAACTGGATTGATGAAAGGTCACTTACACCTGTAGGCTGCATTGTATTTGGGAAAAGCAAAAGGTATCAGCATTATTTTATTTGTTTATTTATAAACAAAAACATCTCATGTCAGTTCCATGCCGTTTTCAACAGCTATCAAAAACAAAGGTCATTTTTGGATGGATGGATTTTTTGTGAATGTTTCTTCTTCTACATAAGATTTTAGTCATCTTTAGTTCATGTAATACAGTAGTCTGAAACGAAATGCTGTTCATACACATTTTAACAGGCCAAGTTGAAGAGCTGTTGTCCGTTATTGTTCGTGCAAATATAGGCTGATTCATGTTTCCTTGCATTGTGTAACTGAGGTCCATGGCTAGTCTGGCTTTCACCAGACCAAGCTCAATCTTTTAAGAAATCAAAAAATAAATAGCGGGCAGGTCAGGCTGGGTTCACCCAGCCTAGTCCATAAGCACCCGATATTGTTTAATTTTCCGATTGAGATATCCACGCTCTGGCTATTCTAAATGCAAAAATGCATCAGGGAGTTATGACAAAACTGTAACTAACAAACTAGATCCTAATAGAAAGCTGTTAGCTTCCCTAAGGCTTATAAGGTAGGCCTATTTACAACATAAATTGTCAATAGGCTATGCTGGCGACACAAATAAAATCTCCTTTGGAAACCAATGGCTTACGCCTTCCAGTATCAAGCGGACTGTCATATTGTGGCGAAAAGTTGTAATAAAATTCACGCAGCTCCATGAGTCAAGGAAAGCGCGAATGAAGTAGCCACTTCTAAATGGGACCCACTACACAGTAGCTTAAGGTGTGTTGCTAAAGCAGCCATAATGAAATGAAGGTGTCATTGTTTGGATACTTCACACACACGTTTTTTTTTAATTTCACAGACTACAACTACCAAGCTGGAATCAAAGCACATCGATTCCCCTCTCACACCCTGCACGCACTAAAAAACAAAATAAACAGGCGTCTCAGTCAACGCATGTATAGGCAAAACTGTATCAGACCGGTGTAACGTTGGTAAATCTTCCATTGCACAGAATGATTTTTGTAGCACGTGCAACAAACGACAGTCGAAAGATACAATTACAGTGCTGCTATCAATTTGCTTGGTATAATCGCATTTATAGTTTTCTACAAATGCAATCAATCAAATTGGCCTCCATCACTCAACCAACGCTAACGGTAACATTACCTAGGTCCTTATTGATATTATAAGATTAACGTGATATATATATTTAGCCTACTTTATTGTCCCAAAGGGAAATTTGTCTTGGACTCATACGCTGCATACAATGCCTACAATCCAATCAAAACACTCACAAGACAGACACAGCATAAATAACACATGACAAACTGAGCAGAGTCCGGGTCGCCAGCAGAGCAGCGCCACCAGAAGAGAAGTGAGAGAGACACTGATCATCAACCGGAGGAGCTCAAAGGAACCATATGAGGGAACTGTGTATGAAGGAACTGTATATGAGGGAACTATACATTATATGAGGGAACTGTATATGAGGGAACTGGGAACTATATATCGGAGAACTATATATAAGGGAACTTTAGGGAACTATATATGAGGGAACTGTATATGTGAGACCTGTATATGAGAGACCTGTATATGAGAGAACTGTACAGTATATGAGGGAACTATATATGAGGGAACTTTAGGGAACTGTATATGAGGGAACTGTATATGAGAGAACTGTATATGTAGTATGCGCCTTTCCACTGCAGGAAGTTGAGGGACACTGAAAAAGCCTATACGTTTAGAGGAACAGCCCAACACTTGTCCCTTTCTGTCTTTGGCTTTACAACCATGTTGCAGTAACTACTGCTACGAAAATACATAAGCTACACCCAGATACACACTGATACTGATTGTTTTGTTTATTTTTAATGGCACCTGCTACACAACAACTACGTGTGGCTGACGGTCCCTCAGGGGGTGGGGCTACACCCTTAATTGACTGTGACGAGGGCACCTGTGCTGGTTGGGGTTTGGGAACATGGCGTTTCGCAATGGAGAGTTGTGTTGACTCTGAAGACGGTGGTGGATGTTGGTTCTTTTGTATTTTTGGCCTGGTGTGATCAGCCGGAGGCCTACCAAGTTTCTCCAGGATTGGAGGGTGTCCCTTTGAATGAGCGACGGGTTTTGCGTTGTTTTTGGCTAGCCATATAGTTTTGTTTTCAGTACGTCGCCGAGTTGCCTAGTATCCACGCCGGGTTACGCCAACGCCAGCACACACTTGTACACGGGAAATACCTGGGAATACACCAAAGTTTTTAAACAAACTAAAAACTGCACATCCTCGGAAGGAGGACAAAGAACCGCGGGGCTCTTCCGTGAGAAGGCAGCGGCCCTGAGAACAGTCCCCGTGAGACGAGGTAAGCTCCATCTACCTGGGGAATCTGTCTGGTGCCATTTCTTTTGGTTTTGGTTTGTTTACATACACTCACGCACACAACACACACACACAAACACTTAGTGTTGCTCCCGTTTCCCTCCACACACATGTTTACGGGGGTTTGACGAGCCGGGAGGGTTAACTGGGACGTAACACTACCTACAAGTTGACACAGCCTAATAATTTGGTTCTTCGATTGTGATATTGCCTCAGATCAAAGCACAGTGAAATATAAAATTTCCCTAGTGGCAGCAGAGACTACTAAAAGGGAGAGATTTTCTAGATAACATCAGAACTTTCCCAAGGTTAATTAGCAATCATTCATTTTGCTGTACCACCACACAACTTCTGGTTAAACACATATCCCTGCTGGTTTTAAAACTGATTTTTGATGTCTTATTTTCACACTGTGTTAAACCATTAAGCATCAACTATCACTACAAGTCTCATCAACAGTTTCAACATAACACAGAAGTACCTAATTTGAAGTTACTATTTATATCTCCTCCAAAAGCTGCTCTGAGAGTACTTTAACAGGACTAGTTCCTGTAAGTACTTTCCTGTTCCTGTGCTGGAAAACTGCAGGAGGAAAAAGAGGAACCGAATGAAAGTTGATTCTTGGGTCCCGGCTTTGGCCTTTTGGAAAAGATCTGACAAGAAATGGTATAAAAATGTAACAACGTCAAAATGAGTTTCATACAATATTTATGATACGGAGTAACACATTAAGTTTGTTTACAAGTCATTTTGCTGTTCTGACCCAAAAAAAGCAGTTTTACTCATACTGAACTCTATTTGAACCACTCTGCTGAAAAGGCAAATTAGGCTCAACATACACTACCCATATTCATTCCCAAGTAGAAATAATGATTTGCATGGCGGATGGAAATCCCTCTTGTCAACTTGCAATCCCATGCAGTAAGCAGTCCATTTTCACCCTCATATCCCTGGAACTAAATGTAAAACGGCCCATTTCCAATTTCAGAAGCCCCTGTTGTCCTGCACCTCTTTCTCCATTGTGCATCTCTCCCACCAAGCTGTCACTATGCCTTACTGAGTCGACACAAGAATATAAAAGATGTGGTCTAAATCATTACTCCCCAAATCATCTTTGCAGAACTGCCACTATCGTTTCCGCTTCACTCTACTTCTGTTGAGCAGCAGTACCCAGCAGCCCCAACAATACTGGGCTGTCACCGCAGTAACAAACCTTTCATTTCCATCGGCATGCGAAGACAGTTTAATAACATGAGACGACAATCGAGTCACGCGACACACATAACGACGGCCATTATTTTCAGCAGGAGAAGAAAAAAAAACATGGAGTTGTCAAGGTGATGGAAGTGGATGTGAAGAGTCTCTGACAATAATCTACTCCATTAATAACATCCATGCATTATGTTTTGGATACAATACTTTACATTATAGGTGGTGTAAAGAGAAATCCTGAAGATTCACATGTTTAGGGTCAGGTAGTTATGCTTTTGAACGATAATCTGTTCAGCTATTTACTAATACATTCATTTCACTGTTGCCATAGCTACAAAATCAGCAAGCATGCTTTACTGTAAATTGTCACATGGCTCAAGTTTAAACCAATATATTTTTCATGCAGCATTGTAGGTGTAGCTAGATGCTATGTTAAACGTCACATCTAATCGCTATGTAAAAGAGCACATTAGGGCGTGATTATTCCACCTCTGCTTGAAAGGTGGCATGAAATGCCCTGCATTGTTGAATCTTTGTCTACAAGCACTTGTGTTCTCCTCTGATAATCCATTATGATAGCAATACATTTCTTCCAGCAGTGCAATATTATGCAACGAATGCTTCAGAGGTAGTAATAACACAGCATGTTCTAACGCTGCCTTTAAGTCAGCCCAAAGTCTGCACAAATCCCCTATATAACATTAAGTCACTTTGGAATAAAACATTTATTAAATGTAAATGTGGCATGCAATTTCCCTCTATTGTACATGAGAGGGCCTCTACATAAACTAGTTTTCAGGTGACTTCATCACCTGTGAATTGATGTTTCTATTGAAATAGATTGAAGATAGCGCTATCACAATTCTGTGGTTCCATTTTGCATACATTCCAAGTACATATGAGAGGCACAGAACCAGTAAATCTGCAATGTATGCATATCCTGGAAAAGACTAAATCAGAAATGGTAAAAAAAATCACAACACAACAGATACAGCAGCCACAGAGAAACAAACTGATTCTCCACAGGAAAATGCCTGAGCCTCTCTCCAAAACGTTTTTTCTTTTTCTCACTCTACCCGTCAAAAAATTAGCAAGCCAAATTTGTAGCAGGACTACAAAGGCATAACTGTGCAACGCGGCGCGCTGTGCCCCCCTCACGCCACAGGGGCAGGTTTGTGTCGGCGGCAGAACAGCTTGAGGCCGTGCTCTGCCAAGAACAACATATGTTTATTCTTATGAGAGGTTACACTCAACACAGCATTGTCAACAAGCCATTAGTCAGTGGTGGCGAGGGGTAAACACTTGAGTAAATCTCCTGTTAAGGTGTCATCTCCTGCAGTGAGGAAGTGGAGGGTGGTCACCACTTGGGCTCATTAAGGAGCAAGAGACTGCCCTATTATGCACATGCTCCAAGAAATGCTTTTCAATTGTGTTTGTGTGGACATAGGTAAGAGTCAACTGTTGTGATGTAATTGGTCACTACTATAAAATGTTACACGTTACAAAGAATGCCTGAAAGCAAGAACATTGTTGAAGAAGAAAATATTAAAATAAGCTGCCTAGGTCCTGACAGTCACAACACCACTGCCAGTCACTTAAATATAAAAATAAATACTTCTTAGTATATACTGTATAATGATACATTATCATATAGTGATATACTATGCCATGCGCTGCACTGCTACAGAATACTGGAGAGCCTGAACTCAGAACACTGGAGACCCTGAACTCAGAACACTGGAGACCCTGAACTCCTACAGAACACTGAAGACCCTGAACTCAGAACGCTGGAGACCCTGAACTCAGTACGCTGGAGACCCTGAACTCAGAACACTGGAGACCCTGAACCTACTGAGCACTGTGGGGCTGGAGGGTGAGGAAGGTATTCCCTAGAGTAGGAGAATGCCATAACAGGGGGAATGCCATAGCCAGCTGTTTCCCTGGGATAGCTTTTCCCAGCAGAGTTGAAATATTGATCACTCCCTGGCGTGCAGTGCCGCCCCATTCGATGTATAATTGAAGTGCCTGTTGAAGCGAGTGTCAGAGGGGGACAGTGGGAGACAGGAGCTAAAAAGGAACTGTGGAATGCAGTAGGTTCTCTGACATGGTGCTCGTCTGCTAGTCTGTTTTTTCCCCCCAGAGTGACAGTGTAGCTCATGAGTGAATCGCCCATTTTCCGATATAGAGATGTAACCAGGTGTGACATGGCATAAAGAGGGGGTTACATATCATCTTGTTTGTTTCCAGGAACTGACTTTTTTGTTCATGCTTCAATGTGTGCACTGGTAGTTGGCAATCACTAATGCAAACCAGAAATCACAACCATTCTAACTCACTTGTTTCTGTTAGGGCTGTGGAAAATAATCATTTTCATAATGCATCATAATGTGAAAGAAAACGATTATGCATTGATGCAGAAATGTTAATAATCTACGCGGAAAATATGTAGGCTATTTTGTTTTTTAACTACCAGTAGGAGAATTTGGTAAGGGTATTCGGGGAGCACACACCAAAAGTCAACACAACGAAAGTGAAACTGATTCATGCATCCAACCAGTTTACTGGTTCTCCTTTTCTTTTGCACATGTACTACTACACCCTTCCAAGAAGTAATTCAATCAGCTGCTATTTTCCTGTAATGACAGACATACAGGTGAGACAACGTAGCCTAATGGCATTTGCCGTTGTATTTCAAACACAGACTAAGCAAATCTTTCCATCACATTCGCCACAGTCACAGATATGAAGTGAATAAAAGGTAAGTTACAGATAGATCTATTGAATAATTACATTCCCATGAATAGCCTACACAATCTATTGGGTCTTGATAGTCAGGTGCAGTGAGTTAGTATTGTCATATTTTAAACGCATTATAGCGCTTTCACATCACAGATTAGACATTTTTGTAGCCTATTACTTCCTTTATCATATTAGCTAAATAGACTACTATTTTTCCCCAATAACTTTTACATTTGACAGGCTACACATAAGTTTCTGTGTATGATTTTGACTTGATTTTGACTATGGATGAACATGCTTGATCTTAAGCCAGCTATACCATGTTATATTTTGTATGTTGCACCTAATTTGGCTTAATGTGAAAGCAATTACAAGTTATAGCCTATTTGTAATGCAAGGGGCTACACAGTATTACGTCTAGACATACACCTCTTGATAATCTTCTTTGAAAAGGGAGACAACTTATGTAGTCTCCCTATTATGTAGTGTTTCTCACCTCTTAATAACTTTTAAGGGAAAATTAGATCAAAACTGTGTTGGCCTACTTGTAATGAAAAACAATCAAAAATCAAAGGGCATGACGCATTGAGAATCATTTAATCGTGATGCATCGAGATGCATCGTGAAAACGAATCGAAACAAATCTTTGGCAGGAAATCCTGAGGCCAGTGAAGATTTACACTCCAAGTTTCTGTAAATTATCAAGCCAAGCCATACATTTACTTCCCCCTTTGGATTATCAGCATCATCAAAGTCCTTTTAGGCAGCCATCTTGGTAACTCCACTCCACTATCAGTTTATGTGGTCTGGCAGTTTCTTTAACACTTCCTTCTAAAGGTTTAGCCTGATTTCAAGGTGTTTGTAGGTCTGTATAACCAAGTCATAACGACAGCCACTTCTGCTCTCTTCCGAATACAGTATACAGAGGCAACTTTATAAAAATACAAAAGATAAACTTTTCAGGCTGCTGCATGCTAGCCCAGTTCCTTAGCCACTACGCTACCACTTCCACTGTCTAGACCAGGGGTTCCCAAACTTTTCAACCCGCGACCCCCAAAATAACCATGCCAGAGACTGGCGACCTCCACTACCCCTGGATGTGACTCAAAAAATAAAATAAAATGTGCGCACCGGCCATACGCACTAGGCTTATCCAAACACGGGCTTAACGACAACACAAAAGAACAGAGCAGCCTGTTATGATTTTACATTTTACAGAAATTTACTATATGATAAAAGCAGAATACCTTAGTCAAAAAATAATATCCATGTAACATGAGTGCACATTATTGCTGTCGTGCAAACTTAACTTTGAAACATTACTTTAATTTCCATTTTAACAGAAGAATATCTCAGTCAGGGTAATATCCACAAACTGTTATAAACATATGTACATTGTTGCTGCGCAAATTTACATTTTGGCAACTATGTTTCAGCATTAATCTCATCTAATGAGATGGATGCGCGCTATGCGCGGAACACAGCAAGTCCATTCTTGGTTTAATTGTGGAGACGGCCACAGATCATCCTTCACATTTAGACGCGATCTGTATTTGTTTTTAATATATGTCAGTGCAGAGAAAGTCTTTTCGCACAGGTATGTGGAGCCAAACGGCGTCAGTACGTCCATCGACTGAAATCCAGAACTCAGCAAGCGTCTTGGAATTAAAATCTGTCTTTAAAGTGCGGTCAAGTGACAGCTCTTTTATTTTTCCCAAATGTATTTAATTCATGGAAATCATTTCGCGACCCACCCCTTGGTGTCCCGCGACCCCCCGGGGGGTCCCGAGCCCCACTTTGGGAACCCATAGTCTAGACTACACTCCAGTTTACACTCCATAACCATCCAAATAACTTTTTCCATAAATTACACAGCATAACCACCATACAATGTTATAATGCTATATAATCATACACGGACAATAATACAAACGTATCTGAATGAGCAGGATAAATAACTTTTCTGTTATCTATTTCATTATTTTTACATACATATTATTTATTTCACCTTTCACTTTTATCATTCCTATTGTATAATGAAAAGGTTTATTGTATTTATGATAGTTTCTCTACTGTGCCCTACTGATCGTTTATAATTGTCATGTCTTTTTCTATGCTCCTTTCACTGTTGATTGATTAATGTGTCTTTGTTGTTTTTCTTTGCTTTATAGGTCTGACCATATATTTATACAGGTGCATCTCAAAAAATCAGAAAATCATGGAAGTTATTTTTTCCGTAATTTAGGCTATTTAAAAAAGTGAAACCTTCATACTCTAGCTTCATTACACATGAAGTGAAATATTTCAAACCTTTGTTTTAATCTTGTTTATCCCAATCTTGATGATTATGGTTTACCACTCACAGAAATCCAGTATAAATCAAAATATTAGAATAAATAATTTTAGAACACAGAAATGTCAAGCTGAGAAGAGCTCTAATCAGCTAATTAAGTCAAAACACCAGCAATAGGTTCCTGAGCATTTAATCTCTCAGTCTGGTCAGGGCAATGGACTTTTCCAAAACATTAAAAAATTTTGAGATGCACCTGTAAATACCCTCATCTCCATGCCTGCTACTGGGGCAATGTAACAGTTTAGGGGCAACAGACTGACTGACTTCTGTCTGTTCAGAACGACTAGAGTACACTGAAATTGTCTGCCTAATTTATTCTGCCTGTCTGGGCTGCCACAGAGAAAGGCTGTGTGGCGGCTTTGACACGTTTGAGAATAGTATCACCTACACACCTGCTGTCATCTCATTTCTGTATGGGTGCTAACATGCACTCACACTCACAAGGCTTATTCTGAGTTCCATCGTTCACACTCCAGCAAGACACAGATGGCTTCAAAACGAGTGCAGCCTCTGAAGACGACACGTTACTGTCGCCCAGCCTGCAGCACCATATCTGCATACGCACTCTGCTTCTGGTGAACTCGTGGAGCACAATGTCCTGGACAAGGCTCATTTCCCATGTTATTTTTATACTTTCTCATGTGCATTGAGGGAGCAGAGGGTGTGGCGTGGTGCTTAACTGAACTGTAACTGGGGAAGTCACCCCTCCCCGTCTCTTGTCCGGGAATGTGCTGTCAGCAGGAACCCATGTATCAAATTCAGTAATTCAGTGAGACCAAGACTAGTTGTGGAATCGCACTGGTTTCTTCACACAACTCAACACAAAGAATAAAGGGATAAACACCTCCATTTTACGTGAAGAGAGAAAGGGAAAAAGTGTGTCTTTAAAGGTATCCAATGCAGTTTTGGTATTTTGGCCAGAGCCGTATACAGCTCTGATTTTGGCAACTCTAGAGCTCCCTCTAGAGTCGCGGAATAATTATATTTCACTCTTGCTGTTGTAAATACTTCTCACGGCTTGAGACCTTCCTCCTGCACACAGTACATGTGCATTTGTTTTGGAGCCGAAGGACTAGTGCCAGGCAAAGACAATCTCCAAAGAGCTATATCTACTAACGAGGTAATGTTTCCCGATTCTTGTGAGATATCTCCAACTTGCCGGCAGCCAAATTGCAAGGCTGGTTGTCCACCTGCGAGGCACTGTCACCTATGCTAGGTGCACAATTGTCAGGGCTCCAGACTAACTTTTTGCACTGGTTGCACTGGTGCGCCTAACTTTTTTTCTTAGGTGCACCAGCACAAAAGTTAGGTGCACCCAAATGTTCAACCACATCGCATTTAACACCGCAGCAGGTTCACTTTTTTTCCTTAGTTACTGTCCTATATAGGTTGTCCTATGACTTATGATTTACAATTCTACAAGAAAAGTAACTTAATGAAGTGTTGGTGCTTTAAGTGCTTCACTGAGTTGAAATTTAAACTTAAAACATCTCAAGATGAATTAAATAAAAATAACAGTGAGTAAATTAACAGTGCACATCTTTTAAGGGCTTCAAACTGCACATCTCATGGCTCAATGTCTTACATACTATCCTTCATGATCTTTAGGCCTTGGCTAAACCAGCTCGCCATGCTAGCATCTTCCATAGAAATGTATTTGAGCACAATTTAAAGAGATGTTCCAAATAGCCTGAAGGATTTTTTTGTGATTTTGAAATGATGATTGCAATAATCATTTGACAGCCCCACAATGCAATTTACTTTTTAATTTTAGTATTTTTAAATTTTCAATAAGAACAATAAGAACATCACTATGGTTAATGCAGTAACGAAATGGTAGGCCTATTATTATAGGCTATTGCCATGACTTGCCATGCAAATGAGTTCATTCAATTCACCGTACACAATGACCACAGTTATACATGCAGGGAATATTCAGCTTTAAATGTAGCAGCGATATTCGGTTTGTGCCAAATACCGGATTAAATTGATTGATGGCATCAGAATGAGTTTACACAACTCGCGCGCAAAACGAATATTGCTGTTGAAAACCGGGTTACTCCCTGCATGTAACTGCGGTCAATGACGCACTCCTTTTCGGCGATATCTGTATCTCTGTCGTTCGGGAAGGCCTTGTATGCATTGTTCGCAATTTTAAGACGTCTTTTCATCTGCAATGACTCCTATAAATTTGGCGCAAGTGGCATTCCTGTACGTCGGGTTTACGTCCAAACTATTTTTCTGGTGAATAATTATTTCGGACTGAACTTGGTGAAGGGCAGTTTCACTAGGCCTATCGTAGGCAACGATAAACTTGATCATCTCGGGCTCGTCTGATCGGTTTGCTGCTGCCAGCCGCCGTTTGTTTAAACCACGACATTGGCCAAATATGTGTCTGTTATTGAACCAAAGGTAGAGTTTCAATGAGGAGACTTTTTTTTCTCTCTCGAATAGCTGGTCGCACCGGTGCGACCTCCGATTTTTTTTAGTCGCACTTTTGAAAAATTAGGTCGCATATGCGACCAAATTGGTCGCGCTCTGGAGCCCTGATTGTCCTAGACTGGGTAAACCCAGCCTGATCTGCCGGCAATTTCTTTTTTGCCCTGCAGCTCAGGCTGGAAACCTGTGCATCTTTCTCTGCTGCTTCCGTTACAATTTTGCCGGGACCAATCACAACCTGGCTTATCCACCTGGCGCGCTATTGCGAGGTTTAAAACAATGGCGATAGTGGAGTGACGGCAAAGTCTCTCTCACGACATCAATCCAATTCCCTTTAACCTCTTGACGTTGCTCAATGTCTTTTGTAGGTTAGCAAACAAATCGACAACCTGCAAAAATCGGTCGATGCCATTGCTGCTTCTGCAGACCGCTTATAACCTATTTTGTGTATCTGTCACTTAATATTCGTTTCTATACAAACCAAGACGGCGGATCTCTAAAGAAATGCAAGCCCCCACCCCATAATTGTATCTAAATTAACTATGTACCAAAAATCACATTTTACCGTGACTCCAAGAGCTGTAAACAGTGTTGTAAGGGTGCGTAGGCCTACCCGCTTGGAGCTCCAGTGGAATTTTGATTTTGTGACGAGTTCTCATTCACCGAGTACGGCGGAAATAAGGCACACATCAGCCCAGAACCAAACTCCGAGCACGGTAAACAAGATTTTTAAGGCAGTAAATGCTCCCGTTTAGAACCAAACTAGATTTTCTTCAAATCTACACACTCATGGCTACTGAAAAATGTAAGGTTCATTTATCAAATTATTATTATTATTATTATTATTATTATTATTATTATTATTAATTGTTATTTTTAAGTATTAAAAACATCTTTGTTTTAGAATTTTTGAACGAAAGGGGCGGAAATTGGTGCTTTTACGATTACAACGTTTGTTGACAAGTTTCCAGCAATTTTCCTGCCAGAAGTTTCTCTACAAACGTCACCCAGTTCGTTGGTCAGATTGGTGAATGACTATCCAATTGCGTTCATCATTTGAACTATGCCCGTTGATTACGCCTCTTGTGCAGTAGAAAATACATAGCGGACTCCTCAGACCAATGTTCAATCTTAAAAGATTGAGCTTGGTCTGGTGATAGCCAGACTACGATTCTCCCTATTACAAGTTTGTTCAGTTTCAGAATTACTTTAAAGCTGTTATAATATTAAGGTAAAAAACTTGCATACCAAGCATCTCTGTGTGTGTGTGTATGTGTGTGTGTGTGTGTGTGTGTGTGTGTGTGTGTGTGTGTGTGTGTGTGTGTGGGTGTGTGAATAATAGGGGTATAAAATCATTAAAATTTTCAACATCACAGTTAAAGATTTGAGAAGAAGTTTTACATGAAAAGTAGACATGCCCCCCTCTCTACTCTTCTATTGTTCCATAGGGGGCTACCACTGCCCAAAATACAGCCTATTTTATCATGCAAGTAGGCCAAATAAGAGTCTTTCATTTAACAAAAAAAAGGTTTGAAATGTAGTGTCACTGAATATCCCAACCCTGTACAACACAACCATCTATGTGCAGCAACAGAGCCCTCTAGTGGGAAAGCACTGGAATTGCAACATTCCTCTTACTTTTTTCCTCTTTTGGACAGGCATTGATTTGTGTGACTACAGGGGGGCTTAAGCTTGACCTGGGAGGGGAAAGCAGGACAAATCCTTCATTAAAAAGCTGATCCCTGCTGCTCACAGAGAAAGTGTGACCAGACACTGGACATTGGGCAGCCGTGGCCCACTGGTTAGCACTCTGGACTTGTAACCGGAGGGTTGCCGGTTCGAGCCCCGACCAGTGGGCCGCGGCTGAAGTGCCCTTGAGCAAGGCACCTAACCCCTCACTGCTCCCCGAGCGCCGCCGTTGAAGCAGGCAGCTCACTGCGCCGGGATTAGTGTGTGCTTCACCTCACTGTGTGCTGTTTGTGTTTCACTAATTCACCGATTGGGTTAAATGCAGAGACCAAATTTCCCTCACGGGATCAAAAAAGTATATATACTTATATACTCTCAGATATCCTCCAGCAGGGAGAATGCAAATACAGGGGCCCATAAGGACCTGAAGCAGCACAGAAGAGATGTGGTGGTGGAGTGACATCACAAGGAAAGCTTTTACTACATTAAGGTGGCGTAGTGACGTCACAAGGAAAGCCTTTACTACATTAAGGTGGCTTAGTGACATCACAAGGAAAGATTTTACTACAGTACATTAAGGTGGTGTAGTGATGTCACAGGGAAAGGGTTTTTTTTACATTTACAATAGGGGTTAAATGTTTCAGTGCACAGAGACACATGCAAGCTTTTCTTAATTGTTGCAGGTGGTCCATCCAAGTGCATTGCCTGTGTGTTTACATGTCGTTCACAAAATCAATCATCGTAATGAATTTGTGCTTCACTGAAATCCCTGCCACAATTCATTTCATGTCTGAATAATTGAGCAGACAGCACAGTATGCACGCAGTAAGAGAGCATGTCACATGATTGAGTCATGAAAACATGAGCATGTTCATCTAGGAACAGAAGGCTTTAGTTCAGCTCAGTACAATCAATCTCTGTACTGATATTACCACAATGGCTTATTGTTGACTCTACAAACCAGCTTCAGAACCTGATTCAGAGAGATGGTAAATAAACCTATGTATGAACCGAACCGTGGGTTTGGTGTAATCATAAAAATAAAACTAAGTCATTAAGGAAAATACACTTAAACACACCTACAGTGTGTCATCTCCACACAATGTACCCATCAACCCATCCCACAGTGCAGAGGTTATGCAGAAGAGGCACACAATGATTTAGCTATAAAAGGCTACTCTCCTTTTCTCTTCATAAATAACCTTTTTCTCATTAACATTGGAAACAATACTAGTGAGTTAGGCTACATGTTTAACAAGTCTCTGGGCTACTTGTTTGTCACAGTGTAGCTTTTGATGTTTTGATAAAACAAATACTTGTAATCTTCAACTCTGTATTCAGCCCAATTTCCAATGCTCTTGTCTGCAGAGTAGTGCTCTTTAATCACTCCTCTGGCTGGCACGTCCTCTCAGCTCAGTATTAAAACTAATCCATCATCACGGACAGCACCTCATGCAATCTCACAGGGCTCTCACGTTGGGTTAAGGTTCAAAACAGGTATTCACAAACTGTCCCTTGGCACCTCTAGGACTATCAGCAGACTGAACTGACCTGACAGCCATAACGTCACAGTAACATTTAGATGATATATAGAATAGATAATATATTATAGCCTAGTTTAGATAATATACATGTACATACAGTACTTATATTTGCAGTAAAGGCTCTGGCATAGCCCCACACCAGTGGTCAGCACTTGCAGTGCTAGCTGTGCACATGACGAAAATTGCTTCATCTACACGGCATGCGGTGGGTGCTGTGTCCCTCCACAGGTTTGTCACCACATGGTGACGACGCGTGGACTGTGAATGACCACAATCCCACTCAAGGAGAAGCAACAACACTAAAATAACTACGCTGTATTGACAGCCTAGTGTGCTCTGTATTAATAAGGAAATAAAAGCTAAATATTACAAGAATCATCACCCAACATATTCCATGACATCTAGAAGATGTTTCTGTGTAACAGGCAGCAATCACTAAAACTGCTTATCAATGAGCCTATTCAAACCACAAATCAGTTAAAGCTGCAGTTGGCAAGATTTTTTTGATCACATTCACCGAAACCGACACTATGCTCCAACAGAACAACATAAATCAGCCAGTTTTAGAAAAAAACCTGCACTTCTACCTCCACCAAGAGCCTGTTATTTGTTTTGCAAAAATTCACAGCTCCCGGTTCTTCTGGTCCAATCAGAGCAGGCCTGTGTGAGATCTGACTGTCAATCACAGTCTGGTGCAGTCTGGTGCACACTGACAAGCACAAACTCCATGAGAGGGTGCTCGGTGGTAGTGGGGGAGAGGCATGAGAGTTGTAAACATTCAAAATGTTGGCTAAGTCCCCTCAATCTGTCAGACTTGCCAACTGAAGCTTTATGGAGACAATTTAAAATCCCTCTTCTCGCGTCTGTAAAAATAAATTCACTTGCCTAGAACTTACTTTGTTTGCTTAAACACGTTAAAAAATCGAGTATGCCTACCTAGAGGTCACAGGGTGCACAAAGTGCATTTTGAGCATATGCAACCCCAGATAGCAAAATCAGATTGGCAGATAGCGGACCGCTGGTGGTTTGCCGCCGGTGGTGTGCTACTTGTGGTCTGCCGTTGGACCACCATCTCTTTAAATTTAACTTGTCATGAATATTAATATTGTCAAGAGTATAACTAAACAAATGAAAAAGATTTTAGACCAATAGTTGCAAAATATTGGGCAATTTGTCTGCAACCCGCAAGCGGACCGCCAGAGAACCGATGAGCAAAATGTCAGCGGACCACCAGCTATGCCCCCAATGGACCGCCAGCGGTCCGCCAGCCTCTTGCTATCTGGGACCGTGTGCACAGAAGCTTGCCAAGGCCTTAGGAACCCAAATGCAGAGACGTATAAAGATCTTTATACGGCTCTGCCTAAATGTATATGTGGCGACCCCACAGAGGGGTGGGACTCCCTCCCTAACTACAGTAATGGAATGCCTGTGCTGGGGGAAAAAGCAAAAGTGTACAGACTAGGAGATCTTGGTAGAGCAGCAACGGCACAAGCCGTTACTTAAACAAATGAGTATGGTGTTTGCCAACTCAGGCCTGAAAAGTAGGCCTAGAGGGAAGAGGAACAAATTATGCATGGAAACGAGAAGAGGATGCACCCACCCGATAATTTATCAACAGACTAAAATACAAAAAAGAGACCCAACAAACTCAACAGAAGAAAGAGCTGTACAGGCTGTTTTTGCCATAGCCTACCGTACATATTTAACTCAGATTTTCTTTAACTAAAAGAAAACTAAATGTTAACCAAATGTTAATTGAAGAATTCCAGGTGACTTCATGAAGCTGATCAGGAAAACGTCAACAGTGTGCAAAGCTCACTGTTTGTTTATGTTATTATTTATGTTTACATTTATTAGCAGATGCTTTTGTGCAAAAAAAAAAAACGCACATTATATATTAACCAAGGACCAAACAATATGAATGGACCTTGAGCCTGGCAATAAAAGTTGATGATGATGATGATGATGATGATGATGATGATGAAACACACCAGAGAGGTAGCTCACCTCTACCTTCAGTATTTCCAGAGAAATTCCACGCAGGGTTTTGTTTTTGTTTTGGGGACAGACTGCCCCTTTTTTTTTTTTTTTTCCAGCCTGGGCTGCCTACAGAGATTTTTTTTTTTTTTTACAGTGTACTCACGGAATGGGTAGCTAGCTGTCATAAGGAGATTGCTGAATGTGACAAAAAATGTTATGGGCTTGAAATTGCCACAATCCCTGACTGCTCCTTTAAGGGCTCTAACAACGTTTAACACGTTTGTGTCATGTCATAATTCTGAATCACTATGGTTCTACAATAGGATATAGTCAAGATAAAGTAAAATCTTCTAATGAGTGGGTTCAATGTCCAAACGTTTTACTGATACTGTAGGGTAACTTCAAGAAAACAGCGGTCAGCCTTAAAATTATTAGTTGGACATGTAAAAATTCTTCAGCACCAGCAGCGCTTGATCAGGTGTGAAAATGTTGCCAGCCCAATCGCATTGTCCTGAATTTTAATCATAGCACTCCTGCCTGAAATTATTGTATTTTCTGAGTTGAACTATTTTAGCGCCAAGCTGACAGAAGGCCAAATTAAGTAAGTCTGGTGGAGTTACTTAAAGTAACTAAAGTTTTTAGATTTCAAATGAGAAAATAACTCTTATTGAACCAAAGGTATGTTTGGCTCTGTAACTAAATAAGATGATGTTGCTTGACTACATTTATAACAGTAACAGTTAGATCCGTGTTCAGTACACTAAGTTATGACAAAGAGACTCTGAGGCTCATTTTTATCCATAGGCGAAACATACCCTTAACCTCCCCTTCCGAAAACAAAACAGTTAAAAAACAACTTATGCTGGTAGCTGGTTTTAGTAGGTCTAAGATGGTCTTAGATGGTCTCATTCTTTCACACAAACTTATGTCACAGACCACTTGGAGGTAGGGATGCACGATATATTGGCGGCCGATTTATTACTGGCCAATAAGTGAAAAAATTAAAATATTATTATTGTTCTGATAACAGAATTATGGCCAATAATTTGCGCCGATATTTTTTAAATCCCTAATTTCAAAACTAGGCGGAGCCTATTTAAACAAGCTCTTTGGTGGGACGAGTAGATACATTTGTTTAGTTGTATTTTAGTGTTAAATTTGCATTTTGTTTGCTTGGGTTTTGTATTCTTACCAAGAAATATGTTAACCATTCCTGCTTCAGTTCAAGACAAGTTTTTAAAACCTTCGGGGCTAACCCCTTTCATTTCTGTTGCAGCAGGTTGTTTGCAACAGAGTAGACGGACACAAGATACAGTCCGAAAAGTTGCAGCTTTATTCAGTTACCTGCAATTAAAACTAAACATAAGTTTCCCTCACAAACTCGATTATTGATTTGGTCGCTATAGCTTTTCCCCAGCTTCTAGTCATGTATCTGCATTGAGCGTTTACTTAATAGATATGAAAATGATTCATACACTGTTGCTGGCCACTCACTCTCAGCTCACTGACGTCAGGTTCACTTTAAGGAACCACACATAAGCCTAGGCTACTGGTATTTTGTTGACTGCTGTACCATTGAGGACTATTATGAGTTTCTGTCCATCCTTGGTGGTAGATTTTTGATGTAAATACAGATTCATTTTTTCACATTTTCTTCAAAGGGTAATATTAACATCAGTTAAAACTTTGAAATGGCATCTCTTGCAAACAATATCAATTTTTGGTTGATTTGAATAGACTTTGAAATAGCAATACATCATAGGAGTGATTAACATCAAAAAATCTAGACTGGAGTAAGTCAACATTTGACACCTCCGATTTGTTTAGTGTTCAAATAGCCCGTTATAGTTATCAAATTGATAGCCAAGGAGCCAGAAGTGAACACACATGGATGGCTATAAAAACAGTGCTTTCATTATACCACTTAACACTACAAAATACTTTTATAACCCTTGAGTCAGCTCCTATGTGATCTCAATGGCGATGCAGCGTTTGTTTGCACCTCCAACATCATGGCATACCTCCTTACCACCCAAAAATGCCCTCAAATATGTATGTGAAAGAATACCAGCTTTTGCTGGTCCTTCAAGGTTTAGCTGGTTGGACCACCAGCTGAACATGCTGGTGTGACATTTTATCAAGCTGGAAATGCTGGTGTAGATAGATAGATAGATAGATAGATAGATAGATAGATAGATAGATAGATATACTTTATTGATCCCTAGGGGAAATTCAATGGTGCTGGCCAAAATGCATGCAAAAACATACCTTGAGCAGGGTCTCCCCTACCTACTAACGACTCAGCCCCTCTCCCCCATCATAAGTGTCTGGTGACGTCGCTAGAAGCTGTACCTCATGAAAAGAAACTCTGCTGCTACCCTGGTCTTCCGAAGCAACAGTGGCGTCATGGGGTGAACTCCTCCAAGTTCTTCCGAAGAAGTGCTGGCGGGCTGTATCGAAGAAGGAAACACGCAACTGGACGCTGGCCGGCTTCTGTAACAAAAAATGAGAGAAGTTGTTAACTTAACAGGGTAGACACCGAGCTACTAAATACCCTCCCCACCCCCACATGCCAAAGAGTATATAAGTATCTCTTTGGTTATGAAGGAACTTATTTGTCTGTGCAGAAGTTCATCACGTTGCAAGTTCTACTAACTAGCTAACAAATAAACGTTAACTTAGCTATCAAATATATGCTAGCTAACTTTAATGTTGAGTAGTTCATAACTTTCGTCACCTGGAAAATGGAGGCTCCATCCAAGTGCTTGAAAACGAGCTGAAACCCTTGGGACGGTCTTTTAATGTCAGAGTGTCGGGCCGTCTGGCTGTGGGGTGGAACCGCCCTGGTTCGTTCAAACACTTCTCTCCAGTCTGTCATTTCCCAGGTTTAACTCTTCTCCGCTTCAAACCTGAACACCAACAAGCTGAAAAATGCCTCACGTTACGTAAATGAGAGTAAAAGCACTGTCGATATGTCAGTTTGTTCATGCAACAAATTCGAAATAGTTATCGTAATCGATTACTTTATTTTGCTTACTTTGATTAATTGAGTGGACATCCATCAGTCTCACAGCATGTTAGCCATTCGTTCACAGAAATCTAGTCGGTACATGTACGTAGACAGTTAGCAATCTCGGATTAATTCTCTGATAGATTTTTTAAAAAAACGTACCCTACCTGCATGAAACAAACAATACGTTTCAGCAAAGATACATTAAATCAGCATGACGGTATGGGGAAATAGTGACAGACACTGACTGACTCACATACGTTGCTTCTACAGCTGCTACCATCGCTTGTGAGCCGTTACCTAGGAGATTCTTCTTCTTTAGTGTGTAGGATTCTTGGCAAGCCATCAACTCGCTAACTACTGCCATCTTGTGACCAGGCATAACACATCAGACGCATGTAGGCTACAGAGTTAACCTGATAGGCCTACATCTGATCTGAATACATCTGAATAAAAAATATAGCTGAGGAAACCGGTAGATTTTCCTCAGCTATATTTTTTATTCCTGTTTATATCCATCCCAAAGCCAATGCCATCACAGCCTCTGAAGCCTGGAGCTGATTTCACCTGACTCACCCACATTTATTTGGGGAGATTTTAACCACTGCTCTATTGGAAAATCTTTGAAAAAATTCCAGCAATACATTACATGTGCCGCATGTTTTGACAGAGTTCTTGAAAAGTGTTATGGTTAATTCAGGGGCTTATAAATCTCTGCCCTCTCTCCTCTTGGAACTTTTGATCATAATTCCATCCTCCTGCACCTGAATATGCACCAGCTGTCAAGAGAAGAGAGAATGTGGTTACGTCTAAACAGTTGAATGCGCTACATTGATGAACTAAGGGGGTTTTGAGTGTACATCTTGAGACATAATTTTGCAGCCTGATCTCACCTAAATTGACACTGTCTCCTCTTATATGGGTCATTCTGTGTCAAATCAGATCAAGTTGTTGCAGCACCGTCTCCGATTAAGAATGAGTCCAGAAAACCAAGGACTGTAAAAATATATCTGTTGAAATCCTATGTCTGCATATTAGCTTGAAGTTACTTCAGTTTTACAGCCTGCAAATCATATTGTCTGGTAAGGAATTTTGGGCATGAATACAATGAATTATGAGTATTATTCATAGGCATACATACTACATATATATATATATATATATATATATATACGATAAATTGAGTCAAAATAGCATAGTTTTGCACCAGGGACAAGAATGAAAACCCATAGGAATACAATGAAGTATGAAAAAAACATGGTATATTATTAGTACTTTATACACAAAATAAATATAAACTGAGCTATCCCCACGTTGATTTTCATGTTAGATACCCCACATACCATTTTAGTCCTATGAACATTACCAAAATATCTGAGACACCGCAGCAACAATGCCATACAGTATCTGTTTGTGTAGATAACATCATGTCTCTTATTAAACCATTGTGGCATCTGAGCAGCCAGAGTGTGCGGCTGTTTTTGATAACATCATCCCTGCCACAGAAATCACCATATTTCCCAATAGGCCTAATACAGTGCAGCCAGAAAGTTTTCAGACCCTGTCAAGTGTTCCACATTTTGTTATGTTTCAGACTTGTCTTAAACAGGATTCTATTCTTTTTTTTCTCATCAATCTACACACAATACTCCAATACTCCACAAAAAAGGTATTTGGAGTGTTTTGAAAATTTACAAAAAAACTGGATGTACTGCATAGCGGTACAAAATATGACCGCCTCTCAGTCCTATTCATCCTTTCCGCGAAAATAAATCACACTTGTCAATTTGTTGCCATCTCCTACTCCATCCTAGCCTGGGAAAAACCCAGACGTACTTCCGGCAAATTCGAGATTCGCTCTGAAAGTCCGTCTGGCCAAGAACCATAGGCAGTAAAAGAAAACCGCATCAAACTTCTACCCACTAAATTGTAGCATTCTTTACACAAAAAATTATATTAAAAATTCACAGACAACAAATGTTGACATTCATGGCAAAATTCAAATGGGACCAGAAAATAATTATTAACCCATTCTAGCCCATTTCCAATTTTCCTAAATCGAGGCACCAATCAGAACCCTTGAGGTGGGCTTTACACGATGACGATTGCGAGCAGTTGATCGAAATTGCAAATGACGGTGGTCTTAGGCCTAGTCCACACGTACCAAACCGATCTTTTTTTCCTCCGTCTTCCCTGGAACCGCATCAAGAATATTTGCGTCCAAACGGATCCATCTCAACACGACTCAACACGTTACTTCATCCCCCAGGCCTATAGGTGGCACTGTTTCTTTACAGAAATTGACCAAAACTTGCGCTTTACAAACAGACAGAATAGGCTATGACGAAATGGCTAGTGCAAGGAAACCAGAATTGTTTGTGTGGACTGATGGTGAACTGTCAACTGTAGTCAACTGTAAAACTAATAAACTTTATTTTACGGTTTTGGAAGGGTGCAGTCCCGTCCTTTATTTGGCTAACGCAGGTAGGCCTACTAATCACCTTTACTTTCTTTGGTTGTAGTCCGTGATTCACATTAGTTTTGGCTATCACCGTAATTAGGCTACTAAACGGAAGGCTTACCCAAGTTCTAGGCTATTCTGTCGCCACATTTATAATATTGCTATAAAACCTTCGTTAGTAACAGTCAATACGTTTGCCTGCATCAAATCGGCGCATTTGCATTCAGTGTGCTACCATCGGCTTAACGTGAGTTCTAAAAGCGTCTTTGTATGCTTATATCTGATTTCCTTTCGACTGTGAATGCATGTATATATGTTGTAAGACATGTAAAATAAATGAATGACACTGGCACTACGCACAAATTAATGTAGCCTAAACTTACACCGCGACTTTCCTAATAACTTAAGTTCTCGCATCACTGACAGTAGCTAGAATACATAAAAAACACCGGGAAAACAGTGTTCAGTCCACCAAGTCATAAGCTATCGGCGCTGCGCAGCACCAGTTGTGATATTTATCTTACGGAGTGTAATCGTAGGTAATGTCATGTATGAAAACTAGTATTGTCAGGCAATACTATAAGTGCAAGTCCAGGGCAGCTGAGGTATGGCGATGACATCGTCGATACGCAAGCAGGATGTGCGGTTTCGCTGTCTAAACGAATTCAAACGGGCTACGGTTTCAGACCTCAGCAACTTTTTTAATGTAAGATTGTTCTTAGGTCACATATCAATCAAATCATTACAACTGCAATGATACTGTTTTTAAAATCATGTGTAGTAGGCCAAAGTGTAAATGTGTGTGTCTAAACATGCTTTAATGAGCTGAATTTGAGCTTACAATTCTTTCACCAACCTATGTGTTTTACATTAACTTACAAAATACATACTTTAGCTTAGTCCTCAGATAGAGGATGGTTGCTGCTTGCTCTGTTAAGGTATTTCTGTCCCTCCCAAACTGCTTTGAAATGGTATGTTTAGCAGCCAGAATTTCAAAATCCTCCCCTCCAAAAAAATTTGCCTCATTGTGCCCCCTCTGAATTTTGCCTTGCATGACGCCCCTGTCCCCCCCCTGCCGGTTCGTGAAAAAAAAAGGATACAAACCGGTCCATGGTACATAAAAGGTTGGGGACCCCTGACATAGGCGACATAGAATGTCTAATAAGGGGAGAACCGCCACTCTCGGGAAACTTCCGGTTTCTGAACTGGTTGCAGTTCCTGTTCTGGTTCCACATGAGGGCGCTCACGAATAAGTGCAGAATGAATGGAGGTCTATGGAGCTGTACCCCTCAAATCCACTTTTCTCGGGATATAATTTTTTGCCCAGAAATTTGAATGTTGCATGCAAAAGAGGGGGCAGAGAAAATACACACCGCTGAGTATTATATTTTTTGAGTCACTTATTTGTTCTAAAAGCCTTTCAAATCGCCAATGACGTCATTCATTAGCAGAAAGCTAGTGTGTTGTGGGCAACAACGACCCAACCTGTAAGAAATCGAAAGGACGTAAGTACTCGTTCATTCAACTTTTGACCTATAATCCATATTGATCTTGCAGAAACCACAATCCAATCTTCGATTTTTCAACGACAACCAGGTGAAAGAGACACATTTAGCCGTCTAGCTCCATAGACCCCCATTGTTTTTGCACTTATTCGTGATTGCCCCTAGCGGAACTGCAGCAGATTGCAGGTACAATGGAGTTAATATGGAGTGATCCGGCTCTCCGTAAACGGGCTCTGGCGACATGTAGTCTTTCTCGTTATGTCTTTTCCACAACTGCTAGCCCATACCTGTCAACACTCCCGTTTTTCCCGGGTTTCTCCCGTATTTCAAGGTAATCTCCCAGCACCCTCCTGTTTTGTTATTTCTCCCAGAAAACTCCCGTAATTTGCATGGCCATCAAACTTTATTTTAAAATCATTGATCCATTCAGGTTGCCAGATTGTGTATGTAATACACCCTTAGTTTCACTTTCAACTGTTTTGACATAGGCTAAAACCTGGCAACCCAAAACCCAAATAAGGAAGCGGGTGCCAACTGCGCAGCCTGAGTCTCGTCGTAAGCAAGTGGGCTAGTTGAATGGCCTACTCCAGAACTAGCTGTTGTGAAATATTGTTGGGAACTTAATTGATTAACACATCACATAAACTGTTATTGAGTGTTGTTGATACACTGAACTTGTTCCCTCGGAACCAAATCTGACAGCAAGCAGCTTCGGAGTTTTAGAAGTAGGCGAAGTAGGCTGCAGGCAGGCTGGTGGATACATAACATAACTGGCATGCGTAAGGTAATGGTAAGGTAAAAGCAGCGACCGAAATGCATTGTTGAAACACGTGTATGAAACGTATTAAATATGCAAACACAGATCCAGTATAAACACTGACCCCCCCTCGCCCGAAAAAAAATCTCCCGTTTTTGGAAAGCTAAATGTTGACAGGTATGTGCTAGCCGAATAATCATATAATATACTGTCAAACTCCTAACATGAAAAATTATATTAAAAATTCACAGACAACATATGTTCACATTCATGGCACAATTGAAACGGGACCAGAAAATAATTAATTTCTCACATTCACTTGCATTGACGATTTTTCAATCTAGAGGTCCACTGGGGGTTTAGCGGATGGGCGGGACTTACCAGCTCTATTGCGTCCGAGGCATTTTGATCGGCGTCCGTTTGGGAACGCCCTTTGGAAATGGGCTGTGAATGAACCTTCCCCAGACCCTCTCTCAGTTACGACTGAGAAGGGTCTGGTTTTAACCGGGCTAACTCCATCCCCCACTCTTGAAACTTTTGTGTATGCTTGTATGTGCATGCCTGTGTGTGTGCGCGTGTGCCTGTGTGCACACGTGCGCGTGTGTGTGTGAATGTGTGCGTGCATGTGTGCGTGTGGATGTGTGTGTTCAGCCCGAACCCGGCCCGCGTCCGACAAAGTTGCGTCCGAACCCGACAGGCATTTTCATTTTTATGTCCGAACCCGACCCGAGCCCGACGCAGATGATGCCTCAGTTATTCCCATGCTAGTTCACGTTTGTGGATAGCTTGTCTTTTTAGCCCATTAAACGAAACAAACAACAAATGGAATTCTTAATTGTCTACAGAATCATATGAGCGGGCACGCACGCAGGTCACACACAGTGCAAATTAACAAGAGGCCCAAACAAGTAGAATTCTAGTCTTACTGCAACAGAATTCTAGTCTTACTGCAACAGTCTTTGAAACTACAGTCCCTCTGTCACTGATCCATATGCAGCATCAACATTAATTGGGGCAACTGGAGGAAATCCTCCTCCAGTTGAACAAGACGACCTTATAGCCTACGTCTTTACCACAGTATGCAACGCAAATAGGACTGCCTTCACATAGAAGGCCTAGACTTAATTTGCTTAGTTTTCTTTGGTCTTAAAATCTCCTGATAGGCTAACAACTTTTTTTTAACGTCACCCAAGACGTGCCGCCTGAAATGCACATGCGTTGTCACGGCTACATAAAGAAATCTTGCACACAGGAAGAAAGCTGTTAGGTCTTTTTTACATTTTATTTTATTCTCAAAAAACAAGCATTTGCATCATGTAAAGCAGACCTGGTTACCCAACATAATAAGCTATTTTAAATGTAAAGCTTCCAATGCATATCACCCCCATGTGTCCGAACCGAACTTCAATTTCTAAATATTTGTCCGAACGGCTCGGGTCGGGTAGCCATACTCTGTGTGTGTGTGCATGTGTCTGCGTGTGGATGTGTGTGTGTGTGTATGTCAATTTGCCTCCATCTCCTTGTAGAGCCTGACCGATATGGGATTTTGAGGAACGATACCAATTTCAACGGTCAAGTTTTTCAAAAACTGATAACCGATATATCGGCCGATAGTGATTTTTACGGCAGCTTTGTTCATGCCTTTAGTGTTGAGGAGAGTCGTGACTCGTGAGTGCTCGGTGGTCAGTTCGGAGGGTGAATCTGTGTCCCCACAGGTAGGTACGCCATCTTTCCACTGCCCATAAACAGGCTAAGGCCTCTTTTTCTGTAGTCAAGTTCTGCCTCCTTCCTCTCGGTTCTGAGCAGCTGTCACAGCGGCCCACTAGTGTAGCATAGTTTGGCAAGAATTTGTTGAACCAGGTGCTAGGGATTCAGCAATGGCAGTCAGATGATCTGGGCTTGGGCGTAGCCCTTCTTTGGAGATGGCATGCCCCAAAAAGAGAATGCTGGTTTGACCAAAAGAGCTTTTGTCAAAGTTGATCTGAAGGTTTGCATCAATCTCTGTACACAATTATATCATCTAAGTAGTTCTGCACTCCTGACTGTATCATTTTCTGGAAGGCAGAGGGAGCAGACGCAAGGCCAAATGGGACTTGTGTGAACCGGAAGACACCATTAAGTTGTGGTGAAGCGGTAGTTGATGATAAGCTGAACTCAAATCTGGCTGTAGTGTGTGGTGCCTGCTAGCACTGAAAACAAGTTCTCCATATGAGAAAGAACGTAGCAGTCTATGATTATACTCTTATTTGGTTCACAGAGGTCAACACACAACTGCAGTTTCCAAGCAGTCTAAAACTGGCCCTTACCTACCCAGATAGCAATTTCCTTTGGGCCAGATCCGCATAAAAGCCTTTAGATCCGCCTGTAGCGGACATACGGTATCTGACTGTGGGCCAGGTCTGCTCCTGATAAAGGTTTCAGCTCTGCTAGCAATGCTGTTTTATCACCGGTTTACAGATTTGTCCCAGGTCCGATTTCCACAACTCAACTGAAAGGAGATGCAGTTGAGTTGTCAGGAGATGCGTTTTAAAATACAAAACATGGATTTGGCCCAAACCTATGATACGGATATGAGCCGAAGGACCATTTTTTTACAGCAGACCCAGGTGGTAATGACATTAATTTTAAGGTGCTGATTCTGCTAAATTGACTGTCCTTTCCCTAATTCATTGTCAACTAGCTGCTAAAGAAAAAAAAGGTATTTTGGAATGGCACAAATTTAGAAACCATGGTGGTGCACTATGTTCCCATGGCCACTTCATTTCTACAGTAAGGCTGGAAAAGAAGATATAGTTGGCTCAATATTGATCATATGCTCGTTTCATTATTTTATATTATTACCTAGCAGTGGTAAAAGTAGTCAATTGTTGTTTGTGTCAGATCTAACAGTGCTATGAGACAACCCCATATTCTTGCCACGCATGCAGAAGTCCAAGCAGTAACGTTAATCAAGGATCTTTGAATTGCTCACTCTCAATCTTTTGACATGATTTGCCAGCCTGGGGTTGGACTAGGACAGCCCAACTTTTCAAGGTAGGCTATCTGCTTTTTATCTCTGTTGGTTTATTCAGAGACAACAACAAGCAGCCGAGCGATTGATAACTTTACTGTAAGGTTATACTATTATTTTCCAGCAATATAGGCTACTAGCTTAGCTTGAGCAAAACAGCCATCACAATAACTATTTTGGAAAAAAACAGTGATAACGCTAACAGGATCACTGATGATAAAAAACGAGTGTAATTATGACCATGACTATGAATAAATGGCTAATGTTAATTTTGTGTTGTTTCAGATTGACCATGGAGATGACTGAGGAAGACAGCCTGAATATCGATGGGAACAGTGGAACACGACTTAAACTTTGTCTCGAATTGCACTTCCACAGCCAGGTTGTTGAATAAAAAAATAATAAGACACTTATAGGCCTAACGTTTTTTTTTACCCCCCTATTGTGTTTGTAGCCTAGCTTATGTCAGTTGAGCTGTTGGGAAAACGTTACGAACTTTAGCCTGGGTGAACCTATAACAAACCTGTTAGCAAATGTGTAGCAAACAGATTTTTCAGGATGATTAATTACCAATCACATTTCACATGTCAAATAAAGCCGGCTGATATCTGATAAACGGGTCCGTACCACACACAATAAGCGGACCCGTATTGCATATGATAAGCAGATCTGGAACACGTCAGTAACACAGACTATCATACGGAACTGGGCCAGTCTTAGCCCTTATTGGCACCAGATCCGTCAAACAGATCCAGACCAATTTTGGACCGATGTGCGTTTGGACGCCGGATCAGGTCAATTATGCAGATACGTGCCGGACGTTGTGGTAGGTGTGGCCCAGTTCCGTCCCAGTGTATGTTTGTTATCTGGGTAGTTATATATAGATTCCTTTTTAGAATGGTGCAACAAGTCACACTTCATTTTAAATACCAATAAGACTAAAGAAATGTCCATAGATTTGTTTTATCAATGGGCAGACTATTCAGGTTGTTACAAACTACAAATACCTTGGCATTGTACTGGACAACATGCTGAAATTGGACTCATGGACTGATCTTTTGCACACTAAAACACAGCAAAGAATGTATTTTTTTAAAGAAACTGCTTCTTTTTAATATCAATGTAACCCTATTTTTTAGAGTATTACCTGGTTAACTATCCAGTCTCGTTGAGGCATGGAAGGAAGACAGGTGTGAATATTAACTTTGAAGAGCTTTATTGACGGGACATGTACAGCAAGCCAGCACACTCCTAACTCTCCTCTGTCTCGAACCTAACGTTCCCCCTAGTTATCTTTCTCCTAGGTACATTCCCCGGAACCAATCTCATAACTGCATATCCAGCATTTACCATACATCCACAAGGGTGCATAAACAAAATACTAAATTGACATTAACATATAAAGCAACCAAAGCCATAAAATATATGACTACATCAATAACAAAATGCTCCAAATGTTGTATACTGCTTTTATTGAAAGCGTTTTAAGTTGCTGTATTATCTGCTGGATAGGAAATGCCACTGAGGGCCAGATGTACTAACGCTTTTGCGCCCACTTCAGGCGTATTTGTTTTGCAACGTGTGTGTAAAATAATTGCGAGGTATGTACAAATAGGCCGCAATCATGTTAAAGCGCAAACTGCCGCAGGAGCTGAAAATGGCACATTGCGTTTTTCGTGTCATGCATATGCATTCATGGGAGGATCCAGGTGAAAGTGGGAGCGCCTGATTATGTATTATGTGGTATGTACAAAGACTGCTCGTGAAAGCGCACGTCTATTCTGCGCCTAAATACTTCCGCCTTGTAAAAGCAGGTGTTAATCAAAATTGCAGTTCAATGCGTCAATAAGAGAACCTTTCAAAGGCAACAGAATCGCTATTTAGAGCACCAGTTTTGTAAATATTTGTAGGCCTACTATCAAAAGCAACCTTAACTTTCGTTGGCCTTTCGAATGTCTTACTTTCACTTTCACATCATTCACTTAAACTTTCCTACTTGCTAGATTTGACCAATCTTCCATAGACTATGTGCGCAAGTAGTTTGAGGAGAACTACTGATCTTCATTATCTGCCCTTCTGACCAAGAACAGATCCAAATGATCTTTTGTACCACAAGCCATAAAAGCCTTAAATCAGTCGAAATAAGCTAGATGTCTGTCGGTGTCTGATGTATGGACTATTTGTTTGTGTCATATGTCTGATGTCCTGTCATGAAGTGACTTGCGACTCTGCCACAAACCCAACTGCCCCACGGGGACAAAAAAGTTATGTACTACTACTACTATACACTATGATAGTGAATCCCTCTGATTGGCTGGGAACTGTTATACCTGACGAATAAGGATGTAAAATGTAGTGTGTATTTCTGAACGTGAAGTAAAGAAGCATGAATAGTGTGCTGGTCTCTGATACTTTCCACCTACTACTGTTGTCTATTGTTACTGGGAGGTTATAATGTGCAGAAGGACAGTCACAGGAGGTGAGAGATCGTGGTTCTGGCCTGGTTCTGCTGTGAGCTGTGTGTGGGGTCATCTAACCATTTCCACTGTAGAGCACATGAGCAAAGAATTGCAGTGGAAATACACTGTACAATACAATGATAGATATTGTAAACAGCAATGTCAATTATAAACAATATATTATATTACACCGATATTTCAAACTAGAAAGCCCAAGTTTATTTATTCATGTCAAACCTTTTCAAGTTTAGGCACTGATATAACAATATAAAAGCACAAATACAAGGCACTTTTGAAGTTAACACCTGTCACCAATACCTCTTTTTTTGGACTGAACACGCACACACACATAGGCCCGCACACAAGCACACATACGGCACGCACATACACATAAACACAAACACGTACACGCATGCATGCACAAACACACGCACACACACATACGCGCACATACACACACATAAACACACACACTAACACACACACACACACACAAAACACACACATGCAGGCAAGCAGGCACACATATACACACACATAAACACACACACATCATTACCCCCACTCACAAGCGACCACACACACACACACGCACAGACACATAAAATACACACATGCAGGCAAGCAGATACACACACACAAACACACACACCACCAGGCTTTAACCAGTGGTGGCACACACAATACCCCCCCACACACACACACACACACACACACACCCCAAAACATCATTACACCATACCCCACAGACACACATTCACACACACCATAATCCTCCCAAATACACAGGCTCAACCATCACTCACACACACACTAACAGAGTAGCAAGCTCAACTTTATGGATCAAGTTCTAGGGATCGACCGATATGGTTTTTTCAGGGCCGATACCGATATCAATTATTACCAAAACAGGAGGCCGATAACCATTATGTAAAACCGATATGTCAGTTGTCAAAAAGGGGGATAGATAGTAAAGGCTATGTGCTGCAAAAAATTAATTCAAAATCATTTAATTATGCAAACTTTTCTTTGTTCTTTTGATACACAATTGTCTATCAACTTGCATCACTTTGCAAGTGTAAATCCTGTGTATCATGTTAATCCAAGAGCTGAGTGATAGCAATTATTTTCATAGAGTAGGCCTGCACAATGGGCTATGTGCTTGTTTAGGGACCTGTCACAAAGATGCTTTGCCATCATGTGTGTGAGTGCACGAGGGAGAGGGAGAGGTGCATGCGTGATGGCAAGTGTTACGGTTGAATGGTTTAACAAAACAGTTTTTAAATAGTTCTTAGGCTATTTAAGCATGCAATTTGTGTCCATGCAGGCTATAAGCCACACTTTTGAGAGCCTAAAAGGCACGTTAATAGCCAGCTCAGGACGCGATTTTGTTCAGGTCGGATTAAATTACGGTTGGCCCTGGGTGCATGTAGTCTTTTCTGACAGTCCGTTTCAAAAAGGAGCAATTAGACTTTTTGACGTTCGCTATCGCATAATTTAGGACTTGTCTGTAGCCTACTATGTCCGCCGAGGTGTCCCGTTATTCACAATTAACGAACGAGGCGGAGGCAGAGAACTCCTGACGCGCAGCACCCGAGTTTGTGGGATAACTAAACAGCATCAGTAACGTGCATCAATCGGGAATTCGCTAAATGAAGGAAGTGGGTGCTTTACTTATTGATCCGGATCAAAGAGACAATAGCTTACAAAGTGGTGTTTTTGTAACTTCAGTGTAGATGATTGTGATTCACTGCAACTTCAGCCATGTAGGCTACAGCTGAAGCCCAGTCTGCCTCAGTGAGAATCCTAAACTTTGTCTGTGTTCAGTCTTCGATCCTGATTGGCTGCATTCGTGATAACTAACAAATCAGACGGTGTAGTGGGCGGGACAATGCTCTTGACCACAGAGTAGCAAATTCAGGGACTGAGACGCTTTACAGACAAAGTAGCTCGTTTCATTCTTTATCCATTTCAATATCGGCTTATCGGTGGCAAAAATGACCGATACCAATTATTATAAAAATGCTAAATATCAGCCCTAATAATGGGCCAGGCCGATAATTGGTCGACCCCTATCAAGATCAAATAATTAATATCTTTAAACCACAGAAATATTCGGAGGCCTTGTTCACCACTGAGGCACTGCTCTTAACCATCCGTGCTTAAAATAATGTGTTATTTATTCATCTCAAACCTTTTCAAATTTAGGCACTGAAATAACAACACCCCAACAAGTGCAAGGCACCTTTAAAATTCACACCTCTGTCACCAATACCCTTTTTTTTTTGGCTGAACATAGCAGTTCTGAAAAGGTCTCTAACTTCTGCTTCCTCAAGCTTGTTCAGAATTTAACACATGACGACATAACAGTGAAGAAACACACTCAGCTCCTTACCAGAATACCATAACCCAGAATTTACATTTTCTTTATTTCTTTCCTTCTTAATGTGCCAAGGATCTGGAAGTAATATACCAGTGAAGAATAAAATTTGCACAATTTCTCATTCACAGAAGCAGGCACTTAACGGCATGAGGACTCTAAAACAGAATGTGCATTATTATAGATTATTACAGATGTAGAATATGGTTGGAAATTGTCTCCACAGTCAGTTCTCCACAGCTTGAACCATTCACCACCATATTCGGATATGTGTACAGAAAGTAAATATGATTAAATTCCATGTAACGTTAATTTTCTCGCGTGTATCACAGCAACTAGTATAATCATCAGACAATTTAGATCGTGCTCTGTTGGGTGATGTACGTGTGATATCGGTGTGACGAGTACTTTGTGAGAAATTCAACAGAGAAGAATGGGTGTGAATTTTGCATTTTTCGCCAATTGCAGATAATTTCTCAAGAGGGGCAGGGTTTACCTCTGGGGTGGCACTGCCTCCCCCAGCCTCCTCCTAGACACGCCCCCAAGGAGCTGCAGTTATATCATCTTCAGTTGTATCATCTCCACAAAGGACATCTCCTCTCATCAGCCTCACTTAATGGAATCATCTGCTGCATCTGTCACCATGAGGACCCTGGCTGCTCTTCTGGCTCTGGTGCTGGTCATCTCAGTTAGGGGTGAGTGGAAACCGTTGAATGTATAGGGCTACATCATAATGCAATACAATGTACATAAAATAAGGTATAATATAAGTAACTATTGCTTGAACTGTTACAGCTCAATATGGAGTGACTACAGAACAATGCTGTTCAAAACACTTTTCTCAGTCTATTCCTGCAGGACGGTAGCCTAGAATTCTAGACTCACCCTAGCGGTGGCAAATTAATTTGCTCAGCCTGTACGTCTAGTATCAAACCATAGGAATTTCTATTGGCTGACGCCGTGGATGTCATCCAAGCACAGCGCTCTATTTTGTTAGAGTCTTAAGGCGGGCTTAACAGGAGGATGACAGTCCTACGACGGTGAACAACAAGGAAGGTGGCTATGGCGAACGAAGAGCGGTTGTTTGAATCGGCGTTGGCGTCAACTTTGGAGGAGTTGGAGTTGACAGTTGAGTAACACAATGCACTTAAGTCATTCCTTTCGAAGAAGGATGTATTTGCCGTTTTGCCGACCGGATACGGATATGGTCGTAGCGCTGGCCTATTGCATGCCTAGGCAGTTTGAAAGACAATTCTCTGCCCGCCCCTTGGATTAATCGAGGTGAATGGGTCGATTCCAGACTATACATTTCAATGATATAGGATGGCCCGCCAGGCTAGCAGGACGGGTGATGACTTACTTCAAGACCAACAGCAGCTGCCACCTGAGAGCTAATATGTGAGTATTAAAATCATGTAAAATGGGGACAGTTATCTAAAGCAGTGGTTCTCAACTGGTGTGCCGTGACGCAAATGTAAAATTTTGAGGAACCCAATACATTTATACAGAGATGGCTATTTTAAATACATAAATGACATAGCTTCTTGATTAAGAGGCTTAATCAAGATCATGTGACTATATGCCTATCACTGTGGTCTCAGCTCTTGAACACACTGAAACATATGGGCATGACTCCTGTTATTGCCTATATAATAAAGTATCTGAAATACTTTACAATCAGTACCATAAATCAGTGTGCCTTGGCGTTTAAAAGGTTTTTGGTTTGCCTTAGCCCCTAAAAGGTTGAGAACCTCTGATCTAAAAGTCACCTGCAGAACATGGTGCTGATTCATTCTAGGGTCCTGTGTATTTGTTTCATTCATTTTTTTTAAATTATGTTTAATAATTTTAAATAATTTTATTTTCTGTCTGTTATTCTCATGCAGTATTAGTGCAAAAAATCATATGGAATTTTGTGTGAACCCTGATATGCACTGGGTAAAAATGAGCGGGGGCGGCCGAGATGAGAGAAGTGAATATGAGAATGCGGGAGAAGCAGATGATTCATTGCACTCCCGCAAATGAAATATGTGTGTAAATTAACTTATAGAAATGATTAAAGTAGCCTAGTGTATATAAATATATAGCTGAGCTGGGTGTTAGGCAGTATTAAATAAACAAAGATTAAGTAGCCTCACTGACGAATAGGCCTATTGTCGACTTGGGTTCCCTGCGAGGGTGTAATGGTTCAAAATGCTAATAACTGAAATGGGACAGCACCATGACCTATCAAAGAGTGGATTGTCCGCACACATGCTCCCATCAGGAATTTTTATTGATTTTCACCCGTGTGTAACGTTTCGAGCTAAACGCTCTTCATCAGACTTGAATATCAGACAGACAGTCGCCATATTTAAACAAGTACAAAAGGTCACATGACCCATCAGAGTGATATATTTAAATAGATTTACAAAACACTTATATACATATATACACAACGTCATAATATCTACAAAAAACATGCACTTATAGAAAAACATTTATATACTATACTTTGTAAAAACAATTTTTTTTTTTAAAGGTACAAGCTTCCACCCTATCAAGAGTACTTGGCTGTGTATCAGGCGCATTAGGCCGTCGTAATAGAAAATAAACATGATATTGGCGTCTATTCAGTCTATTACTAATCATATACAGTATTTCTATAAAGGAGACTACATTCACATTTTGAAAATATAACCATATCCAAAGAGCACTTCACACCCGTGAGTCGAGACACAACATCACAAAATCAGTTACAGAAAAGGCCTAATACTGAAGTCTTCATTTAAACCTTTAGGTGCCATTGTATCCAGTGTAAAAATCCAGTACAGTTCACGTTTAAGAAGTAGAGTGTCAATATGCCCCCCCTGGGGGACTCTTAATAGATTCTATTCCGATGTATTTTAGAAGCCACATTATGTCTAGCCTCTTTGAAGTGAACTGCCACTGAACTTTTCATATCCTGATTAATTTATGGATCTGTGTTCTGTTATCCTGGTTTTGAGTGCTTTTGTGGTTTTACCCACATAGGCCAATCCACAGGGGCAAAACAGCATATATATTACATTTTTGTTTGACAATGAGAGATGATGCCCTTAATTTTGTACTTTTCTCCTGTGTGGGGGTGATTGAATGTGTGTGTTTTGTAGGTGAAGTTGCATTGTTGACAATTTCCACATTTATAGTTTCCCGATTGGACATTGCTGAGAAAGTGTGTAGGGGGAGGAGGTGGTAAGTCCGCCTCCCTAACAAGCATGTTATGGAGGTTTGGCTGTCTCTTATAGACAACACATTGGTGGTCCTTGAAAGATCTGTCTCAGTGTCGGGTCTGTATCCACAATATGCCAATGTTTTTTAACAGTCCGTTCGATATCTTTGGCGATGGGAGAAAACTGGACACAGCAAGTAATCCTAGGCACTTGATTCTGGGCTCTTTTCCTGCTCAGACTCTATCAAATCTATTAGAGGCTTCTGTGATCCAGTGTTCTTTGTATCCCCTTGTTCTGAATCGATCTTTTAGTATGGTAGATTGGATCTGATAGTCCTCATCTGAACTACAAATTCTCCTGATTCTATTGAACTGTGATATGGGGAGGTTTTTCTTAAGAGACGTTGGGTGATATGACTCCCCATGAAGTAAAGAGTTTCTAATGGGTGCTCTTAACGATACAGACCAGTTTTTTTAGAGTATTTCCTTCCCTTATTATTAAGATGTCCAAAAAGTTCATTTTTGACTCATCCACAGACATGGTGAAATTTAGATGTTGATTACTTTCACACATGTATTTATGAAATTCTTTTAGTTGGGTCTCATCCCCTTCCCCACAGCACCATGACCTATCATTAAATTGACAACACAATGTGTTGCAAACATGTTTCCATTTCCATTTTATGGCAGTTGTTTACTGATGTTTGTTCAAGCTTCCATTCTCCTTTTGGGTAACCCCTTGTTTCACGTCACAACATTATGAATTGTGGGTAATTCTCTTGAGTAAAGTGTGCATGCATACATGCAGATGTATAGTCCATGGGCCAGATGAGATGTCGGTACCAATCAAGGTGGCAAAGGTTTCTTATACTTTTTGAAAAGATACATGTCTGTAGTTTTTGTATGATAAACCTTCTGCTGTGACTCCAGAAGGGTTATCATACAAAAATGTTAACTACAGACATGTATCTTTTCAAAAAGTATAAGCAACCTTTGCCACCTTGAGTGGTACCGACATCTCATCTGACCCATGGACTATTACGGAAACGGCACAGAAAGGGTGAGCGAGCCCTCAAGCACTTCACAGTTTTGCAGTGAGACAGCCCTAAACCCTCAAGAAGTTTGCGAGAACGCGCATCAATGTATGTGAGTCTGTGAGGGAAGAGATTGGATTCAGCCTACGTCTGTGTAGGCACTTGTTCTCTCTTGTTAGTTTTGGGAAATAACATTTTAATTGTTGACGTGTTGCCTGAACACCATCCATATGGAGCACAGAGCGGTAGCACAAAACCAATTCGGCTTACAAGGCAAAAACGCAGAAAGGCTAGATTTAGCGCTAGCTATCAACGTAATATGTCTGACCTAGAAAATATGATTAGGCAGATTAGGAGAAAAACTGATCAGGAATTGAATCGTAATGTTAATACAATGGCCTCCTAACTACTCTTGAATTAATGGAAAATTCCGGTTTTTAGCACTTTAAGGCCCTTTTCTGGTTTGCTTTGGATGAACTAGAGTGGTGGACACTGACTCGTTTTGAATCGCCTTTGACTTCTCAGGGTGGCTGGCAATGGGCATACTGTAGTAGGCTACTCAAACATGTCCTAAATAACCCTTAACGTTCGTTTTCAAAACTGTGCAACTCACCGAGTCTAGTTCATCCTAAACAAACCAGAAAAGGGCCTTAAAGTGCTAAAAACCGGAATTTTCCTTTAAGTTCACCTGGAAGTGAGGAAGTGGATGAATGTGTTGTAACAGATGTTGAACTGCTGGATTACTTGGCCAGATTGCTCTGAACTCAGAAATACTTGATGATAATTGAATGTGAATAAAGACCAGTCATAAACACTAGGTCTAATTCAAGACTTTTCCTCAGTGGTTCCATGTTGGTGGAATGAGTTGCCCAGTGCTCTCCGTTCCTGTGGTAGTTTTGGGTCATTTAAGAACGGTCGAAATACATTCCTGTTCATTCCTATGCACTTACTTCTTTAAGCGCTTCTTATGCCTTATGGTTTGTATAACATTGCTTTATTTCCATTAGGCTGTTGATTAATTTGACATTATTGCTTATTATTGATATTCTCCTTAATATAGTCTTACCATGTCATTGTTTTTATATTATTGATTGAATGGACTATTATTGTTTATTATTGCTTTTCCCCTCATTTTCATTGCTTATTTTATTAGGCTATAGATTGAATTGACATATTATTGCTATTCTCCTTATTATAGTTTGACCAACATTCTAATCTAAATAACCTCTAGTATATATAAAATAGGAGTAATCGTAGGTTTTAACTGCCCGGGACTAAGGTTACGTCTGAGAAACGTCTTGACGTTGACTACTGTAGGTTGACTATTTATCTTGCTTTAGGGGCAATTCCACGGAAAATTGACTTTTTGTCACATCCATAATGCCAGTGAAATACAGTCTTCAGCCAGAAATAGCAAATGCTCAAATTTCATGTAATCATTCACATCATACCATACCATCACATTTTATTGGCGTTGTGGATGTTACAAAAAACATAATTTTCCATGAAATTGCCCTTAGAGGATTCTGGTAGGTCTATGGATATAGCTAATGTAAGACTTTAGGGTTTATTTTTAACATTCAGGTTTAATCAGATTCATTATTATACCATAAGCATTAATATTAGACTTCAGACAGTAGACAGTAACAAAGAACTCCAATTTAGTACAAATTGAGAATTTATTTAAAAAGCAAACTGTGAAATAACATCAAATAATTACTTCAACAACATAACATCCCGCTCAGTCTCCCCAATATGGGAAGAGAAAAATTCTCAAAGGCAAAGGTTTTCAACAGAATTCAAAAATACTCTCTTTGCAAAAAATATATATACATCTCAGATAATTGGTGAGACAAAGAGAATGGGACCAGGACATTTAGAAAAGTGAGGACAAACCCAGTGCTGAATACTTAATAATTTTAAAACGATTAGGGGGGTATAAATAGTTGGTTGGTAGGCTATTGTATACGGCAGGCTGTTTTTGTAAATGTAAAAATCGCTGAGTACTGGGGGAAATCCTTGTGTCTTGAAAAAAAAAACACGTATATATGTATTCAACAAGCAAAAGGTAAAAAAAGACTTAAAGACCTAAAATAATAGTCCAAAACACCCAATTCCAAAATTCAACCTAATTTTACCATTCAATTGGACAAATTCAATCAATGGACAAATACTGTATTTAGTGTCTAAAATCTCATTTGAGATTTTACCACAATACAATACAGAGTAGTCGAAAAAGCTGCACCATGTAGGTACTAAATCAGTACTGAGAACAGAGTCCTTAGCATTCTAGTTCAGTCTCAAAAACTCTTTGATGATTAAATTATCAGTCTTTCTTTTCGTGGCCAATATTCCACCCACATTTTGGGCATTGTCTTTTACCTCTGTGTTCAGTACACATAATCAAGTTGACAAAAACAGAGTATGGTCTTAGCAACAGATCTGGAGTCTTTGGCTTTCAAAATTCATTTTCTTGTCAGAAGAAGGCCTTTGACTGAATTCTGACTCAGACATAGCGACTAAGGACATCCTCCCTCTTGCAATAAAGCAATACTATACATATCTATATAACTTACACACAGTGAGAGAGAGAAAAAAAACTTGATACAGTTCCAACAAACTTGAAAAAAAAAAAAAAAAAAAACAGTCATTTCTGTATTGCACTTACAAACACATCTGTCTGTTTTCTCCAATGCTTGGTTGTCCCTTTAGAAGTGGCCTCAGAAGACAGATACTGAATGGTTGGCAAAAACTACAGTCTGTCTCTGGTTAAATCACCACTTAAATAGTGACTCTCTCCCCTGATTTTACACAACAAGAAGGCTTCACTTATGCTGGTGTAATCTCCCTGTGTTCAAGGATAAAGGCCATACTAAGCTATTGGGAAAACTGAATGAAGCATTCATTCATTCATTCCAAACACACACACACACACATACATACAGTATTTACATTAAAACCAAGCAAATGTGTGTAATCGTCCCTGGATTGAGGCTGAAGCCTTTGAGTTCCTCTCTGTCAGTGCACATTCACCGGTGACCTCTAGAGGGTGCTGGTGAGCTATAACCTCACAGGCACATACACAGAGCCTGATAGAATTTCACTGCTGCATCATCAGACTCTATAGACTCACAGTGCACTTTAAAGTGAGAACAGCGACACTATGAGGAGGCGATTCCCAACTAACTCCCACTTCTTGTGCTGTGACCAACCAAACAGTGAAGCTATTTCCCTTCCTGCTTAACAGTGGCTTTCCTGTGCTCTAGAAACATTGACACAAGGTTTTGGCTTCCTCTGGAAAGTACACAGACCCCCATACAATAGAGGTCCTGTAATGGACCCCTACTGCTTATGAAGATTGGCCTGCCCAGGCACAAGCAGGTACACATGTCACCCATGGCTCCTGGGCACTGGTGGGTCATAGTGTGTGCTCTCTGAGGTGGCAAAGCACAGCTCTGCTTCAAGGCATCAGTGAGGTTTCACAGGCTTGAGTATGTTTTCCTCTGTGTGGATCCAGTCGTGTCCCAGATGATTTACTTGAGGCAATGCAAATCGCTTGCAAAAATTGACAATAAAAAAACTCAGACAGGTGAATACGATGGAGAACAAAGATCAGTAGGAGAGAGACAGTGTCCTTCATGACGGGACGATCCTGTTGGTTTGTTTCCTTGTCTGTTTCTATGTCAAGTTCCTGCATCTGGGGACCCCAGATCAGGGCTCTGCATTTCCATTTCATCACCTGAGACAGCGGCCATCTTGTTTTGAAGAGTGCAAAGGTGACAGCCAGTCCAGTTCTCAGTCCTGCGCCCTTTCAATAAAATCTCCTGCTGTAAAATTGAAATTTCTTCTATAAAAAAAAGGATGTGAGAACAAACAAAACAAAAACGACCCAGTGAAGCAAGCTGATGTTGAGACTTTGGCCTGTATCAGTATGGCCCCGGATGGTCTGAAACAAAGCATGTTCCCAGGTCGTTGGTGGTATTTTGAGTAAAGGAAGCTACAAAAAGGCAAAATCAAAGGCTTTGGCTTAATCTCAATATGATATGGAAAAAAAAAAAAGAAAACGCAGCTGGATCAGGTGATAGAGGTTCACCGTGGTTAGCACCAAACTGAAAGAGGGAAAGTCTCTTTTTGTGAGTGAATTGATTATGTGGAAGAGTGAAAACTTTTGTGTGGATTTAATGCGGAGTCACATGTCCACATGGGAGGTCTCCTCAACCGCTACAGTTTTGTGTGTGTGTGTGTGTGTGTCTATGTGTGTGTGTTCCTTGACAATGTCAGGGAGTGGACTCGTCCCTGGTATAAGGAGGAATCCAGGGACAAATCCAGAGGATAAAAAAAATAAAACATTCATTTGGTTTTGATTTGTCAGTTTTGTCTTCTAGTGCAGTGCAGTGGGGTGTCAGTGGTCCTCCCTCCAAATTCTGTCTGGTCATTAGACAGCTACCCACACTTATGTCTTCTTCTTGTCTTTGCAATCTTGTGGGAAAGTATTCTTGGAGTTTTTAAATCTCCTGATGGCTCCGGCCAGGCTCTTTATGCCTCGGATGCAGCCTGGGGCTTGAGCTGAGCCTTCTCCATGGCGGTGCCATACTCAGTTCTCTTGAAGAAGCCCAGCTATGGGAAACAAGACGCAGAAACGTTAGTCTACATGCTGGTTACAGACTTCCTGTTTCAGTATTCCCAAATGATGTGTGATGATGAAAAGGAAGGTTGACTGATATTTTACAGACACCCTGAGAAACACCCTGAAATGTGCCTCTCAAATGCATTTAAATATGTTCTTCTCGCCCTAGCAGCGGCTCCAAACCACTATAGCTGCCACAGGAATGGCATGGCTGCTTTTCACACCCATGGTGTCAGACACCAAAAATGTGAACATCAAAACGGGCGCCGTTCGCTCCCATGGCAGAGATACCACAGCCACTACCATAAAGTATGCCTTAACTCACACCCCGTTCGAAAACATAACCATGGGTGCGTCGTTATTAAAGACACGGTGACTCCAAACATATGTGATGTTTGCAACACCACAAAATCAAGATGTCTGCTGCTTACTTTGTAGAGGACATATATGAGTAGAGCCAGTAGAAGCAGCCCTGCCAGTATGGCCAAGATGATGATCCACAGAGGCACAGCGTACTGGCTGTCCGGCTTATTCCACACCAGCGGGGTGACCACCTGCAGAGAAACACAATTACTGCCTGTCAAATCAACCAGTGAGCAGCGCCTGAGAGAGTCTGTTCTGTTCTGAGAGAATCTACGTATGTTCTAGAATAGGGGTGTCAGACTCAGGCAGTGGGCCTGACTTGTTGGAATGAGACCTCACGGGCGCCATCATTGGCGTGGTCATTATCATCTCTCTGCATGGGTATCAGAGTGTTGTTAGATGATATACTTCTTTACTATACCCACTTATGAGCAAACTAGTACAAATCCTGTACTGCTGTCATATACTGCTCTTTTCCTCTTAAAATACCCTACAGTACTTCCATGTCAGGTTTTTCAGCTACTTCCTTCTTAAGGATGGTTTAATCAATTTATCATATCATAGAGATATTGCGTATTACACATTGTTGAAGACAACTGGATGTGAATATAATTTTTCTCTAATTTTCTCTTCCTACCCAAAACATTTGGGGCCCCCGGGCCTTATGTTTGACACCCCTGTTCTAGAACATAGCTCTGTGAGAAACTATGTTCTGTGAGAATCTATAGACCTATGAGAATCTATAGATCTGTGATAGATCTGGTGAGGCACATTACTTTTTTATTAAATAAATTTGCTGAAATACAAGTGCAAATAAATTCCTACCTTTTTGGCACCACTTGGAGATTGTTTGGGCAAAATGGCATATGGCATCTTCTGCACGTGATACATGGCTTGACACTCAAGCACATAATTTTTGTAGGGGAGCTAAAATGAAAAAAAAAAAATGTTATCAGCATCAAGGAAAGATAGCATTGTTGTATCTGTAATGGTGGCCTGGTGGCCTATGTCAGCAAATGTCAACATAGCCAATGACCAGCAGAGGGCGCTTGTGTATCTGTGAGAGGAGACCTGTGTTACATGTTTGGCTGACCTTGGTTCTCACAAAATCCATACGACATTCCAATCCTATGAGAAGTCAGGACTGCAAGCTAATGAATTTTCAATGCAGTCACACATAAGCCTTGTATTGGCCGGGACTGAAAGAGCATGTAAAACTCTCTCAAAAGAGCTCCTGTGCAGACATACCCTCGGACCGATAAGAAAGAACAGACACACACACAATGCGCACACACACACGACACATTCACACACATACACACACACACACACACACACACACACAAACACGACACACTTGCTCTCTCTTTCTCTCTCTCTCTCACACACACACAATGAAAACCAGACAAATATAGTCTCTTCATAAAATAAAAACAAAACTAAATGTTTGTCATATGACTAACGACAATTACTCCACTCTAACCGTGCTTCACTGATGCAACAGTGAGACTTAATATCAACAGTCAATACAGCCATGTGGGTAAGACTGGAGTGGTCATTGGCACTTCGCAGCCCTTCATTTGAGGTTGGATGTCTGGGACTCTGGGCTTAATGGTTGGCCTTCGCCGAGAGGAATGAATGACTTTCACATGGGCCACAAATGGAAAAGGTTTCAACTGGGAGAACAGTTTGCCTGGGCTAGACAGCAGACCATCAGTGATGGGCACGCGGCGGCTTACCTGCATGAACGTCTCGGCCCAGATCCGTGATCGCACCTTCAGAATGGCACTTGTGCCTCTCTCCAGCAGCCCCACGTTACAGGACAAGGTCCAACACTCTACACTGGAGCAGGACTGGAGATGGGGAAAAGAGAGAGAGAGAGAAAAAGAGAGAGAGAAAGGAAGAAAAGAGAGAAAGAATGTTAGAATGTCCGTGATTCCATGCTTCTCTCTACCAACGACCCCCACCATACAGAAAACATGCCTCCAACTCAAAGTGACCCATCCTCTGATAAGCCAAGTATTCATGAAACTAGCCAGGACTACTTTGAGAAGCAGTGTGATATAAATAGTGTAGAAGACAAACGCGCATGGACAAGGAGGAGCAGTGCACACAAATAGACCCCCACACTCCCGTGCGCACGGCTAACGGCAGATGCCATTAATCCCCAACTGCTTTTATACAGCTGACGCTATCCCATCCCCACACTTAAGTTTTTTGTGACGAAAGGGGGGGGGGGGGGTAATTAAAAACTGCCGTAGGCGCATGACCCGGGTGCAGACTGGCAGGCGGTGTGGTAGTGCTGGCACAGGCCTCACAGGTCACTGGTGGTGACAAAGACACCAGTGTTGCCATCCCCATCGAGGGCTGCTTCGAATTAGAGCGCAAGCTCCATTCCCAGTCATGGGACTACCAGAAGTGCTGCGTGTAGCCTCCATCACCGCCTTCCACTGAGACCAGCTTCCCCCTCACCACGACTCACTCGCTTTCTCTCTCTCTCCTCCATCCTCCTCTCTCTCCATCTCTCCCCTCCCTCTTCTCTCTCTCCATCTCTTCTTCCCTTTCTCTCTCTTCTCTCTACATCTCTCCTTCCCTCTCTCTCTCTTTGTTTACGAGCTTTTGGAATCAGCCAGTCTTTATTATATCCTCGTAATACCAGCAGCTTTGATTCATTAGAGGCCCCTTGTGAAAAACTGGAGCCGTGGTACCCCTCGCCCTCACTGGGGACAGACCACCCTGATCCGGGAGGGTCAGCGAGGGTAACGGCGGGAGCCTGTTGAAGTCCGGGGTCCGTGCCGAGTGAGATCACGGTAGGAAGCAGGCTTCTCCGCCCTGCTCAGCTCCCCTTGGGTAGGGAGCGGAGGCGGCATTAGAGGGGGTGGGGGTGGTGGTGTTGGTGTTGGGAGCGGTCACACGGCTTCCTCTCCATGGGACTGAAGTGCCGCCCCGGGGCACTTATATTTCCTTTTCTCAGCCCCCCACACACACAAATAGCCACGGCAGTGAAGAGGCCTTGGAAAGCAGATGCTAGTAAGGACAGGGGCCCATGGCGGAGCATAGGGAACGTGTCGTGGTGCTAGGAGGAGGCCTGGGAAACGATATAGATGGGACTCACGCTGCATCCTGAGCCCCAAACCCCTCCATGCAGGGGGACCATAGGGTTAGAGGTCTCGGCGGAGGCGGAGGTCAACTCTGGTTCTTGTCATCCAATGACAACTGACCTGGGACCAGTTTATTCCCATACTGCTAATTACAGCTGTTCACAGAGTTATGAAAGGGTCCATATGTTGTGGAGCAACAGAAGTGGGTCTTCTGAGACGCAAGGAACTCCCTCACTTCAGGCCAACCAAACAGTGAACAGCAATCTGAGTGACATACCTTAAAACAAACTCCACTCCTTAGACTTGGCAAAGAAGAAAAATACCTCCATTTTAACTCGCTTGGCCACCTCAGTGCAGGGAAATGCCAATCTTAAGGCTGAGTCTCCCTACAAATGCCTGGCAAAGTCACACCCAGTCATGTTTCCGTCTGTGGACCTTTTCAGGCCTCGCTGGACTCGCTCGCTGGCTGGCTGGGGGCTGAGGCCACAGAGCGCTGAACAAAGGCTTTTCTGCAGACGTGTCGCCGGGCACAGGATGATAAATGAGAGTGACTGAGCATGACAGACTCCAGCACAAAGGCTTCTTTCACTGAGGCAGGTACTCCCCCTCCACACTCTCTCACACACACACACACACACACACACATCTGAATGGAGAATGGTAGTGGTACCTGCAGTTGAGGAGATCAATGGAGGACTGTCTGCAGGGATGTGAGAGGTGGGGAGGGGAATATTACAGGGATTGTGCACATCTCTTTCAAGGGGCCTCATTACTGACAGTGTGTTGTACAAACATACACTGAAATAACACACACACACACACACACACCTATTCCACAAAGGAGCCTCTTTGGCCAACCTCTCCACTCTCTTCAAAAGACTTGAGTGACCCCACTTTTCTGTGCTCTATTAATGATACCATCTCTTAATCACAGAGGGGGGTTCACATAGCGGTAACTGCTTCCATACACATGACAACATAGGTTAAGAGCTGTCCACGTAATCTCCCATGGGTATGGCTGTGTGAACAACCTCTATCAGCTCATCACCAAACAGTTCACACACACACACACACACACACCTCATCTCATAATGACGTGTCATCATTTCCACACTACACACACTTGACCGTCATGTCTTGTCCAACTACAAAAGCCTGAACGTAACTGAATGCTTCTATGGGGGAGCAGTTCACACAGGCACAAGGGGGTCAGCAGCAACCCCCTCACACACACACACACACACACTCACTGTGCCGCCACTTTTGTCAGTCGGCTCTCACGGAATCCTCCTCCTCCTGTAACCTCCAGGGGCAGAGAAGTCTGGCTAAGAGACACTCCCTAATCACCGGAGCTTATTGAGTGGCACGACGCCTCTGGTGATGATAGTCCCAGGGTTTTAACAGAAATGTTCATTCTTTCCCTCTATTTTCCTCCCTTTCTCTACCCCCCCCCCTCTTTCTCTTCTACCCTTCTTTCTGCATTGGGGCCTCACCAGGTTGCTCATCTCCGACAGCTGGCCTTTGTGGACCTCCCTCTTCTCGATGTGGTGCACTTGGCTGTCCAGTAGAGGGGGCTGTTCTGTGGTGGACTGCTGAAGCTGCAGCAAAAAAAAAGGAGAGGGGGTGGGAGGGTTAGAAACAGATCAACTGTCAATCAATCTTTTGCTGCCTATATTAAACCAATCTGAACATTTTAGAGCGGGAGAGGAACAACACAAAACAAAAACACAGATGACAAAAAGAGGAAGGACATCAACGCCCATGCTGCGGGTAGAGATGCTGACCTCACAAAACTTCAGACCCATTAGATCAGCAGTACTAATAAAGCCTTTACTGGCAGAGGAACAGCTCACATCTCTGTGAAATGCCCCGTCTGTGCCATCTGTCCCTTGCCACCAGTGCTCAAGACACTCCCTGACAGACGGACAAACAGAACAAAGAGCCACCCAGCCCAAACACGCAGCAGCAGCTCCAGAGACACTACAACTGCAGAGCACAACTACGCCTGTGAGCAGATGCTGTGGTGCCCTCCAGGCCATATGACACACGTGCAGCAGTTAATGTCTTCACCCTGAAGGAGCGGAGGTCACGAGTGAGAATGGGTGGAGAAGGGGTGTAGAATGGGTGTATTGTGCTGATGTGGACCACAGAGCTACATCAGGGATGACCCTGCAGCAGTGCACGGACCAGAGCACAGGGGATCAAACAGCAACCTTGGGTGGGGTCATGGGTGGGCAGGGTGGGGTTGTGGAGAAGACCAAGAAGACCAACAGACCGGTGGGCTGCTGTTGTGCATTTGTGTGTGTGTGTGTGTGTGTGTGTGTGCGCGCGCGCATCTGAGGTAAAAGGAGTCTGTAAATGACTTAAGTAAATTCGAGCATGTGGATGATCTTTAGGGAGTGGTTTCTCTGAAGTGTGTGAGCTCAAACGACCGAAGCTCTCCTAATATGACCTTGTGCTCTGTGTGTGTGTGTGTGTGTGTGTTGGTGTGCAGTGTCTAATTTTGTGTATTTGTGTGTATGTGAGTGTTTCTGTGTGAGACATAAAATGTGAAGATGTCTATGCCTGTGCATGCGGGCACATATGCTTGAGCGAGCGGAGACAACTGTTTCTGTTTAAGTGTGGTCGTATTGAAGAATGCGTTTATGTTATAGCACATGTCAGCATGTGCCCTGTAAACGTTCTTGAGAGGAAAAACCACTAAAGTTACAAAAATACAAGAGGACCGATATATGAGCCGAGGACAGACCAAATCATTACAAAATCAATGGGGCCTGATAACAGCACTAACAGCAGCAACTATACAGACTTATTTAATCTGACTCAAGTAACATATTTAAACTAGTGGTCTTTTAGAAATCCTTGATAAGATGAAAACAAAACACCTGCACAACTGTTTGTAACTACATAAGTACAAAACTGCAAAACACATAAATGCCATGTTACTGTAATATGTAGCTCTAAAAAATTTTTTAGAGCTACATATTACATATTATTCTCTGCCCTGTCCTTCCAGGCCCTGTGTGCCACAGTCTCACCTTGAGGTGGTGTGTGTATGGGTATGTGTGTGTGTGTGTGTGTGTGTGTGTGTGTGTGTGTGTGTGTGTGTGTCAAGTCTCACCTTGAGGTGGTGTGTGTATGGGTATGTGCGTGTGTGTGTGTGTCTGTGTGTGTGTGTGTGTATGTCAAGTCTCACCTTGAGGCGGTGTGGGTTGACGGTGCGGTTGGTGGTGCAGTTGAGTGGGCCCTCGGTGAAAACCTCCAGTGGGTACATGAACTGATGGCCCTGCAAGCGCATGGGGCAACGCAGCGTCAGTGCGGTGTGGCTGATCCGACTGGGCCCGTTATTCACCAACTAAGGCGGGAGGATACAGAAAGAGAGAGAGAAAGAGAGAGAGAGTGAATGTGTTGTTCAATCCAAAAGCATGTTCTCAGTTTAAAACAGGAATGTAACCGCACATGAGGGTAATATGTTATGAAGACATTCCTGGGCCAATAATCATTCAGAAGCTCAATGCCTCTGTCACACTCTCTGCCAAACCCAACAGAACTGAACCTCGCCCCTACGTTACGCCTTCCCTCCCCCAGCAACAAGCCATCAGAAATTCTAACACCCGCGCTACATGGGGTCCGCAACAGAAGCATTCCGCTCGCGTAGCGTAAAAATAGTTACAGAACACTGGTCTAATTTTCTTCGAACATATGCACCGCTATCATATCTGGTATAGCCAGTCCCATTAATTAAAGTGGAAGCTTTAACCACCACCCTCCCCTCTTCTGAGGACTACTTTATTTTTAATTAAGTAATATATTTTTCAAATGCAAATACAATTTGTCCTACCTCAACCATTTATGTGACCCTGGAATCATATAGCACCATGTGAAGTGAAACATTGTGAAACATCGACAAGTGGGACGGAGAGACAGACAGATAGACAGACAAACAGACAGACAGACACCCAGACAGACAGACACGCAGACAGACAGTGAGACAGGACGATGACAGAACTGACAGGACGGGACTCAGTTCTTTGTAATTGAGTAGAAAGGTCTGTGAGTGGTCATGATCGGGTTAACCATAACCCGTTCAATTAAAGTGGAAGCTAATAGTTGCTGCAGACGCTACGTGAACGGAACGCTTCAGTTACGTGCCCAGTGTAGGCTCCCCGTAAGACAGAAATCTCCAACAGCAACGGCAGGGGAAAAAAATCCCTCCCACGCAGAGGTGACTCACCCCTCCAGCCGGGCTCCAGCTATTTAAAGCCCAGGGCCCTGGTGAGGTAATACCCCATGTGGGTACTGGGAGGTGGACGGGGTTGGTGTCCCAGGGACACGCCAGTAATGATAATAAATATTATGGGGCTCTCCCAGTGGGTGATACCCCCTCCTGAAGGTTGCTCGAGTTACCTCATAGACATGGCTGACTTCAGGGCCCACGTCCTCCTCAACCTCCAGCCTCTTGGTGACCTTCCAGCTAGCCGGCGGGAAGAAGACCTTGTCGGGCCGAGAGACCCTGAAATAAAAAGAGAAGAAGGAAGAGGGTTGAGGGGAGGGAGAAGTGGACATGGGAGGGATAGAGAGACAGAGAGAGAGAGAGAGAGAGAGAGAGAGAATGGGAGAGAGGGTAGAAGAGGGTGGGAGAGAGAGAGTGAAGTGGGAGAGAGGGAAAGAACAAATGAGTCACTGTAAAGGGGGGGGGGGGGGTCAGGGAAAATAAGGAGAATTTTCCGGAAGAAAGTTCCAGAAAAGCCACGTCCTTGTGGGGAACACCCGAGGGTTCCTCCCAGTGAACTCACCCCTGCAGGATCACATCAGCCTGAACCACCACCTCCAGTTTATATGGCACCATCTCGCTGTGGGAGTTGTTCTCATTTTTACTGCAGTGGGACAAAGGGGGGGGCATCATATTAGTAATGGAATCCAATGCATCCAGCTGCTTTTCCAAAGTGCATTTTTCATTACGTCAGTGCATACCAAGTAATTACTGTGTATCAATTTCAACTCTACTGTGTTCATCTGTGTGTGTGTGTGTGTGTATGTGTGTGTGTGTGTGTGTGTGTGTGTGTGTGTGTGTGGCGCGCGGCACCCACCTGCGGATCTGAAGGTCAAACTGCACCACCTTGCGCGTGTCCTTGAGCCTGGGCACAGTGAAGCGCAGACCAGCCCACAGCTACAGAGGGAGAGAGAGAGAGAGACAGAGAGAGAGAGAGAGAGAGAGAGAGAGAGAGAGAGAAGGGGGAAGATTACAGATCAGCCTTGTCTCCTCTAGCTACAGTGTTAAAGCAATGAATCCTCCATCACAAACTGATCTGAAGCCAGTGGCTGTTCTCCTCAGCCCAGGAAAATAGTCTGCTTCCCGGCCACCCTTGGCCCTGTCCCACAGCTGGGCTACACCTGGGAACAAGCAGGCCTGCCTGGGTGTTTCTGTCTGTTTGCCTGGTCCTCGTTTTCAAATGTCTGCCGGGCTATTATCCTTCCAAAACCACACACACACACACACACACATACACGCACATGCAGACCCCATAATGGCACTAAGGATGCAAATGGCTCCACTTATATTTTAATTGTGTGTGTGTGTGTGTGTGTGTGTGTGTGTGTGTGTGTGTGTGTGTGTGTGTGTGTGCGTGTGCGTCTGTCTGCCTGTCTGTCTCTCTGTTTGTGTGTGTATGTATGTGTGTGTGTGTGTGTGTGAGAGAGAGAGAGAGAGAGAGAGAGCACACTCCTTAATAAAAAAAGACCGGCAATAAACAAACTGGGCTCTTTCTCATGGTGACATTATCCATAATGCTCGCCCATTCCTTATTGCAAGTCTCTCAGTCCGATAGAGACAAATCTCTATGCTGTTCATTTACTGGCCCATGCTGCTCTTGATCATGAGAGGCTGGGCAAGAGGATGGGGTTGGGGGTGCGTGAGAAGTCTGGGGAGTTCTCTGTGCACGTTGGCCATGAGCTCAGCGTCAGGTTGGACTTCCAGGGAGTCTTGTCTTGGAGCTACTGTTCAGCTGGAGCAGTCTGGGCTAGCAACCCACCTCAACCCACACACACACACATACATACACTGGACTAGCCACCCACCTCAACCCCCACACACATACACACACACACACCAACACATACCAACACAATTTACAGCCTTTTCCTCCGCAGACGCATTTAAAAACCACAGGCCTCTCCATCTCCACTGTGAGCCATTATGTTGGGAGACCCCAGAAAACACACACACACACACACACACACACACACACACACACACACACATCGACCCACACACACACATACATATACCCACCCACACACACACACAGACTATTCACACTCAACTCACACTCACACACACACAAAACCCAACAGCAGGGGAGCAGAACCGAATTGGACAGCCACTTCCTCTTGCCCAGATGGGGACTTCCTGTCCGTCACCGAATCCCGGCCCACATGTGGAACGTGGCTCAGGCTTCCTGCCCTGGCTTCTAGAGAGTTCCTCCAACAGCCCACAATCAGGGCACAGCCACAAGAGCAGCCTGTTCTCCAGCTCAGCTCTCTCCTCTGTGCCATATCAGGTCCACTTCCTGCATGGATTTCTGCCTGCGTCCATAAAACCAGACGGCACTGACAACCACTTGTTGTGTGTGTGGTTACAACAAGAGAAAAGGAACTACTTGTTACAGGACCTACAAAAAATAATTTGTTTCTCATTTACTCCCATTTCTTACCCAACATCTCAACTGCTTTTGGTCCCTCATTGTCTGTTGCTACATTTTTGAAAAGTTCTCTCATTGAACCAAAGCACCAGGTTTCACCCATCTTTCTGATTCCATCTCTACATTAAATCTCAAAATGAAAAATGAAGGCTACACTTGTCCACAGCTACAGCACGGCTTAATACTCACATTAGTGCCGGACTTCATGGGGTTGCCTAGGTCACAGCTGAGGTAGCGCGTCTGGTTCTCCGTCTCATAGCTACAGGTCAGCTGGGTCAGGCTCTGAGGGGGGGGGGGGGAGAGAGAGAGAGAGAGAGAGGAGAGAGAGAATGAGAGAGAGAGAGAGAGGTCTCCGGTTAGGAGGCAAAAGCCAAGAAGAGGCGCCAGCTGGTCAGGAGGCCAGGAACTAGTTAATCATGTCGAAGGAGGGAAGAGCATCTTTATTTCAGCTGACAGGGCTTTTCTCGCCTCACGGTCCACGGCTGTGGCACCGCAATTTGATCATTTTAATGAGAATCACAGATTAAGAGTCCATTGTTTGGGAAAATGTTGCTGAAAATGAGTTGACCGAATTCCCATAATGCAAAACACAAAGATGATTCACAGCTAGTTAAGAGAGAGCATACAGTACATAACAACAAAAAAAACAGTTACAGAAAACATACAGTCTACATGTTCATGGTTAACGAGCATATCTAAAATATATGGTTCCCCACAGAGCCAAGACAATAGGCGACAGCAGCACTCGGGATATTCATTGTGAGGCTTTCAACTTTTATGTGTGGCATTATACACTGCAGACGGTTCACATACAAAGCCTTTAGGCTCAGTCCAAAAACACATCCACATATAAAGACTATAAAGCATCGATAGGCTCAGTCCAAAAACACATCCACATATAAAGACTATAAAGCATCGATAGGCTCAGTCCAAAAACACATCCACATATAAAGACTATAAAGCATCAATGTCCCTCCCTGTGCTGCTCACTGGGTTGTTTTCTCATGTACAAGACTCGCTTCAAGAGTCCAGCTGAACGTTTCTGGACCGATTCTCTCCACTGAACGACATCAGTGGAGGGGAGGGGCAGCGTTAAAGTCTCACCTCGTTATTCCGGGCGATTCCGCTGTAGTCGGCTTCAGGGGGCAGGACCACGTGGAGTTCGGCCTCGTAGGCTCCTCCCCCATCGTTTCTGGCGTTGAAAGTCAGGGTCAGCGAGTTTTCATCACCCAGGTAGACTTCCTTCCTGTCCCTGTGGACCCACACCCACGCACACCAGAGAGAGAGAGAGAAAGAGAGAGAGACAGAGAGAGGGGGGGGGAATGCATAGGTCAGTTTCACAAGGAAGTCACTGATTGCCAACAGGGTCAGTGGTCAATTTGTTGGACTAAATTAACACAGTGAGGTGCTGAGAGAAGGCCTCTGCTTTTTTGGAAAGAACACATGAGGTTTTCTGTCTCTTTTCAAAGCAATTATCACCCAGCCTCCCTTCTGTTGCCGACCTATAGGGAGCCATTCATCATGTGCTATTGCAAAATCACTGCGCTTATTTGAAATACCGAATTCAGAAATGTGCCAACTTTCCCGTTTGTTTCTAATGAGCATCTCTGCGACTCGACTTGGGCTCTGCCCTTGGATTAAACTCCAGAGGAGTGTGTTCTCTGTTCCAATGCTGACTGCTCTACATATCGGGCAGATTTAGAGCTGGGATGTGACCCAAATGGCAACAGTGAGATTCATCTCAGGAAACAGCCCCCCATCCTCCTCTCTCCCCCTCCCTGTCCTACTCCGAGGGGGAAGACAAAAGACGTTCTTTTCCTCTGTAGCGGTAAAGTCGTACATGGAGTGGAGCAGTGACCGGGGCTGTAAAACACCTCCTCTTTTCTCCACCTTCCCCACTCCCACTCCCTCGCTTTTTCCTTCACCTCCGCCACCTCCCTTTCTCCCTCCCTAGCTCCATCTCTCCTGCCCTCCCCCTCTCCCTCCTTTCGGATTTCTGCAGACTCCTCGAACACAATGTGAAATTCCATATGAGGGCCACACAGACGCTTCCAATTACTCCCTGGCCTCGTAAAGTATCAGCGTGGAGGCAGGGAGGCAGGGAGGGTGGGACGTGATAGCGCAGCGCGGCACGGTGCGGCCCGTGATCCGAGAGCCGGCCCACAGGGCAGCACACACGTCTCTGGTCATCGCACGTTCGGAATCACAGCGAAAGCAAACAGTGCAGAGAGAAGCTCAGCTCTGGCCACACACACCCTCCTGGG
>NC_063192.1:23631501-23671501 GCF_017589495.1 Alosa alosa | reverse complement strand
GCTGATGGGGTTTCCCTGATAAGAGCGGGTGTGTGTGTGTGTGTGTGTGTGTGTTTGTGTGTGTGTGTGTGTATGTGTGTGTGTATGTGTGTGTGTCCATCACTCACCAGGAGACGGCGATGGTCTCGTTGCCACGGGTGATGACGCAGTGCTTCTCCTCCGGGTTGATCATGGCCGGGTGAACCACCAGAGTCACGCTGGTGTTGACGATGGGACGACCTCTGGACATAGGTGGCACAGTGATCAGAGGTATGAACGCAACATTCAGAATGTAGGAAATGGGATCAGCTGTTGATGTAGTGTTGCATGATGACCATCAGAGGAAAGGTGTGGACTGCAGTGATGTAGCTTGGACATACCTGTACACTACTGCTTTGTCAGCTCCAAATGCTCCCACAATGAGATCTGTTAGGAAGATACAAGATCCATTTCCTTCATTCAGTTCATCCGATCAGTTACAATGGCCCTACTATGGGGGAGACAAATGAACCTACTATGGGGGAGATCATATTCACACTGGCCCCAAATGTCTCAGCTCACCTGGGTAGCCGTTCATATCTAGGTCTTTGTTGCCACGGAGCGTGAAGCCAAAGCTGGCAGGTAGCGCAGACGCCCACTGGCCCGAGATGACCTGAGAGGGTTTCTCATGGAGCCCGCCACTGTGTCCATTATAGATGTGGACTACTCCCTGTTGGTCCTCCCCTCCAAAGGGACAGCCAATGGCAACATCTGAAACACAGTACAGAAAGACAATTACAACAATTATGAATGGGGAAGATGTGGATGGAACAGTAGATGAAATCCTAGGAAGGCATAAGAGGGGAAGAGTTGAGAAAAGAAAAGTGAACATGACATGAGAAGAGAAGAGAAGAGAAGAGAAGAGAAGAGAAGAGAAGAGAAGAGTTAAGGGAAGAGTAGAGAAGAGGACATGACATGAAAAGAGAAGAGAAGAGAAGAGAAGAGAAGAGAAGAGTAGAGAAGAGGACATGACATGAGAAGAGAAGAGAAGAGAAGAGAAGAGTTAAGGGAAGAGTAGAGAAGAGGACATGACATGAAAAGAGAAGAGAAGAGAAGAGAAGAGAAGAGTAGAGAAGAGGACATGACATGAGAAGAGAAGAGAAGAGAAGAGAAGAGAAGAGAAGAGAAGAGAAGAGGACATGACATGAGAAGAGAAGAGAAGAGAAGAGAAGAGAAGAGGAGTTGATTTTCGAAGCCCGTCTCTCCTCACCGTTGAAGCCGTCCTGGTTTAGGTCGCCGAGTGGGGCGATGGAGCTGCCGAAGCGGGCGTAGAGCTCTGTGCCGGTCAGGTGGGGCTGCTGGGGCTGCAGGTCGAGCAGGCCTCTCTGCAGGTACACGTACACGCGGCCCCTCTCCTCCAGACGGCCGTCCGTGTCCCACATCATGAACATGGGCGCCCCCACCAGCAGGTCCATACGCCTGAACACAGGCCAGTGGGAGTCACACACAACACACAACAAACGCAAACCCCACTAAACATACTGTATAACTGTATTTATGTACTTTACTTTTTAAAACAACTTTTTTAACTATTGCCCTTTTATGCTTTTTTTTTTTACTATTATTCTTTGGTTTTGTTTATGGAAAGCACATTGAATTTCCCCTGTGTATAATCTTGCCTTGCCTTGTCTTGTCTTAAATACCGAGAGGCCTAAAGGCTCTTTGACTGGTGACTGGTGGTGTTCAGTGGTTACTCACCCATCATTGTTGATGTCAGTGGTAGCCACAGAATATCCATAATACGATCCCATCTGCATAAATAATTAACACATGTAAACACAGCAGAACTACTATTAATATAAATAACATTCCGTAATGTCATGGATTACAGTCATGTAAACAAACAGTGTATTGTACTCTTTTATTGACTCTGGCTGGGTCAGACAAAACCTCTTGTCTTTTGTTATGGCAATGTCACAATGCACTGTTTCTCCAGCTAGACAATTGCTTTTTACAGTTGTTTTTTTTTGTGGGAACCCAAAAGCTAAGAGCCCACCAATATTCCCAGACTCTTTCGGTAGACAAATAAAGAGGGTTTGATTATATTTACTCAGCTGAGGCAATCAGGATACACAAAAAAGTTTTTTTTTTGAGAAAAGACGGAAAAAGAAAAGAATTAGTAAAAAGCCGTGGTTCTCATTTGTGAAAATTGCCCCTGCACTTTTGCTTCAATTAGTGTGCTTTACTGCTAACCACAGAGTCCTCCGTGCCAGTTTGGAAATGGTTTTGCTTATATCATCATCATACGCACTACACTGTGGGCACTAGATGGTGAGATGAGGGGCTGGGTTGACCAGACACGAAACCGCACATAGCCTAAAGAAACATAACAACCATGAAAAGAGAGTACTGAGAAAGACGAACCTGTTCTCCAGAGAAGGTCTTCACTTTAGTCAAGTCAGTCCCATTCAGGATGGAAACCTAAACGTATGAGAAACAAACGGATGAAAGATGAAAGCAAATCATTCCAGTTCACATTTTTGTACAAATGGTACTCTTAAAACATCTTTTAATGATGGTTATCATTATATTCATCAAAGTCAAGCACTTAGCACTTCATCTTCTCCACACTGCTCCACCTCCCAACAGTGAACAGAACTACATGGTCAGAAGAGGCTTCTTACCAAACCATGCGACCAATTTCCTTTTGGGATGCCAGCCACAAAATCTGAAAAGCAAAAAATACATGGTGGGAAAAAAGAAAGGATTCATCAAATGGAAAAGACATTAAGGAGTGGAAACATGGAAATGTCTGGAATCCTCAGGAACTCTGAGAATCTCTGCCATTAGCATCAAAACGTTTACTCATTTTGGCCTTGGGCTTGGTTTATACCATCACAATCCAAGTATGTAAGCATGTGGTTGCAGGGTTTACACCTTGAAATGATGTAGAGAGAGATGTGGCAGAAGATGGTTTGTATAGTGTCTGTGTCTGAGTGTGTGTGTCTGTTTGTGTGTGTGTGTGTGTGTGTGTGTGTGTCTGTGTGTGTGTGTGTGTGTGTGTGTGTGTGTGTGTGTGTGTGTGTGTGTGCACGCCAGAGAAAGCCAATAAACAAGGCTCACCTTCTACATTATCCTCAGTAAACTCTCCCGCTGTTACTGAATAGCCTGAAAATACAAGAAAATCCAGTTAGCACTCTGCATTGGTCAACTACATACAGTACACAGTGTTGGACAGTTGCATATGATCCATATCTGATCAATGTCAGATTGAGGATTAAAAAAAGAACATATTTGTGAACAAAATAGAATTGCTCATTGAGACTCCAAAAGGTAAGCACATCGTACCCATGTAGGTGTCATCGATGATACACTGCCTGGGGCTTCTGCTTGGTCTGCATTTCTCCCTCCACAGAGGACAGGAAGTAGCCTGGATAATAAGCCTTGATGATCTGCTCCTTGACTGCTGAGATCACCTGACCTGATATAAACAAGAGGGAGGAAGGCCGGAATGTGAGGAAATTAAACTGGAATGCTTACAAACATCTTGGGCTTGAAACACAATATGTAAACAAGGTATTAAGGTGTAGTTTACCTTGCCAAAAGAAGCTGCCTGGTCCTCCCAATACAACCTTCCCATCCTAGAATGTGAAGAATTCAGATGAATACTGAGATGTCAATCTGCATCATTTTATCATTAGACTCTTCCTAAACTTCTGAGATTACAGAATCCATACCTTGGTGAAGTCAGCACTGAAGCCACCTTGACAGTACCCTTGGCCCGATTCTGCAGAAAGTTCTGTAAGAGACACAAAACAAAAACAGTTTTGAGTGTTAGGCGAACAAAAGCCAGGGAACAATTACAGTCTTTCAAATGACCCTACACATGATGAGCCGGCTTGTAATGGAACTCCGTGCCAAGTACCATAAATGTTCACTGTGTCTTATTACTGGACAGGATACAAATGAATGATTGAAGCAGATACAAATGAATGAAAGGTGAAAGCCTACCTGTGCGACATGGAGCATACTCCACAAACTTGGTGAAGTTATTGACAGACAGAAAGCAGGTTCCTGTGGAATCAGCACGCTGGTCATCTTCCTTTGTTCTCCAGGAGTAGAGAGGAGCACAAGCCTGCAGTGGAGGGAGGGAGAGAGGGAGGGAGAGAGGGAGAGAGAGAGAGAGAAAGAGAGAGAGGGAGAGGGAGGGAGAGAGAGAGAGAGAGAGGGAGAAAGAGAGAAAGAAAGAGAGAGGGAGAAAGAGAGAAAGAAAGAGAGAGAGAGAAAGAGAGAGAGAGAGGAGAAAGAGAGAGAGAGAGAGAGAGAGAAAGAAAGAAAGAAAGAAAGAAAGAAAGAAAAGAGAGAGAGAAAGAGAGAGAGAGAGAGAGAGAGAGAGAGAGAAAGAAAGAAAGAAAGAAAGAAAGAAAGAAAGAAAGAAAGAGAGAGACAGGGGGAGAATGTTACTCATTCAGAGAGAGAAAATCTGCTCCTGACAGATTTCTGTCACTCAATTGCAGCATAGTTCTGCCAACGTCAATGGTTCAGTTCCAGAAGAACATGAACTAAAACAAGTGAAAACAGAGTGTGTAAGAGTGAGAGAGACACACATGGTCTTCATGGTAATGAAAACACACAGCTGAGGTGAGCAGAGCGTAAATCCTGGGAGAGGTCTTCATTACATCTGGAGCAAAGCAACCATGACAGAGAAATCCAGGACACGTCCTCCATAATCCACCCACAACACAACACCTGGGCTTTGATGTCAAGGCCGTCCAGAGCACAGGGGCTTACCCAGAGGTTAGACCTCCAACAACCTACTCTAGCCTCTACTAATGACTCATGCCTGACACACAGCCCATAACATGCAAGTCAATTTAGGCAACACACAGCATATACTTTTACAGGACTTGAACATTCTAGTGTTCCTAAATCTTAGTCATGTACAAGACTCAGTTGAACTAAATGAGCTCTTACACCTGTGTGAAACCGACCAAAAGAGGTGATTGTTTTCGATACTTTCTTTTTGTCTGTGCCGTCAGCCGACCTTGAATGACAGTCAACCACAGTTCACGACCTTAAATGGAATTTCATCTCTGTCTAGACAGGCTGCCTGTAATAGCGCCCACCCATTAGTGCACACGGTGTGGTCTTACCAAAATTGTGTCGCCGTGGGAACGCACGGTCGCTCCAAACCACTGGTGAGACTTGTACTCCCCCTGTCTCTCTGTGTTGTTGATGGTGATTGGGCGATTGCCTAGAACAAAAAGACAAGATTTTTGGAGAATCAATCAACTATCACAAACACACACACAGACAGTCTCAAATATCACAGCATCAGGTTCTCAACCCCATGCTCCAAAGCCTCATCAGTCCTGACCACACAGCATTGAATTCCAATTCGGAGCAAAATGATCAATACATCTGCTAATCTGGTTAGTCAAAGATCCATAAAAGGAAAACATTTCTGGAGGGTTCAAATGTCAAATCGTGACCTTCGCTAAACTGACTGCACCACCCTCTTTCGTGACCTCTTGCGATGTCTGTAGTGACCTCAGTGTTTGTCCAGCCAGCTGACAGGATGCTCAGATTCGTGTCATTTGAGAGGCATGAGAAAAAGACAGATGGCTATCGGTTCGTTCCGTTGTGACATCTGTGATGCCAGACCAAAACTGACTATGTTTTTCATACCGCTCTGAAACAACACCACCACAGCTCAGCATCGGCATTTCAAGGAATGCCAGTCCGACTGGAGTCTGGAGCGTCCGAATCCCATGCCCCGCTTCAGACGTCTGGAGCCCGGAATGTCAACTCCGCTTAGATCCTCTCCTGCACATCCCTGTGTGCTGACGTGGACACTCTCTCCATCTCCACATCTGTTACCTCGACCTGAATCTGAAACACGGGCCTGAGAGATTCCAGGCGGCGGTTCATCACTGCGAGATCTCGGGTTGCGCCACAATTGCGGGCATGATGCAACCGAGGGCCTGTGGTGGTGTGGCGGAGGGCTCTGGGGTCTGGGGGTAGGGAGGGGGATCAGGGGGCAGTCCGCAGGCTCCCTGCCCAGCAAGAGCAGTGCCGCTGTGGGGAGGGAGAATCCAGTCGGTGCCGGAGAGGGAAAAAAAGACAGCAGAGGGGAGACCTGTCCAAGGAAAACACACCACTGGCAACGGCCAACCGTCCATCAGCTCTACAGCTAGCATATACACACACTCTCACTCTCGCCCTCTCTCTCTCTTACACACACACACACACAGTCTATCAGCTCTACAGATAGCATACACACACACACACACACACACACACACACACACACACACACACACACACCCTTCCTTTCTGTTTATCAGTCTCACTCACAGATAAACACACCCTTACTTATTGTTTCTCTTTCTTTCTCCTCTTTCTTTCTTTTGTCTTTCTTTTGTTTTCTCTGCCGTGCGCATGACTTCGATCTGTGTGTTCTGCATCCCCTCCTCTCTTGCTTATTTTCTTCTACTCATCCTTAATCCCTTGTTCATACACATTCACACCACCTCTCTGTCTCCCTCGTTCATACACATTCACACCACCTCTTTCTGTATCCCTCGTTCATACACATTCACACCACCTCTTTCTGTATCCCTCGTTCATACACATTCACACCACCTCTCTCTGTATCCCTCGTTCATACACATACACACCACCTCTTTCTGTATCCCTCGTTCATACACATTCACACCACCTCTCTCTGTATCCCTCGTTTATACACATACACACTGCCTCTCTCTGCCCAGTGTCCCATGCGTTTATATTCCAGCTCATCATTCTCTTTCGCTCACACAGAGTAATATCATCTCTTAGTTGCTTGCTGTCCATCACTTTTCCTGACTAACACTCTGTCTGCAAGTCTGTCTCTCCAAACCCTTCTCTTTGATCCTGTAGTGGGGATTAGCATCCTCTAATAACATTATGGAAGAAGTGCTTCTCCATGGCCGCCTCCTGGCTTTCCCCCTCAATTTCTGCCTCCCTCTCTCTCTTTTTCTCCTACTCTCTCTTTTCCCCCCCTGTCCCTTTCTCTTTCTCTCTCTCACTTTTCCTCTCTCTCTTTTTCTCCTTCTCTCTCTTTTTCCCTCTCCCTTTCTCCTTCTCTCCCTGTGTGCCAAAGAAAAGAAAGCCCGCGTGTCTTGTGGGCAAACAGCAGTCTGGCTCCAGCATGGATGTGCTTGACATGCAGAGAGAGTCGGAGACGTTTGGATTATTATTTCCATGCGGACCTGGCCGTTGCTCCATCCACCCCGGCGTTAGACGAGAACTGGTCAGAGATGAGGGGAGCTTTGGGTTGGAGGTGGGGGTAGGGTGGGGATTTTGGCACATAGATCCTTCATCTAAACACACTGCGAGTGGAAATAAATTGAAGTGTCTGTGATAAGGCTGTTATTCAGTGTGCCGTGCATTCAAACAGCAGAATGGCCGCTGGGAACGCCAAAGGAAATGGTCGTGGGGAGTGCTATTTTTATGACTTTTTTTTATCTAGCCAATTTTTGGGGGGGGGGGCTTTTTTATCATTTTTTTCCATGAAGACAGGCATGCATTCAAGAACAACAATAAAGCATTGGCCTTTGTTCAGCTTATCGGTCAATTGTGGTGCACTAGTCCCTAAGTGGGCAGACATGTCAGTGTCGGAGTTTGCTGGACGAATGACAGGATGGGGCAGACTGGCATCGCCGCTGGCGTTCCACCCGGGACGTATGCCACCATGTGGCGCCACCGCATATCATTTTAATTGAGACTGCGTGACACTGGTGGTTATGAAAAGCGCTATTGGGGCCGGCCGGCCAGTTGGCGTCACAGCCAGGAGTTGTTCTCGGGACAGTGGCTGCAGTCATGCGGCCTGCCTGACTGTTCGCGCGAGTGCTCTGCTGAAAGACATAAGATAATAAAACACAAGAAAAGAAAATACACTAATCGCCTTCTCCCCACTCTACACACACACACACACACACACACACTGGGCCAAAGGACAGGACTGGGCCTCTTTCTCTAAATCCACTTCTCAGGGGAGTTGGGAGAGCATGGGGTCTGGAGAGGGGGCATAGGGTCTGGAGCGTGTGTCTCCGTCTGCTTTGAACCTCAGCAGAAATAGAGCCATTAGTTGGGGTGGGGTGAGGGGTGGGGGCAGGGGGGTCTTGATGGGTGTTGTGTGCACACTGGGGCAGGGCTGGAGAAGAGGGCCAAGACAAATGTCCAAATTCAGTCGTCATCACATCAGACGGCCCCAGGGACGCACTGGCCGTGGAGGAAGGGGGGGGAAGGAGGTCAGATGGGAGAGACAAGGAGAGTCGGCTTTCTTTCTTTTCCTTTTTCCTCCCTCCCTCTCTCGCTCCCTCCCTCCTTCCCTCTATCTTTCTTCCGTCTTATTCTCTTTCCATCTCTATTCCCCATCAGTCTTTTTGCACTCTTTGTTTACGCAGCTCTTCCTCCATTCGTCTTTTTATCCATTTAAAGACTTTTCCTCTCTCTCTCTCTCTCTCTCTCTCTCTCTCTATCCATTTAATGTGGATCTCTCCCGGCTGTTATCTAAAGAGAGGGGGAAATGGCTAGATTGGCTTGGGATGTAGCAAGGAGGCTCCTCTCTCTGACCGTTTTGACCCAATTTGTGGAAGCACTGATGTGGGTCAAGGGCAGTCGTGGCAGACCCCACAAGCAGCAGTGTGTGTGTGTGTGTGTGTGTGTGTGTGTGTGTGTGTGTGTGTGTGTGTGTGTGTGTGTGTGTGTGTGTGTGTGTGTGTGTGTGTGTGTGTGTGTGTGTGTGCATGTGTGTGTGTGAGGCAACTTAAATACATGTGGCACTGTATGTGCAAGTGTCAATATTTGAGTGAGTGTGTGCTTGTCCCTTTCAAACATCTTAACCATTTTGTAGTATGAACAATTTGGTACGGTAGTGATATCTGGGAAAACCAAGGAAGAAAAAATAAACAAAAAAAAGTTAAGGTCCTTGAACATTCTTCAACAGATGAGATTTCTATAGGCCTACAGTAGTTACTGACATTTCAACATTAACCTTTGAGAACTACTGTGACACAACACTAGGTCAACTGTCATTTAGTGTTAGTCTAATGAAGTTACACTTTCCATTTGGGGTATTGGGTATCAAATTAAAAGCAAAGCTGCTGCTGAACCGAATTAAGCCAGACTTCTTATCGACTGACGTTTTACACACAAGAGGGTGGCGACCTGAATAAGAGCTTTCATTGACTCCCCGCAAATCCATCTTGTCAAGCAAGACAAATGTTTATATTACCGTCTGTTTGAAACTCATGGTAATGGAATGAGAATGAATGAATTAATGTATGAAAAGAAGGAGAGGAGGGAGTCAGTCTGCACTGGACTGAAGCACTAAGAGGGTGATGGCATGGCCAATGGATTCTGTGACATATATGTGGTCAGTATCAGGAAGCACCACTGGTAAATCAAAAGAGAATATTCTTTGCCGTTTGTCCCGCTAGGCTAAGTCTGGCATCTGATTCTTTTATGTTTGCTGTGTGGCAATATGAGGACCTAGTGCTGGTTTGGTTGTCTGAACTGCAGTGTCAGCATAGTTGGTGATTAGCAAGAGTGAGAGGAGGCCACAGACGTCTAATTCTAACTTGATGGCCTTGAGTGTTCGCCTCATAAACAGGGTTTAGTGGCTAATGAGTCCATGCGCTGGAAGACGATTTATAGTTTTCAGTTATAGTTTCAACAACTGGCCCCTCAGGACAGAGTCACTTCCTACTGCCAGTAAACCCCACTTTTAAGGCAGCATCCATAAACCCTCTGCAAACGCTCAATTGCCTCCTGTTTAGAAAGAAACTCAAGTGTCCCCTCCAGACTTCCCCCTCTGAGCAGTCATGAGGGTCATTTAATTTGGAGGCACTGACAGACCGTGAAGGAGCCGCCAGAGCAGAACGCCCTGACCAGGAACCGCTAGCTCTTCTTCCCCACTGCCCAACACTCTTGAAGAGTGGCCACTTAAAACAGGAACGGCCCTTTCATTTCCACTTCAAGATCTCCTCTTCCATCAGACGTCACACCGCGGCGCTCGGGACAATAAAAGGTAAGGAGAGGTCACCTAAGGGTGACCTGAGGGCACCACGACACGAGAGGAAGCCCAAGGTGGAGTCGCTTAAGGAAAGGAATGAGTGTCCATCAACAAAGGAACTGTTTGGTTGTAGGAGGCAGAGGAAGTGGGGTGCACCGTCTAATCCTTCAAGTCAGCCATTTAATGCCCAGGGTATTGCTTCACCATGGGATTGTTTGGAGAACAATGCCTTACATCCATTAGTGGTTCACGAATGTTGACTGTGTGGGGGCTGGTTCTTCTGATATTGTTAAACTACTGCTGCTTATGCATAGCAGTGGTGAGACCAACATGAGTACTTGAGGCATGGTTTGGGTGAACGGATATGACAAAATCACCCAAAAATTCCAACAGACAAATCCCAAACTTCAACTCCTAGGCAATCCAGTGGCCAATCCTTACCTTCATCATTTTACCAACTGTTTATTAGTGTTGGTAAGATTACACAGGAAAAGCCAGGAAGCATCGACAGAAAAAGAACAAAGAGAGTTGGAAGGCCTAGGGCAGAAGTGCAGTATGGAGGATCGCCCCTACACACACACACAATGAGAATGGAGCTGTGGCAAAATGCATACAATGGGGAAGAGAGGGGAATAAAAAACAAACAAACAAACATACAAACATAAAACAAACAAACAAACAAACAAACAAACAAACAACAAATACAAGGCTTACCTTCATGATCAAACTCTATGCTGTGGCAGTCTGACTGGCCGGTGCTCCAGGGGCAATGGAAGACTGAGCCGCCCTGATCGATGTCCACCTGGCTGGTGTTGGCCTTTGGTGCACCCACCACTATACTGACACTGCAGAGAGGAGAAACACACACACACACACACACACACACACACACACACACACACACATGAAACAAAGGCATCATTTACACACATTCCAAATGTCCTCCAGCATTACAGCATAAGTGTGTCATAGTGCACTGAAACTGAAACAGAGACACTGATGGTTCTGAGAAGAACAGTGTTGAACAAACTCACACAGGATGTTACATCATAGAACTTCTTAGAGTTCCTTCTCACATATAAAAATGATAACAGCTGATAAACACTAAGTGTGAAGAGCGCTTAGTCAAACTAATAAGCAGTCTCACTGGAAAAGTACCACGCAATCAGAGATTCAACTTATGACCTTATGAACTGGCATTTCAACTATGAGGTTCTAGAAATGGAACATAAGTTATTAGCATACTTGACTGTGACAAATTGGGTAAGACTCTTAAGGCAAAATAAGAGGGTTTCAGATGGTAATGTTCTGTTCGGGTTACGCAACACTTGGTGGCCATGTGTACTTGTTAGTTACCCTGCTGGTGAACACGTGATGTGCCCTCACAATACATACACACATGCACACACACATACACCATACACAGACACACACACACACACACACACACACACACACACACACACACACAAGCGCCCTGCGGGACAAAGTCAATGGGAAAACAAGAGAGCAGACCAACTAAGTGGAGGCACTGCTGTTCCCACAGCTGTGAGGGCAAGTCCCAGAGGAGTCCTCCTATACATACACATATGTGCACACACACCCACACCCACCCCACACACACACACACACACACACACACACATTTATGCTATCTAAATAATTCTCTGCTCTTTACCATAAGTGTGAGAGCAGCATGGACACCCATGAGCATATGTGAACATCTACACAGGCTGGTACTTCTGAGAGGCCTTAGGTTAGAGACACAGCTCTAACCCCCCACCTCTGATCCCCACCAAACTCATTCTCTCTCTCTCTCTCTCTCTCTGTGTCTGCGTCTATCTCTCTCTCGGCCTCTCTCTGTCTCTCTCTCTTTCTCTGTCTGTCTTTCTCTCTTCCCTCTCTCTCTCTCTCTCTCTCTCTCTCTGTGTCTACGTCTATCTCTCTCTCGGCCTCTCTCTGTCTCTCTCTCCTTCTCTGTCTGTCATTCTCGCTCTCTCTCTCTCTCTGTGTCTGCGTCTATCTCTCTGTCTCTCTCTCTCTCTCTCTCTCTCTCTGCACTTCTAATCTGAGTCTAATTTTCCGAGAGACGGCACGGATGGGTACCGCGCAGCCATGACCTCACTGTCTGTAAAATTACTATCATTTCTTTCCTGTCATTAAAGCACAGGCAGGGAGAGGGGGAGACATCAAGAGAAAAACAGAGTGTGTGTGTGTGTGTGTGTGTGTGTGTGTGTGCAAGGGCAGAGAGGGCATGTGTGGAGAGTGGCGTGTGCCTGTGTGTGTGTGTGTGGGGGTGGCTGTCACAGGAAAAGCACACCCTCTTCCTGCTCAGCTCAGGGTCAGCTGCTGTGTTTAAATCATGCCAGCTATATGTGCCACCCTGCACCCGGTCCACAGGCAGACCAATCTCGTCACTGACCCATGCCAGCTATATGTGCCACCCTGCACCCGGTCCACAGGCAGACCAATCTCGTCACTGACCCATGCCAGCTATATGTGCCACCCTGCACCCTGTCCACAGGCAGACCAATCTCGCCACTGACCCATGCCAGCTATATGTGCCATCCTGCACCCTGTCCCCAGGCAGACCAATCTCGCCACTGACCCATGCCAGCTATATGTGCCATCCTGCACCCTGTCCCCAGGCGGACCAATCTTGCCACTGACTCATGTCAGCTTCCTGTTGACTAAACAGAGCACTTAATGAAGAGAGAAAATTACTTTTTTAAATGAAGTACCTTAACATCTACTGCTCACACATGCCTGCTGTCACATAAGTAGAGACGTTGAGTTCTAGCTCTTCAACTCCGTGAAATATGTATGGAAATACAAGAGCAAACTTTGGAAAAGTCTTAATAATAGGCACAGAGACACACAAAATGTCACACAGCAGTAGTCCATTGCAAACTGGGTACGGATTTCATTTCTTTCCAAATATGGTGACAGAGCAAGAGCACCTGTGCTCCGGTCAGCAGGAGTCTGTGTCTGAGTGCAGCACAAAAACACAGGTACAACGGGCACAGCGGGATAGTTTGAAGCTGAGCCGTTTGGACGAGCCCGCTGGACATCAAAGGGATAATTCGTAGGGCTCCCAAAGGAGTAGAGAGAGAGAGAGAGAGAGAGAGAGAGAGAGAGAGGGAGAGAGGGGAGAGAGAGAGAGAGAGAGAGAGAGAACTTCAAGACAGACAGGAAGTGAGACAGAGATGAAGGGATAAAAGGCAAAGAGGGGAAAGAGGAGGGGGGAGGCAGGGCATGAGGCATTAGGGGTTTAAGAGGTGTCCTGGGGGTCACCAAGTTCCATCCTCTCTCTCCAGGGGGTCAGGTTCCTTCAGTGTCTACACATGCAAAATGTGTGTGTGTGTGTGTGTGTGTGTGTGTGTGTGTGTGTGTGTGTGTGTGTGTGTGTGCGTGCGTGAGTGTGTGCATGTATGTCTGGTGTGTGTGTGAGAGTGTCTGTTTATCTGTGTGCATGTGTGTAAACACAGCAAAGGCTATGAAAGAGGAGAAGAGAAACGTGTTAAAGACAGACAAAGAAAAACAGAAGAGAGAGAGAGAGAGAGAGAGAGAGAGAGAAAGAGAGAGGGAGAGAGAGATGGGGGAAGAGGGCAGGCACATTGTGTGTTGTCTTAGAGGGGGAAAGCAAAACAAGGCACTCTTCCGGCCTAGAGGAACTCTCCCACTCTCCGCATGTGTGTAGACTCAGGGCCAATCCCAGAGGTGCCCCTCCACTCCAGCAACCCAGTAATGCAGAACGCAGAGCGACACCCCCGCCACACATTCCCACAATGCACCTCTTCGAGGCCCTCCAAACGCTGTGCAGGGGTGATATGGGGGGGTGGGGAGTCATGTGACTTCCTCACAGTTCCTCGCAAGTTCAACTCAATTCCTCTTATTTGTCCAACAGTTTTACATTCTACAGAAGTCTGGGCTTGTGTTTTTTCTTTTCATTTTTCTAAAACTTAACACCATACTCGATCTCACACACTCAAGCCCCAAGCTGTGAAATTTGGTTTGCATGAACCACAGCCTCTTCTCAGTGTGAAAAAAATATGCAACGTCAGCGCTGCCGTTCGTGCTGGACGGAGAGGCAGCTCGCTTCTTAAGCGCTTAACCTGGCGCTGGGAACGCGTCAGGCAGCTGTGGACCTGCCAGAGCCAAACTCCGCACACGTCCAACCTACCCCTGCACAGACACTCTCTCTCACACACACACACACACACACACACACACACACACACACACGGCTGTATGTAAGCAAGGGTACTCCTACCTTAGTGTGTTTTCCTACTTATGAAAGCAAGAAGTTAGAGCTAGCAGAAGTCATCAAATAAAAAATTGATCTAAGTATCCATTACCAAACCTACTGGTGAGTGAAGAATCTTTATGCGCAGAGTAGTTAAAAACAAGACTATATTATAGCATTTATGATATTCACTGTTTTTGGTTAAACTTGGACCAGGGTGTGGGGGCTGGGGGCTCCCATGTTGAGCTTCATCCAAAGGAAAACATGAACAAGAACACAGGAAAACAACAACACAAAGAGAACTGCTTTCATCAGCATAATGAGTCCTGTGTAGAGGCTCCTGCCTTGCCTTGCGCATACACTCAGCCCTCACACCTTGATAGTGATCTGCAGGAATTGTAAATACGGAACAATTAGCATATAATGGCTCCTTATCTAAGCAGGGATCAGTCTAGTCTTAACTGCCTCCTCTGCCCACTAAGAGACTAACTGCTAGCATTAGCATTAGATAAGGGTCTGATTGTTGTTGGCCCAAATGCTCAGCTTGGCAGCAGCTTTGAATGGGGTGGGTGGATTTTTCCTCTGTTCTCCAACAGGAAAGACAGCGGGAGATTTCCCATGCAGGCTGGCTTTAGGCTTTTTAGGGTAATATATGGTGACAACTAGCATAGGTGGGTGACTCACGAGGAAGTTGTGCATCACCTGTTGGGGTATTATCTCTGCTGATAAACAATGTGGTACAATCATCACTCATAAGACAGCTGTAAACCAAGATTTGAGTACAGTGGTACAGCTAAAAACTCCTGTTAATGAACCCTTAGTTAGTGCTGTTAATGAACCCTTAGGTAGTGCTCCTTGGTCTCTTTGTCACTCATTGGGTTTGTTTACTGCTCTACAATGAGGCAAACCATGTTCCCCCGATTTTGGGGTCACAGCTGACTTCATCTCTCTGTCAGCAGGGTTGGAGGTAACTGGCTCCATCCATTTCATCCCTCTCACTGGATGCACGCCTCTGTAAACATAAAGTGTTTTTGACTGTTGTCTGAAGGGCGAGGTCTAGGACAGAGCAAAGACACTGTGGTGGTCCTGGAGATGAATGGGGTCACCTGACCTCAAAGTCACAGCGCGTTATGCTCTGCTGATTACAGAGCCTGCCGCCGCAAGGACGAGCTGCACTTCTCCTGATGAAATACTGTCCCTGTCTGGTCCAAATCAAATATATCTAAACACATTTGGCAGCCGGACACTCTGTGGCAATGCAAGGAGAGGCGTCTGTGTGTGAATCGCCTTGGGGGGGGGATTGAGCAATTCTCCCGGAGGGATTTAGTGGTGGAAAACCCTTTAACAGTGGCTTCCCAAGAAAATGACCACTGCCGTTTCCCTGAAGAGCGTGCCAAACACCCACCACTAACAGCCTCCTGACCAATGTCAACATTGGGGCATTGATTAAGCTAATTAATTTAGCCTGCGCTAACTGCTTACCGAGCAGCTAAGTGGTAGGGTGAGCCTGGGCTCAGCGAAAAAAACTCCCTCGTTTGAGGGCAAGCTAATGAAGGGGAAATTACGTCAATAAAAGGGACTCAGTGGGCCACATTGCTGTTTATTTGCATGGAAAACTACTGATGTGAGACTGTCTGAACCAGCCCATCAGTGTGGAGTGTGGGACAGAGGTTAGTGCAGGAGGCAATGAAATGCCAAATGCCTTTGTTCACCCCCGTGACACACACACACACACAAACACACACACAGACACACACACCACCCCTGCCCAGACACATTCCTTCAGTTGTTCCGCACTTAATTGTCTTCCTCCCAGCTGCGAAGCTTATGTCACTCGAGCACTATTATAATTGCTAAAAGCCACAGTGGTTTACCTCTAAATGGCAAGAAAAATTTAACAATCACATTTTCATCACGACGCGCAAGCAGGCGACTGCTGCGTTCATCTGCAGTAGGCCTAAAAAAAAAAAAAAGGCCACCAACAGCAGCCAAGAGATGCTGTCATTTGAAGGGCATGGAGAGTCTTTGGGGGCTGGTGGGAATGGCTTAGCTATGAAGATTGAACACTCCGATTGACCTCATAGAAACACAATTACCTCACGATCCTCTCACTCAGGCTCAGCGTCCCTGAACAACACCGTCTGTCAACACCCGGCCAGTAGAACGGGCGATTCTCGAGCCAACGGCATTTCATTACGCCGGGACTTCGGCTCTCGTCATTCGTCGCTTGTGATTAACTCACAATGGCCACAAGCTCCGGTCCAATGGAAAAGAGTGAGGCACTTAAAGTTTATTTAAAATGAGTTACTGTAGGTCATGTCTGAAGCCCGATCTGCTTACGCTCACTTGCACTGTCACTCCTTCAGCGTTCATGCCAGAAAAATCACACACTAAATCATATAGACCCTAATTCAGTTTACCCACACATAATTACAATGGCTATACATAGACAGAACACTCACACTTCCGCAGTGTGTGTGACAGAAATTGAATTAGTCTAGATGTGCACCCTGTGACTCCAACTGAACCTGCAATAAGCTTGACCTCCGTTCATCTAGAGCTGATCTGGGAGGCATCCAAAAGTAGGAACGGTCTCTTCCTCAACGGTCAGGTTAGCCTGAAAAGAGCGCATGGCCCTTGGCATTGGCTCAAGGTCGGGGTGTGTATATTTGTGTGTGTGTGTGTGTGTGTGTGGGTCTGTGTGCCTGTAAATATCAGCCGACAGCTCATACTTTCTCTACAGTTGGTGCTGTGCCATCTTCCATCAAGTACACCATGGCTCATTGCTATTGCTGTAGTCCTGAGTGTTTATCTTCCCCTTATTAAGGAACAGTATGACCTGGCCCAGGATGGCTATCAACATCACCCAAAATGAAAAATCCTAGAGTTCCTAGGTGGGCTGTCCAGTTGTTTAAAAAGCAGACCTCAGGAGTAAAACAATCTGTTTGGCATGTACCTAAATCCCCAGCAAGGTTACATCGATTGGCTCAGCCAGAACTCCAGTAGTGTCTGATTCTGGGGCTGAGAATGCTATCTAACGTAACATGCCTCATCCACAGGTGCGCCCTGTCCGAGGCCTGCTTCTGCACATGCTCAGTACTGCTGTGTGTTCCAGGCAGCTCATGACTCTCCAGGGGAGCCAGCCGGTGATGAGTGAAGCAGGGGCCTCTGGGATGGCTGCTGGAGCACTGCACGCCACTCTAGAGCTCATGAGGGAAACAGCTGAGCAAGGGGCCAGTCTCTCTCAAAACACACGGCAGGGGAGGTCCGCTTCTGTCAAACCACAAAATGCCTTCGCAAGGGATGTTAAGTTTGAAAGGATGATTGACGTTAAAAATGAATTCATTTATCCTGAAGAGACAGTAACCTTAACCTCATCAAAAAGACAGAGATAGATAGACAGAGAGAGAGAGAGAGAGAGAGCAAAGGACAAACAACATAGTGAAATTAGCTGTCAAAATCTGTTTCTACTAATGCAGTCAGCTACTTAATACAAGAAGAAACCTATACGGTCAGGGTGTGCTGTTTTTCTTTAACCACTTCTTTCTAAACAAAAAAAGTGTGTGGCTACGATAAACACCACAGCCCAACCCCCTTCCGTGTGCACGCATACACACAGTTGCCGGATTTTAATGTCACCACAGAAACATTTCCTCTCAGAGGATAAGTCTTCAAGAGCAGGAGGCCTACAAATCAGCCTTACTGCACCAGGTGCAGAGAGGTTAGCCAGGGCCCCAGAGATTTGTTGTGCGCCCTCGTCTGAGAGAAAGACTGCAGTGTAATGCAGGGGCAGGCAAATTACTGCATCTCTGCTCCAGAAAGCCAGAGTGTCCATGTGTTTCGAATCAGACCTGTACTCCTTCAAGAGGAAGCTAAACACTGCAACCATACATGGGCCAAATGACAGCAACATAAAACAAGAATGCTCATTCAGGACTGAGGCGATGGTGCACATGTTTAAAATTAAGACATTTATAATTCACCAGCATAATTCACCCTGTTGACCTATCTATATGAGTCTGAAGTAGAGTAAGACAGACTTCAGGGAAATTATGGTAGAAAATTATGGTCTTAGAAATGGAGGAAAAGTTGAGCTCTCTACAAAACCGCCAACCATGTCATTTTCCTTCAGCAAGGCCTTCACAAGTGGCAAGACAACAATTTGAAAGCACCTAATTCCAACTATATAAACATGGGACGTGGTTTCCAACCTTTCAATTGCCCTTTGCCAAATTGTAGCTCCCCTTTGCTCAGGGCAGTCGTAACTCACACCTCTACAGACCCCAAGAACATGGTCCACAAAGTGTTGAGTGCTATGAGCCATTCACACCTACAAAACAACAGGCTTGGAGAGGTGCCATGGAATTTACACCCACAGAGTGACAGCTTGGTTCCGATGTGCATTTTTTGGGGGGGCAATTATCTTAGCCATTAGAATTAATGGCAATGTCTGCCCAATCGCAGCCCTTCTTTGTCTTTCAAATCCTACCAGCAGGATACTAACCATCCAAATTATCATATAATGAGGCTAGACTATTACTGTTACCATTAACCTGTCCAGTCACCACTTTGTCTGACCCAGACAGGCAAAAACTCACCAGGCGTTACAGAGATTAAAATCTACCTGAGGAAGGACCCTAGACAATGAGCCACTACACTCCTGGGTGATGGCCTAGAGGCAAAATCGTGGAGCCCAGAGAAGGACTGCCTGGTGTGTTAAGCCAATTCTAAAATGTTCACACACACACACACACACACACACACACACACACACACACACGTCTCCCATTATTCAAACAGACAGTAAATCCAGACAGGCCTTAACTGTTACAGGCAGACAACAGCATGGCCTCAGTGACCAGACCACTTGCACCTATTAACCTTCTGCACCACTCGACATGCTTCTCTATCTGAGCGACTGCAGCCAGACACGGGGCAAGAGGCCCCGTAGAGTGGAGGTGGAGAAGAGTAAATAAATAAATAAATAAATAAATAAGAAACACGGTCACATGGAAAGACTCTCCTCCCAAAACACAGCAAATCATTTCTGCTGTTGTTACAAAGAGCGCCATTGTTCACCAAGAATACGGCAGAAACATGGCTGGCTAGCCGGAGAGAACCTGGGTGAAGAATAGCTTGGCAAGCACTGCACACTTACCGAGAGAGGGAGAGGGAGAGGGAAGGAAGAAAGAAGGAAAGAAAGAACCACACCCTCAATTTCCAGATGGACCCTTGACTACAGTTTATAAACAACCTAAAAACAATAAATGCTCTCTCTGCTGAGAAGGGAAAGGAAGTTCAAATACAGACAGGGACAAAACATGGCCGCTTTTAGCACACACGAAAAAAAAAACCCTGAGCTCAAGGTCTGGGGTAAATATTGGTTTAGCAGTAAGCTTGAATAAGTGGGCAAAACTGCGAGGGTGTAACTGAACGTGAGCGAGTGAGGATGACTTCATTCACGGTATGTCAGAACTCAACCATCTATGATGTCATGCAAAAGAGTGGTCTTGAGAAAACACATGCTTCATCCCTGTGCAGAGACACAGCCCATCATAAGGCTGCTGTGTCTACCCAGATCTTTTGGGCAGGGACGGCCAAACTTTCCCATCCCTCTGCTGCACAGAGCTCGCTTTGTAATCATCTGCCACACATGATTCCATTTCATTAAAAAAAGAAGAAGAGCTGTCTTCAAGAGCTGTGCCTTTTGCTCAACCGACTTCAGCAAACTGACCGATGGTAGAATGGGCATATGGACAGACCCCCTCAATGTTATCTGGAGATCAACACACATGCAGTCAACCCCCACACACACACACACGTCTGTCCAGCTATGTGACCTCTGACCTCCCGAGGCACGGCGGCTCATCCCTTTGTCCTTGCCAGGAGACAGAGATGGAGAGGGAGGCTTATGGGGATAGTCATGGGGTGAATTTTCACCCCTCTATCCTTCTTTCTAACCTTCTCTCTCTCTCTTGCTCTCTCTGTTTATATCTTGTCCTCTCATCTCTGTGATAACGCTAAAGCTGCAGGCATGTGCTGTTTGTCCATGCAAGACCCCAAACAGGAAAAAAAACACCCATGTTTTCACTTCCTGCCATTTTGCATTGATGCATCTGTTTTGTATCCTGATGCTTTCTTATCCTCTCTCTTTCTCAGCTCATCTTCTGTTGCCCCTTGTCTGTCACTGATGCACTGATGAAGTCAGTCTCTCTCTCTCTCTCTCTCTCTCTCTCTCTCTCTCTCTCTCTCTCTCTCTCTCTCTCTCTCTCTCTCTCTCTCTCTCTCTCTCTCATTGCTCATAAATAACTGTCGCTCTCTGTGCTACTGACAACAGCCCTCACTCAGGGTTCACAAACCCTAGCCTCAGGCGGTCTTCCACGGTGGTCCATCCAGAAGCTCTTAATTCTATTAGTGCAGGGCTGCCTCACGGCACGCATGGCTTAGACATGCATGTCCTCCCTGGACCAGGGGCATCAGGGGCATCTCTGGACTAGATAGAGGGCTGTTCACAGGGTGACAGAGGAAACAGTGTGTGAGAAAATGAATGAGGGATAGACAGTTGTGGGTCCATGAGAGAGAGAGAGAGAGAGAGAGAGAGAGTGTGTGTGTGTGTGTGTGTGTGAGTGTGTGTGTGTGTGTGTGAGAGAGAGTGTGAGAGAGTGTGAGAGAGAGTGAGAGTCAGTGTGGAGACAATCTGTGTTTCTTTGATTTACCAAACTTCAGACCCCCAAGACAGCATATTGTATGAATCTGGGAAGGGAGGTGCATCTTGTGTCAGCTTTTAATGACTCTCTGACATCAGAGACAATGAGATGGCTCCAGATTTCGCACTTCAAACATTTCCGTGATTTGGCAACCTTTAACTCAAACATCCAGATGTTTGTCAACTTGCACATTTATCATCTGTGCCTGCAGCCTAGCCGGGCTCCCCGGAGTCTTGGACAGGAACATGATGACGTGGAGCCCGCTTAGCACCTGGCGCTCGCGAGATGAAAAGCACCTCATACTTCGGCTACATCTGGCAAGCGTGTCAGCGCCGTTGCATCATGCTGTTGCCGTGGAAAACACTGAGCCAGGAATTTTATGAAGTCTTTGGATAAGGAGCTCTCTGGGATAGCATGTCCCCTCTCACATACACATTTCATAGACCCCCCACACACACACACACACACAGCCTGGCCTGGACCACGGTGGGGGTCACTCTGGACACTGGATTCCTGGCCCCTTTGCGGTGTGACGTCCCAGCTGCTAAAAGTTCAGATGAAGTCATTGCCAAGAGGGCTGCAGCACTAGCTGTGACTTCATCCCTCTAAAGGGGCCAGAGCAGCCAGACACAGAGGGGGTGGGGGTGTTCATACCGATGTTGATCAGTACATCAGTAGACTGATGCAGGGGGGTAGAGGTGTAGGAGAGGCACACACACACACACACACACACATTAGTACTGGAGCACACACACATCACTGAGTCAGTAAATGGTGGCGTCACACTTTAAATCATCCAGCTTTTCCCCTGTAAAGCCTTTAGCCAGACAGGCATGCAGAAAGAAGTGGGATGTGGAGCGCTCTTAAATAGAAAGACAGGACAGAGAACAGCCATAAAGAGGGGATAGAGAGAGGGGAGAGAATGGAAGAGTGAGAAATACAGAGACAGAGAGAGAGAGAATGGGAAAGAGAGAAAGGCAGAAAGAGACAGAGAGGAGGGAATACGGAGGGAGAGACAGACAAATAGAGTCTGAGTGAGTGAGTGAGTGAGTGAGTGAGTGAGTGAGTATCCTAAACACAGCAGGGGAGAAAGAGCAGGGGAAACTAGAGCCATGATCAGCCCACTCAGCGCAAAGCCCCTTCACCGTCTAGACAAACCAGTGGACACACACACACACACACACACAGCTACAAAGTCTGCCCAGTCAGTCCCTCTTAGGACTGCCTGGAATCGCATCAGTTCATTTTAAGAACTCTTAACAAAGGCAGGGACAGGAGTCTCTCTTCTGATTGGCTCAGAACAAACACCAGTATCAAACCCAAGCACACACACATGGCTAACGGTGATACATGAAGCCTGTTTGTGACTCAGAGAGACCACTGCCTCATAGGTCATTCACCTGGTGTTCCCGACGTGAGCTGCCAACTCATCAGCTTGTGATGTCTGAAACCCCTAGTCCTGCCCCAACTCAAGACACTCAGACAGACCCCTAGACAGAGTTTCTGAGGAGTGGTCATCGACCAGCTTGGGCACTGTGATTCACAGTGGTAGGCAGCACAAGGTCCCATTCATATCATTTCAGCATGGCTTTTCCTAACTCAACTCAGCGCAGCACAGCACAGCACAGCACAGAGTCCCATTCTTTTCCAACAAAGGTTATCTGCTGTCGGCACTGCGTGGTCACATGCGGCAGAGAGTGCACACAGCCCGGCTCGGAGTCGCGTGTACTCGGGTGCGGAGCTGAGAGGAGAGGATGTAAGCACCTGTAATTATGGATGATTACAGGGCAAGTGTCCGCTCACTCAATCCCCCCCCCCACCCCCCACCCAACCCCATGAACATCACATCACATCACACAGGCTATCCTGTCAGTGATGTTCCCTCTCGCTTAGCTCACTCACTAAATATGGCTCCACTGCACAGCCAGCTGGTATCATCTGATACGCAAGGCAAGGCATGACATTAGGGGGTTGTGAGCTAATGTGGAGAGAGCAGAGTGCCGTGAAGGTGACAAACTGGATGGTGAGACAGTACAAAATTACAAATACCATTTCACACACACACACACAATGATACACTGATTGATACACATACACATACACACACACACACACACACACACACACACACACACAAACACGCACACACATACACAGAGACACAGAGAGAGACACAGAAGCATCTTAGTCAATCACCACACCAATTGTGTATCACACCAAAATACACATTCAAAAGCAAGACAACTTTACTTTTCCCTCTCCAATACCAAGCTAAACACCACCACAGGACGTAAAGATGTGACAGATACACCTCTTTAGGCATACCCACTCACAATGGGTCACTCATCTGATGACCAAACACTACTAACAGCTGATGCTGAAAGTTGCTCTTGGGCATCCCTTTCCCACAGTTTGTGAGTTAATGGATGGGGACTTTTTAAGATAGTTTCAGCAATGCTTGTAGATGAATGGTGGTCTGCATGCCAAAACACACAACTTGGAGCTTAGATAACCTCACTCACTCACATACAAGACAGACAGACATACACACACGTTCACAGACAGACAGAGGCACACACACAAACTAGATGGCCCTTCATGCCTGAATATATGTTTATTTGTAAAACAAATATAAAATAAATAAATAAACTATAGCCCCTCTGCATGGTGGCATGTTTTCTTTTCGACAGCCTTCGAACGCCTGTGGTGAAACAGTAAATAACAGCCTATGATAGTGAAGTTGATTGCACTATTGCCGAGAAGCTGCGCTGCTGCGGCATCACAAAAGGCAAACCCCAAACAATGACACGGACAGCGTCAGTTGGTCCCTATCCACACCAACGGCAAACAGCTTAAATGAATGAACTTCTTAGTATGAGAAAGGCTAAACCGGTAGACAAGTAGTTTCCCACCCAACACTTAAATCCATTTATTCGATCAATCTAAGTTAACTTAATTTAAGTAGCCTGGGGTTTTCTCAAAGGATGGTGGGGCAGGCACTATAGGTGTGAAGAGGCTTAGCAGTACAAAGGTAACCCGCTTTCTTTGTGACTGGTATTGAACACGTTTTTGTCTTGTCAAACACCTTTTCTTTTTTCTTGTTTGGACTTTGACTTTGTCAGCTAGGTTATTTCATGTCGGTTCTTAGTCGCTTGAAATAAATTCTACATAAAAAGGAAGATACTGTGCATTGTTAAGACACGTTTACATTTTTATCCCTTATCAATAAAAACATTCACAAATATCTCCATTACAGTAGGCTATCATTTTACCTTGAGCTGTTGGTCAAATAAAAGTCCACCGCATATCCGAAGTAGCTACCCTCTGGTCCGCTGTAGACAGCAGGGTTCTCGACGTCCAGGTTGAATGCGGCACATAGTTGTAGAACTATGACTGAAAGTCCAAATGAAAGGAGCCGAGCGCCTTGACTAGTAAGTTTTGATTCCGACTTCGATCGATGCCTTGTGGACCCCATATTATCTTATTAATCCTTTTCGTGGTTTATCTTCTTGCAGTCGTTTGTGTTATCTGCTAAAACAAAAGAGTTCGAGGGGCTACAGTGTCTTCACTCCTTCCCAAGCCCTCTTGTCCCAAACGCACCCACAGTGCACGTAACGTTATCTCTGATTCTCCGTCGGTCTCTCTCTCAACCTTGCCAGATCCTCAACCCTTGTCTCTATCTCCCTCTCGCAGCTTAATTGAAGGGATATTGGAAAGAGGGAGTTCCTTGGCTCGTGACAAACTTTTGGAGAGGTGGGGCCAGCTTACTGATTCACAAAAGAGGGAGGAATCCCTGTCAGTCTTGCTTGAGTTTGCATGGATAACGCAATGACCCCGAAAAAAAGAAAAACTTTTTTGTCAGTTTGAGTTCGCTAGTTTCTGTGAGTGGACATTGTTAACCATTCCATTCATATCCTTCTTTTGATTGTTTTTACACAGAGGGATGGAGGGGGTTGAGAGAGTCACATATATGTCTTGTTTAATGAATTAATATGGCATAATAGGCATTGGAATTGTTGCGTTAAACATATCGTATAGAGTCGGAAGATCTTCTCGACTCCTCTGGTCTAAGCAAGTATCAGAACCGAACAATGGGAACGTAATCCTATTTATAATAGGCTATCTCAACGTCCTGCAACTCACCGCTGAGGGGAAAAAAGACGTAGTCTATGTAAGCGCGTAATGGAACAGTGCGATACTAGCAGGCTACTTTCGCACCTTGAGTCATATAAACCATACGCACATGGAGGGTGGTTGCTCTCTATGATCTGTACGCATATAGTAGGCTACTTCTGTTAAATTAGAGCCACCCGCCTGCTTCTGCGGGAATGACCGTATGTTGGTTAACTTTAGCTGATTCACCGTCAGCCCTCAGTTTTGGGGTCGAATGAGGAAGCCAAATTTGGCTGTTTGACTGCGGACCCGAGGGCGTGCTGACGAGTGGACTCAGAGGGGCCAAGCATTTCCCACTGTGTGTTTGGGAAGGGAAGGGGATTCTATTTGGGAAAGTGGCAATGAGGAGAGTCGTGGGGTGTCGAGTTGGAGCAGAGCATGGTCGCAGCTGTTCAGGGCTATGTGTCCATTCGCAGCGTTGGCTGGTTCTCTGTAGCCCACTTTTGTGCGCTGTTTTTAGCCGCTAGGTCCCAGAGTTGCTGGCTGAGGTTTATAATGCTGTACTTATATAGTTATATAGAGGAGACATGGTACAGTTGTAACAAAAATGTCGATAGTTGTATCATCCTTCATAGTGTCCAACTTAAAGAGAATATGTGATGAAACTCAGAACATGTTATGGCACCATCATGTACAATGTTCAACATGCATCTCAGTCTTAGCTTATATTTCAATCTCTGTCTAAAGATAGAAACAAGTCATTATTTTCCAACAAGACAAAATACAGAAAGTTTTACAATTCCAATGATCTCACTTACTTCTGATCAAGTTTCACTGTTGTCATTTCATGTGGGAAGTGTCTGCATCTGTGTTTAGCAGTAAATATTTAATATGTTATGCCTAAACTGACTCTTGAAGTCTCCTTGTATAGCATCAAATTTCTACATGAAATTAGGGCTGTCAATCGATTAAAAAAATAATCTAATTAATTACATACTCTGTGATTAATCTAAATTAATCGCATATATAATTTTTGCTGTGAAAGTATTTTAAATATTTAAATTCATATGAATCATTGAATAATCAGCATTAGTGACATTAAAGTTCAAAAACTATTTTATTATTATTTTCACTGTTCAAATAATTGCCATAATAATCTATGATATGACCTAATATGCTGAGGAAATAAATTCAAATGTGCTTCGGGAAGAAGTTTTTTTTTTTTCACATACAAGGCATTTCAGGCCACAGATATAACCTAGGGGACACAATGAAAATTAATTAACACTCCCCTCAATTTCAACACTTATTTCTTTGCATTGATGTGCGACAATAGAGTTGATGAACTCCGGTGATATGCAAATTCCTTGCTGCAGACATCGCAGAGGACTTTATTTTCAACACTTTATTTTCTATCAACACCATCAGGCCAGTTTTTTTAAATAAATGTTCCAATCAATGATCCAGGCAGCACGTTTTCTTCTCTCTCCTTCATTTTACAGTCTAATTTTTACTGACTAGAACGGCTCGGGGTCAAAGGTCATACGGAAACGATTAACCCACTGACCTACAGGGAGGTCAAAAGTTTGCTCTTCTCAGAGGGGGCTCAGGGATACACTCACTGGCTCAGACTGGAGGCAGCAGGAACATGAATGCATGTTTTTTGGTCATCATGTCTGGGTCAGGAGGACTCTGTGACTAAGCCTCTCCTATAGCGCACCTCCTGAGCTCAGCCATTACACGACAGACTATAAATTCACTTCTGAAAACACACAACCACACACACTCAAACACTGAAATATGTGGCGTCAACCCTCTCTCTCTCTCTCTCTCTCTCACTCTCTCTTACACGCACACACAAACACACACATGCTGAAGACTGTGCATTTATATATAAATACAGTGTGCCTTGTGCATAGAGGGGGTAAGCCTATCCAAAGGGTCCGAGACTTCTGGGTCCACACAGCAAATCATGAGAGCGTTAGTGCTCCAGCCAGCATGAAAATGGCCCTCCAGTGAAAGAATGGCCCAACAGCAACTGAAAGAGCACAATTCAAGGGTTGCATATGTCTACTTAAAATCACAGGAAAAGATTAGGTAATGTGGTTGGATTACGGTCAAGGCCCCCCTCCTCCCCTTTACTCTATCTAATCTGAGGCTTATTATTGGAATTCTGTCATTCCTTCTGGCGATGAGTGGAGAGACATTTACAGCGTATATTACTTGTTAAGAGACTGGCAAGGACTCGTCTCTTGAGGAGGTGTGATTACAATTGCATCAGCAGACTCTGTGTATCTATCCCTTCTGTTGGGTCTCCTGTCCCTGCACATTTTATTGCCTCAAACGTGTGAAGTGAAACAGGCCCTTTGAAGAGGCCTTGCTCTCAAAGGCTGTCTGTTCTAAAGGCTTGACCCTATTAGCTTAACCCACAGGATATCCATGTACCTCCAAATGTGCGACATATATCAAAGTCCAGATTCAGAGCATGCAGATCTGCTCGTTCTCTCTCTCTTCGCTCCCGAGTGTAGTAAAACATGCCACCTCACAGCTCACCAACGCCTCCAGGCCCCCGCTGTTAAGCCCCTCTACTGGATGTGTGTATGTCTCTGTGTGCTTTACATATGCACACACGCTACTCAGAGTGCTGTCGCTGTACAAACACCTCAGAGGTGGGTGTCTAGTTAAGGGGCACAAGACACACACACACACATGCACACACACACACATACACTCACCACACACTCGCACACACACACACACACACACACACACACACACACACACACACACACACACACACACACACACACACAGAGAGAGAGAGAGTCTCCCTGCAAATCCTTTCCATCTATAGTAACATCTATGGCCTATTTTTTGCCAGATCCAGAGAGACATAAACTGCATGTCTGGGAAATGGAGGGTAAATGATGGCTGATGTGATTAGTAATCCTCAAACATGAGCGTTGACTCACCAAGACGCTCGAGAACATTTCTGTTTACACGACACAGCACACTCAGGAGACATGAGACGCCTGCTTATTAAAACATATGACAAAACACGGCTATTAGTATCAGTGGATTATGATGTGGAATCACATTTCTGTGGCTTGTGGGCTTCTCAAGCTGGAATGAGATGCTTTTCAGTGGCTAGGATTGATTGTCGATGCACAAACAGGGGAGTGTTAGCTCTTTGGAAAATGTTTAGAATTCTTACAGTTAGAGTGAAGGAAACGTAATATGGTTTGTCAGTTTCTATGAAGCAACCTGTTACAGCGGCAAAAGAAATCCACACTCAACAGACTGAGAAACGGCCTTTAGTCACAAATGACGAGAGAACGTGGAGCGTTACAACCAGGTTACAACGTGTTCTGATTAAATCACATCAGTGCATCTCATGCTTTTCTGTAAATTTTCAATCCCAAATTTCCAGACTCCTTTGTGACAGCACAGAACAGTGTGTCATAGCAACCAGCCGTTAGCTCAACAAAACAAAGGGAGCGCACTACACCCAGTGTTTCAACTTTGACTTTTATAAACAGAGTATAAATATCACATGTATAGGGACAGACATAGCTACACACATACTATACAGGCATAGCCACACACACACACGCCATGCTGTGAAAACAGTGCTTGTAGGAGAGAATGATTTTTCTCTTAAGACTTTAAAAGCAAAGAGATTGTGTATACAGATAAATCTGTCCTCAAAGTGGTCTGGACAACTGCACAGAGATCCTCAGTAATACTCTGAAACTGTTCGGACAAAGGGGGCAGTGTTGAAAAGTTTGGTCTTATAAATCGGGGGAAGTTTACTTTCACCAACCATGAGCGACAGACAAGTCCACATACTTCTGTTAGATATGTTATTTATTGTACACACACACACACACACACACACACACACACACACACACACACACACACACACACACACACAGAGGCTAAAGAGTATAAAGACTGATGAAGGTCTTTCCTTTTAAGTTTAAGAGTAAATACTGAATGGTCTCCTCAGCATCAGACTGCAAACATAGCACAGCAGGACGAGGTGTACACAAGCTCACGTTTCTAAATAGACCACAGAAAGCCGTAAACACGCTTTTGTTGTTTGTTTGTTTGTTCCTTCTCCTGTCCTGCCATCCAACTGTTTGACCACTTGCTTTGTAGGCTCAAGCTAGTTTATGTAAAGAGGATGTTGTTGGCAGTAACAGGTATCAACAATGGTTTCATCATGACCAAAGGAGAAAGATATGGTACTAGTGAGGCTAATTTGTCCTAACAGGGAACCTTTATGAACGTTTTCATAAATAAATAAATGTTTTAATTGACCCCCCTTCTGTAAAGAAAGCAGGGATACATGAATAATTTATTTTCTATTCATAATTAGCAAAATCGTCTATCCTGCACATCAAAGAAATGAAGAAGGAAGGTATAGCTAATAGACTAATCTGTAATGAGGAGACACAGCACTCAAAGAATCCTCCATAGAGATGGGGTTAGTGTGTAAGGCCAATATGGCAGTTGTCTACACATACCCTGCCCCTTCCGGTAATGTAAGTAACCAACCACATTGTTGGAAGCGGAATGATTGACTTTCTCCCTTCTGTTTACTTCACCATGGTAATAGCCGTGAGTGTTAGTGAGCAAGTTAACATAAAGAATAACATCTTTTTTAGCCTTATTGTAGCGATTTGGGGAACAACAACTCCATATTAGTACCTATGAATACAGAATAAGATGTCACTGAAGTTGCTGTGGATGTAATGGCAGGCGTCATAAGTATCTCATATGTATGTCATATCTCAAGACAAGTAATGTTTGTTAGGTTTTATGTTATCATTCTAGTTTGGATGGAGGGAATCGGAGTCGAAGGTAATCTGTCCTGGGAATTTTGCACCCTAAAGAAAGCGCATAGAGAAATGCACATCGTGGTGCAGCAATGCAATCTAGTGTGTTAGGACTTTGCTTTGCTTCAAAAAGCACAGAGGTCTCAGCATGGCTATTTTTTCTGTGATAAAGGAGGCGGGGGTTTCCTACCCATGGGTACGGGCCTCGGCTTAGGTAACCTTCATATCAGCTTTAACACACACCAGCGGCCTCACCCTGCCTCTCGTCCAGCGTGGCGATACGCATCTCCCCAGACAGGAAATTCCTCAGATGTAAAGACCTGGCTGCGCTTTCCTGTTTCTACTACTGATTTTCTCTCACTCTCACACTCAGCAGCACTCGAAAACACACCACACACAAACACACACACACACACACACACACACACACACACACACACTCACACTTGCATTCTTCCTCTCTTTCTTTTGCTTTCTCTCTGTCTTTTCTCCTGCCAAACCTTTCCCACTTCGGGGAGGGAGAGAGGAAGGGTGGGGAGGTGTGCACTGATTAGTCTGATGGTCTGGTGACGTTAGAAAGAAAGAAAGGCCTTCCATGTATGTCCATCAAGAGTGGGACTGACCAGGTCCAGTGGGACACGGGGATGAAGGGATTTTCCTGTCCATTGTTTCGCCGGACCTTTCAACACAGACCAGGGCACTGAGTCACTAGCCCCGTTTACATGGACACACACTCTACGCTACCACAGAGCATCGGTGTGGACCACTGTGCAGTATACTGAGAGAGTACGCTACCACAGTAATCCATATAAAGGCACACACCTTCCAGGAAGGAGTGAGAAATCTTTGAAATCTGTGGCCCTATATTAATAACCTAGAGCAGCTAGAATTTGTATTATTTGGTCAAATGAAATGACCAAATGAATGAACTATTATTGAAGGTAACAGCAAAGTCCTTTTAGGCAAGTCCCTCCACTCGGCGGCCATATTGCAATGTACTTTGGGCACTTATCAGGCATCTATTTCGGGCAGAACTGCGCATGCGCAATGCTTCAAGACAGTAACCTCGCACCAACGTCGAGATCACAACACATGATTGGCACGAGGTATTCAAATGTCAACTTTTGGCCGCAGAAGGGCCGGGATATCTGTCGACAGCTGCCATATTGGCGTTACGAACTTACCATATATAGTAGAATGCTAGATACCGCACTGGGCTCCAGACCGTACGTAAATAGTGCCGCCATCTTGGTGCCGGCAACAATAACTGGAGGCCAATGGAGAATCATGTGACTGGAAATCAAACAGGTGTCTCTGATCAAACATCATGTGACTGAAATCGAGGTGTCTCGAGCCCAATGCGGTATCTAGCTTTCTAATATCTATGGAACTAACCCCATGCATTTCTATTGCGGATTTTTGAGGGCTGTGTTTCCTCATTAGAAAATCTCTGGTAACAGTATACCGTTTGCTGCGTTATTGATAGATAGATAGATAGATAGATAGATAGATAGATAGCTGTCTGTGGCCTATTTTAATCTCTTGGGTCTCAGTCTGCTTGTCATAACCACACGATGCAGTGTAATGCTGTGAAAACTCACACCAGCACCACCACCATGCATGGACAACTGTCTTACTCTCACTAATCCAGTCTGGGCTACTCCAGGTCCACAACTGAAGTGCTCCGTTTGAGAAGCGTAAGAACAGTTTTAGAAGACTGGTCTAATTTGTTCATATGTACACGCCGCTATAACGTCTGGTGTAGCCAGTTCCATTGGTTTTAGTGGATGCTAATTGTTACAGCAGACATGTCTGGTGTAGCCTGCCTGTTAAACAGGAGGAAGAGCTTACTGTACCTACCAGTGTATGGGTTTTTCTCCAGTTCACCAAGCTACTGAGAAATGTAGTTAAGCTAGTAGCCTAGCTTCGCTACAAGTAGTTAAGCTACTGCCCATCACAACCTATCCGTGCATTGGGTTGTTCTTCCGTCCGCTGAGGGAGTCAGTGAACAAATAGGACTGAGTGTGTTAAATCTTTACACCCATTTGCGGTGTATTCTGCCATTGCCACGATGACCAGCGCTGGTGTGCTTAAACCGGAGCTGAGACGGGTGAATACAGCTTGTGTCTCACTGCAGCAGTTTTATTGCTTAGTTAGGTCATTAGGCCTGTGCTCTGTAAATTACATGTTCCAGACTGTATGACTCTTACCCCTGGTGAATCAAGCACAGTTTAATTTTAGCTTAAGGGGTAGTTTACTTTTATGGGCTTACTTTCAGGTAAGCACAAGAGAAGACCAACAATTATAGGAGAACTGAACTCTTAACGGTGTTTGCTAATACTTTTTGTAAAGAAATGATAGTAGAAACTTTGGTGTTAAGTTAGCTAAATTTAGGAAAACAAACATTTGCATAATAAGTCATTCAAAATATGGTGTCAGCGGCAAAATTCCTTTTAACAGGAGGCATGAATAAACCTTCTGGTGATTGCTTGGGGTTGACGTTGCTTTATTCCAATGTGTACCTGGGGTTGTGTGTGTTTAGCCTTGTGGCCAAAGAGTGTGTGACCATGCTTCTGTGTGTTTTGTTTGCACTTGGATGTGTGTGTGTGTGTGTGTGTGTGTGTGTGTGTGTAGCGTGTAGACGACCAAGGCCTCACTCCAGGCATGTTGGCCTCATCACAAATTTTTAAGGCCTGTGTAAAAAACGCTCGGCGTGCTTTCACAGGTCCGCCTGAGGTCAGCCCAAGTCACTGGCGAGGAGAGCGTGCTGACAGACGGCGTGTAAAAAAGCGCTTTGTGAATGACCTGTGCAGCATCTACAGACCCGCAGGGGTCACAAGAGGGGACTCGCACCGAAGTTCATTTAAAAGACACAAACCCAAACGAACCCAAGGCGCCTGGGTGACCCCTCTCAGGCAATCTCCAGACATCTCCATCAGTGTGTTTACTGTGGCCAGTGAATGCAGGAATGAGGTCAGACTTAAAAAACACACATGTTATATACTTAAAAAAAAAAAAAAAAAAAAAAAGGGGCAGCCGTGGCCTACTGGTTAGCACTTCGGACTTGTTACCGGTTCAAAACCTGACCAGTAGGCACGGCTGAAGTGCCTATGAGTAGGGCACCTAACCCCTCACTGCTCCCCGAGCGCCGCTGTTGTTGCAGGGAGCTCACTGCGCCGGGATTAGTGTGTGCTTCACCTCACTGTGTTCACTGTGTGCTGAGTGTTTCACTAATTCACGGATTGGGATAAATGCAGAGACCAAATTTCCCTCACAGGATCAAAAGAGTATATACACTTACATACTATATGTTAGCCTGGATGGGACAGGAAGACGGTCCAGCCCGTGTGTAAAACTACCACAGCAGTGGCAGTGTTGGACCAGCCTCCTCTATTGGCCTCCATGGAGTTGCCACTGACCGTGTAATGTTTTATTTGCATGGTCTATTCGTCTCCGAGAGTAATGGGCAACCCCTGACCCCCCTCCTGTGTTTTCTTATTGGGGCAGGCGCTCCTCGGGGCAGCCGTGGGGCCCTGCGGTGGAGGAATGTGGCCGTAAAAAGTAGAGTCGGGGCTTCAGGGGGCGCAGATGGAGCTCGCAGTGAATCAGGGACCAACAGAGGGCCACTAGGGACCAGCCTAGCCACGGCCGAGACGCAGTCTCACTAAACGACCCACCAACCCCCAGGCCTCGCTGGAGCTTTCCCACACCCACTCAGGCACTGGCCTCTGCCAGAGGTAAGGCATGCACACATTCTCTCACATACAACACAAACACACACACATACACACTCACGCGCAAGCACACACACACACACACACACACACACACACACACACACACACACACACACACACTCAAGCACTGGCCTATGTCTGAGTATGAGCATGCACACATTCTCTCACAGACAACATACACACACACATACACACACACACACACACATGCTCACACATACAGACACACACAGTCACTCAAACATCCCATTACACACATGCTCCCTGACTCACATTCGTAGATTTTATCATGCACACACAGACACACACACACACACACTCACCATTTCTTTCTCACAGACTGTCTGAGTGGATTGTAAATAGCGGTCTGAAACTGTGCCAGATCTTATTCTTTTTCAGCGTATTTTTTCCTGTTTCCTCAATTTGTTTGGTAGCTTAGTTAGGTGGAAACTGGCTTTTCATCAAACCTATTACAACAGGCTCTGATGATTTTGACTTAACAATCTGATCTGTGTAGAGAGCCTTGTCAATGTTAACCGCTAGCATTCCCTTTGCCTTCTACTTCCTTCCAAATGCAGCAGTCCAAGAGTGTGAAATATTTGACCTTTCAAGTTAGAACACTTCATCAGAACTTTGCTCCAGATGCCAAAACATAAGACTTTCTATGTCGAGAATATTTCTACATAATTGTTTTAGAATGTTATTTGAATCTTTGTAGATTATGTCACTTATGATATATACTTCAATCAATCGTTAATGTTATAACCCCATGGAGTCCTCAAAAAATGGAGCTGAAAGTTGTATATGATATAATGTAAAAGTAATTTAAACGAGATTGACAGAACATTTCCTGCCGTTAATATGTAGGGGAATTCCACATTAATAAAACCATAAAGTCAATAAAATGAAATTCCAGTTGCATCCAAACTCATATATCATTCAAATGATCCTTAGGACAGGAGTGTCACGCTTGAAACATGCTGAGCAGCCCTTTGGCTTTCACCCTAATCCCAGACCTGTCTCACTGCTCCATAATCCTGGCTATTGTCCTCTGTGTCCTGTGCAGACGTTGTTTAGCCTTGGCTGAGTGGCTGTTTAGATGGGAAAGCCATTGCTGCTCCTATCAGGAGTCCTCCAATGCTGCCCAACCGTCACAGCGTCCCATCCTGCTTTGAAACACAGCTCGGCTATAGCTGAGTCATTCAAAACGGGCTCTTGCTCACCCCAATCTACTCCCCGAGCATTCACTTTGTCCCCACAATCATGACAGCGTCGTCCTTATAAGAGCATGTTGACATCTGTGTCGTTGAAACCGTTTACAGTGACATGAAGCAGAGCACCTTATATAGATGTAATCGCTGGCGGAGATTACAGAATGGGAGAGTCTTCCATGAAGGTAGAATGCCATTAACGGCAGCGGAAAGTTGTTTAAAGGTCAGACCAACATCAGTCACTTCCGGAGGAATGATTTGGAAGATGATCCCAGTTTGCAAGAAGCCTTTCAAACAGCCAGGGGGAGGGAGCGGAAAGGAAGATTGGTGTTGTAATGTTTATACATTTGGCATCGGGACCGTGGAGAGAGAGAGAGAGAGAGAGAGAGAGAGAAAAGGAGAGAGAGAGAGAGAGAGAGAGAGAGGGAAGAGAGAGAGAGAGAGAGAGAAAGGAGAGAGAGAGAGAGAGAGAGGAAAGAGAGAGAGAGGGAGAGAGAGAGAGAGAGAGAGAGAGAGAGAGAGAGAGAGAGAGAGAGAGAGAGAGAGAGAGAGAGAGAGAGGGAAAGCGATTTCCAAACACTCGGCCCTTTCACAGGCTAAGGTTACAGTGTAAACAAATGGAAGATGGTTTTCACAAGCAAACAGAGGTGTGCATTCTCATTAAGAGGTCTTATGCTGGGATCACTGCTATGGCTGCGTTTGTAACGAGATATATCCCTACTCCTAATAACGTAGGGGACTTTGTACGCCCCCTGGGGTTCAGGCAAAATCTCCACCTGTTGGTGAATGGTGAGCCACCCTCTCTCTGCCCTCCATCACAATACACTGGAGCCCAGCGTGGGTGGAGGTATATCTATGCCTGTCTCCAAAAGAATTCCGAAATCAATAAAAGGAGATTTATAGTTACAGCATGAAATTAGCCGATAGATGCTTTGAGCTTCACACACTTTTTCAAAGGGTCTTTTAAAAGTGTCTGAAAGATGGAAGGTCATGCATAATCTATGATCATAAGCAGAAGGATTAGTGACATTTTAGGAAAAAAGAGCTAGCGATCCATGAGAAATCGTTTTTAGACCATTGGAGCACTTTTCAAAGCATGGGGTTTAGCTTAGCTTTGGGCAACTCTGGGTTACTGTATGTGAAAGCAGCCACAGCTTGCTGGAACATACAGCTGGTTGTGAGAATGCTAATTCAAAAGGTCTGTTCTAGTGGGTTAAAAATATCCCCCCGGACTCTTTCTTGTTAGAGACCATCATTTTATAAGGGGCCAACAGGTTCATGCATACAAAAGCACATACCACGTCAGACACACACTGAGAGATATGTAGGTTTCAAACTGTATCAAACTAAACCCAGGACCCCCTGCAACACACACACACACACACACACACACACACACAATCACTTTCACCAATGCTCGCACATTCTTGAAATGGCACTTTGGTTTAAATGCCGTGAAACCCTAATCAGTTTGGAATTCAGTGGGGGATTTTTATCACTGACAGGCATTTAAAATGAATTACATCTTACCGTAGGTACATATACTATCACTGAAAAATTGCCATGACGAGGGAGCCCTGGGCCATTGTGTTAGCAAGCGCACTGAGCAAAACAATCCCCCCTTCCTGCTTTTGTGCATTGGAATGTTGTTGTTGCGTTTTAGTTCGCTCACTAATGCTAATGTTTCAACTGCTCTGCAAATGGCCCATTTCATAGTTGACTTCAGTGAGCAATCGGACGTTTCAACTGAGGTGTTGACAGTTTTGGAAAAGGGGGCTGAGGAGAGGGGGGCTATTTTATGGACGTGGGCATTACATTTATGTATGCATGACAATACTCACCAGACCTTGTTCAGAGACATCACTAGTAAAAAGTGGCCTGTGGTCTTGCATTGTTCTGACCTCTGAAACCATGTACCAAGTTACCCAACTACTGGGACCATGGGATCTCTAATGTGGAGGATGTTGGGTTTTTTTTTCAGTTCTGCTCTCCTCTCTCTCATGTCTGTGTGGCGATCAGAGCAGAATGTTCACAACAGCTTAAACAAACATCTCAAGTCAAACGCATTAGCCTCGTCTAATTTGATAGCACAGTTGCCCTTTCTTTTAATAGGTAAATAAAACTTGGCGGCCCCGGTGTTTATCTAACAGGGGCAGCTGCTGCGTCTCCTGCAGCTTGAGGAATGGGCCGCACTTTGCTCTGGGGCTCCCTTATCATCAGCCTACCTCTCCCGCACCAGAACACCCAGAAGGTAGGTGGTGAACACTGAAATAATACTGCTGCGTCCGCTGCATTCAGACCACCAGCACTGCACTGCACTGGTAGTTGAGAGCACTGAGGCACTAGGCCTGTCCAAGGCAAACAGAGCCCCGCCTCAGTGATGTTTTAGAGAAGCACTAGAACCAAGGAGATGCCAGGAGATAAGCGGCGCGCTCAGTTGGACCTGTGATGACTTGGGGACATCACGGAACTGATTAAAAGCAGTTGATGTTACAGGAAGCTGTTTCCTAGGGAGAGTGTAGAGCGAAAGGTGAGAACTGACAACACTTTGAGATAAACAAACGAAGCGAAACACAAATAAAAATAACAACTGTTGGCTTCAAAGAAGGGCTAGTCAGCTGATCTCAATGATCCAGTGACTGCCAGCTAGACCCACCCTACTCCCCAAGGCAGACTGACTGAAGTTGTGCTTGGATAAGTATGTCTGCTCCATTTACCACCAGAGAATAAATCTGTGTATTCATAGATCAGGTCTTGTGTTTATTGGCTGCGAAATTCATAATTACAACCAAAATGAAAGAAATTGGATTTGCTTTATAAATTAACATGATTTACGACAGGTCATTTTACACTCCGCCGCGAGCTACCCACGTCTTCCCGTACATGAGAGGTGACGGTGTGTGTTTGCCCTTTGATGGTGCGCTCACCTGAATATCTCTCCTACCACCTCAATGTGGATCGCACAGCTCTGAGGTCTAGTGCTGACCACATTCCAGATGAGAGCTGCGTCCCTGCTTGTCAGAGTGCAGTCTGCCATTAATTAGAGATTTATGTAGTAATTACATGATCCCACATAAGTTTAGCGTAATTGTCGGGTTGTGCAGCTAAATAGGATTAGTCACATTTAAAGAAGCCTTCTCTTGCTTTTCTTAGCTGGAGGGCATCGTATGCGGATGATCTCGTTCTTTACCCCCCTGAGGGCAGGAAGTGAGGTCGCCTTTTCAGGCTTTTTAAACTGAATCATCTCCTCCGTTCAGTCTAGCGTCTGAGCATCGCTCTCCCGACCTCCACAACACAACCATTCATGGTTATGCCCGTGCTGAACAAGCCCACTAAGCTAAACACTGTAAGAGATCTTTTGGACTGCCGGGATACTGATTCATTCACTTCACAGCTTGGGGGGCTTTTTCAAATGCTCTAAAAATGGAACTGTGTGTGTTTGTGTGTGTGTGTGTGTGTGTGTATGTGTGTGTCGCTCTAATCGGTGTCATTCCTGGACCACTAGTCCCCTGAGTTCCTTGGAGTTGATCCAGCAATCTGGCACAGTCTCTCTGAGAGCGTGAGTGCAGAAAGACAGCAGTCCTGTGCTCTCTTGCCTGACAGCTGGACACATGACCGGAGAATACTAGGAAGAAGGAGAGAGAGAGAAAGAGAGAGGAAGTGAGGAAGGGTGAGGGGGGAGTGAGAGAGAGAGAGAAAGAAAGGACGATTTGTTTTATTTTGTTTACTTTCATTCAACCAGGCAATAGAACAAATTGAGATTGTTATCTCTTTTTCAAATGAAGAGAGAGAAGGGAAGAGAGAGAGGAAGTGAAAGAGAGAGAGATGGGGTAAAACAGACAGAGGGGAACATTGAGAGAAGCAGGAGGAAGAGGTGGGGATGTATAAGGCTGAGGAAACTTCTCCAGAAACATCTGACTCATAAGATGATGATGAATCATCTGGTTCAGGGATCCACGGTCACACACCCACAGAATCCTCTCTTTTTCTCGCATTTTCTCACATTTTGTCTCTAGCTGTCAGGCACAGTCAGAATCGCGGAGTCCCGGGGGTCCTATTAGAACTCTGACGCTGACCCCCCTAATTGTGTCTCCTCACGGGTTCAGCCCTTCCCACTCCATTTTGGAATGGTGCTGCATGTTCTGCTTACTTCAGTTCCATCTCATTTATATTCTGTTTTGGCATGAGACTTCCCAGTGCTAAAAGAAGTAACAGTTGTTGCTATGATTGCTGTCCATGTAAATATTATTAATCATGGTGCACCTCTCATAAACAGCAGTTTGCTTAACAACAGGGCCGCACACAGCCCAATAAAATAAATAATGGTTGCCACACAGAAAGATGGGAAATTCTCGCAAAACCTGTACAGTCCCTATAAAAGGAGCTGTTACATCTACAGTATGGTAATAGTTGGTAATAGAAACGGCCTTTTAAAAATATTGATAACTTCCTAAACAAGGGTGGCCAGATGGACTATATTGTATTTTATATTGAGTTTGACTGTTATAATGCTTGGTGAAGAAGCCTTCAAGAAATAATGCTACACAGATTGTACTGTTGACCTCAGTCCAACTTGCTTGCTTTATGTTTGTGCTCCTTTACTTAAAACATTTTTTCTATCCCTGATTGAATGTCATGGTCAAGATGAATTTCCCCTGATAACATGTAATGCTAACCATAACCGTATCCGCAGAAATGCCTTACATTTTGAGGTTGAGTTTATGGCACATCTGCTTGTGTGAGGAGTGTCTCTTCCTCACTCCCCTCGGCCGTCTCCTGCTCTGTCCCTCCTATATCAAATCTTTCTCACAGAAAAGGCCCTCCTCCACTACTCATGCATTAGATTAATCCCCATTCAGGCCAGTGAGAAGGAAAATGTGTCAGCTCAGAGCAGGACAAATCAATCATCCAGTTCTCCTTATTGTAACGAGGGCTGAAATCTGTCTCTGTCAGACGGCACTCCGTCCACGATCGAGTGACCACTGCTGACCTGTAAGCCCATCTCTCCCAGTTCTTCAGATACCCCAGCAGAGTGCATTGTTGGCCGGCGTCCTATCAGCTTGGCTGTGGTCCTCTCCCACTCAGCGGAACCGGGCCCTGCTCCCCCTCACACCACTAGCGAGC
>NC_063192.1:23616501-23626501 GCF_017589495.1 Alosa alosa | reverse complement strand
CAGACAATTACTCACAGTCACACACACACACACACACACTCACACAAACACACACACACAAACACACACACACACACACTCACACACACACTCACACACAAACACACACACACAAACACACACACACACACACACACACACACACACACACACACACACACACACACTCACACACAAACACACACACACAAACACACACACACACACACACTCACACACAAACACACACACACAAACACACACACACACACACTCACACACACTCACACACAAACACACACACACAAACACACACACACACACACACACACACACACACGTAGGCACAGAAAATGACACAGATGCACACAGATCCATCCACTTATTTAAATGTGGTGTAAATGAGTGTGCTGATTGAGAAGAAACATTGGTGAGGACGGCAAGACATTGGCACGACAGTCTTCCAAAGCTTGGAATCATTGTGATACTCACTCATTCTTTCCCTCTCCTCCCTCTCTCTCTCTCTTTCTGTTTCTCTCTCCCTCCCTTCCTCTCTATCTATCGGTCTCTCTCTCTCTCTCTCTCTCTTTCTGTTTCTCTCTCCCTCCCTTCCTCTCTATCTATCGGTCTCTCTCTCTCTCTCACTCTGGGTGTGTGCGTCCACGGCTCATAAAAGTCAAGGGAGTTGGAGTCAAGGGCACATGGTAACAAGCACACACTGACCAAAACAGACCAAAACAATGTGTATTTCTCCTTCTGCATCGGAGGGTGTGAATGTTCTTGTGTGTGAGTGTCCATTTCACATTCATCTGGCAGGGAAAGAATGTTCCCCACCAGCCTTTACACACATTTCTGGACGCAGTCATGATGTCAACCGTCCACAGAACACATGTCCAACCAGGAAGGAAACTGAATTGTACACGACGCCTAGAGTTGTGCCACACCTCTCTACTGTGAGCCATTTGGCCATTTGAGATGCCCAGATCACCACCACACACTGTCCAAAACTCGGGTGGTTATTATCACACAGTCAACACCCAGCGTATGGGGAGTGAAGCCATGGTAAACAGCTGCCTCTTCGAAGGACATTCGAAGGACATTAATATCTCTCTGTTAACGTGGCACAAGGAATCATGCGGAACCTCTGCCCAGATACAAGTGTACACACACAGTGGTTGTGATGGAGTGCAGATTACTGTCCAAACTGTCAAACCATATGCGTAACAGACCAGTGCAAACGAATGACAACACTCAAAGCCTTGCCTTGCGTGCTCCAGGCCAAGCTCACTCCAGCTAATTGCAGTACACTTCACTGATTGATTGATTTATTGATGTTTAATCATTTGCAGATTGGCTGACCCTTGATGTAACCATTCCAAATGAGCCGTGCGACAGACTTACTTACTTGCGGATTTAGCTGAAGCTTTTATTCCCAGCGACTTACAGATACTGATTGAAAGAGCCTGTCTCCCTGGAACAACTTTGGGTTACGTCAGTGGTTCTCAAAGTGACATGACAGGTGGGGTGCCACGGACAGGAGAAAATGTGTCTTTTTTTATTAATGTCTTAATGAAGATCATACATTCAAAACACAATAACCACAAACAAAATTAAAACAACATCAGGTCCAGGGGACTGAGATGGGAAATGTAACGTGGGACAACAATAATATTTAGAAAATAATATTTTAATGTTACCAGTTAATGTTATATTGTAATGCTGGGGTGATGGGGTCAGGTTTGTTCAGGCTCAGGGCTTGGAAATCCCCCACCTCCAAAAAGTTTCAGAATCACTGGGTCAAGTGCCTTGCTCAAGGGCACCACAATGGGAACCAGTGGAACTCATGACTTTTTGTCAACACAGCATGCTAGCCAAGTTCCTTAGGCACTACACTGCCACCGCTCGACTTCTGCACTCATGAAATGCCTGTGTTGACCTCCCCAAGGTCCGGTGTCCTCTGTGTTTGTTCAGTTGTGTGCTGGGCCTGAGCTCAGTTGCTCAGTGTCCCGGTTTTGTGGCGGGGACAGCGAGGGAGCGGAGAGGGGAGAGGGGAGGTCACGGTTATATGGGGTCATGGGGGTCTGGAGTCAAAGCAGTGCTTTATTTTGAGACGGCAAATATGTACAAGCATACATACCCCCCCATACATACACGCACACACATACATACAAACACACACACACACACATACACATACAAAATACATACACACACACTCTCTCTCACACGCACACACACACACATACATACACACACTCATGAGCATCGTCCCAAGGCCCAGTTCATTTATTTAAGCCCCTCCCCACTCTCTCAGAACTGTAGTGAGCTGTGATGAGGTAGTGCAGATGGTGTGCCTGCAGTCTGTGTGATTTATGGTATACCCACACGCAAGCAAAATCTCTCACATGGAACGCACTCGTACGCTCCTCACACACACACACACACACACACACACACACACACACACACACACACGTCGTCCAAGAATCCCAGGCCAGAGAACATAAAGAAACACACTCAAGCGTTCCCACTTTCACCCTTTTCACAATGTTTGTGTGTTATTCCCTGCCAAAGCCCACAGCACTTAAGGGTATTTATGCGCCCCTCACAGTGAAATAACTGCCCAACTCAGTGCAGATAACGCTGGCGCGAACATAAACAGCCCGTTTTTCTGACCCGGGGAGGTCACGCAGGTCGACTGCAGGGGTCGTCGACCTGACGGCGCATCATATCGGTGGGGGGGGATTACACCGAAATGGCATGTCTGGGCTACCCGGCTCCCCCCGCAATGTCAACACATTCCACAAGATAAACACGAATGCCCAGAGCAGGCACAAGGTTCAAGGCTGGCAGACAGGGAGATGGTAGAGATCTGGTTTCAAGGTTTGAGGTGTCCAGGGAAGTTGGAGGGACTTTTCAGGGATCTCGTGGGGGGATATGCAGGACACTGTACAACAGCATGTATGTTACTCCAAAATACGCAGTAATCAATGAGATGGTGGTTGTTTGATCTGGACATCAAAAGGGTTGGTTACAAAAGGATATCTTGTTTGTTCGACCAATCTATCACCTATCTTTGGACAACTCTCTAAACGTAATGAATGACTAAATAACAGCATTTAACACAGAGGCTTTTTTATCTAATCCTGTGGAATTTGACACACACACCAAATAGATGAAGAAGGCCTGGAGACTTAATGGCCTGGTGGGGTCAACCCTGGCCCTTGAAAACCCCTCCACAGAGTTAATGATTGGCTGGAATGTCACAGGCCCATTGTGTGCGGATGAGGGACCATCACAACCACAGTTCCCGTCATCATTGCCCACCGAGAGGACACTCCTGCTGGGTAGAGACTGCGCTCCGGTCCCCTCTCATTAACTCAACATGGTTCTGTTGTCTTGTTTATCACCCCGTGCCCTGGAGGGGCCAGACTTTCACAGCCCTCTGTCAAAAGGAATCCTGAGTTGTTTTTGTCCTCGGCCCCACCCTCCATTTCCTGAGTCCCCCGTGGCCCACCCCTCTCTCTGCTTCACTTGTCTCCTTTCCACCAGAGAGGACAGTTTCCAAGCGTGTGTTTGTTCAGCTTTTCAGAGAGAGAGTCCCCTGTGTATTTAAATATAATTAAAAAGAATCATTAGTTTTGTCCATCACTCATCTCAAATTTTATTAGCTACACTATAAATCCTAACTGCCTAGTCTTGCCATTTTTGTAAACCTTTTTGTCAACAGGGTTGCATTTCAGTTGTGTATTTCAATTGTCAGTTTCACCCAAAATCATAACTCTTGTTCATTTCCAGGGTCATTTAAGGCTTACCGCGCCCCTCATCTATGGAGAAGAGAACACACATCTACTCACGAGTCACACAACACACAAGACCATTTATGAAACACTCCCACACAATCCCAGAGCACAGAACAGCTCCTCTCTGTACACGCTAAGACTATGCTGGAGGCAATGAAAGGTAATGAACGCTGACGCAGGTGCGCTGTCGGCCATTTTGGAACTTGCAAACAAAGGGCTCTCACTACATGAAGGAGAACCATCAGAGGCAGCAGCAGGAGAAGCAACACCCTCAGTTGGCCTCACAAAGAGCCCACAGAGATGCAGGTCTGGGGGAGATTCTGTCGGCGGGGAGTACCTGTGGCCTGCATCAGTGATGGGCGGTCTGGAGGGGAAGGGGTACTGGGTGTGGGGGGGTGCTGGGTGCAGAGAGTGCCTGTGGTGGGGCAGGGGAGAGAGGGCGTGTGTGTGTGTGTGTGTGTGTGTTTGTGTGTGTGTGTGTGTGCATGTGTGTGTGTGTGTGTGTGTGTGTGTGTGAGTTCTCAGTGGGGCAGGGGAGAGAGGGTGTGATTTGTGATTACAGGAGCACCACTGACCTCTTCGCCCACGGGGATGACTGGACACACTCAGCAGGGTACTAATGAAGGGTTTCGCCCTCTCTTACAAACTCGTGTGCGTAAATGTAAACGCCCTCACACACCTACACACACACGCCTACAGACACACACACACACACACACACACGCACACACATACTACACTCCCGTGCAGTGGACACCGGGTTCTCAGGGGTCTGGATTCTCCTGCAGTCGAAACCGGGTCTCAGGCGTCTGTGCTCACGTGCAGTGGGAACTGGGTTCTCCGGCGTCTGTGCTCTCGTGCAGTGGGAACCGGGTTCTCAGGCGTCTGTGCTCGTGCAGTGGGAACTGGGTTCTCCGGCGTCTGTGCTCTCGTGCAGTGGGAACTGGGTTCTCAGGCGTCTGTGCTTTCGTGCAGTGGGAACTTGGTTCTCCGGCGTCTGTGCTCTCGTGCAGTGGGAACCGAGTTCTCAGGCATCTGTGCTCTCGTGCAGTGGGAACCGGGGTCTCAGGCGTCTGGGCTCTCATGCAGTGGGAACCGGGTTCTCAGGCGTCTGTGCATTCGTGCAGTGGGAACCGGGGTCTCAGGCGTCTGGGCTCTCGTCCAGTGGGGCCCATAAACAGACCGTCCCTAAATGTGGTGTGAAGTTACTGGGCAGAGCTTCCACCCCAGCTGTCAGGGCCGAGATGGTGGGATGGGGCGGGGGGCACAGACCAAGCTTCCGCTCTCTTAGCCAAAACACCCGTGGCAGCCTGCGACTGGCCCCTGCATGGATGTGGGTCTGAGCAGCGGAGGTTGTTTTGCTGCCAGACAGCGACTGGCTTGACAGTGCAGAGTGAGGGAGGCTGTGAGTGTGTGTGTGTGTGTGTGTGTATGTGTGTGTGTGTGGAGGGGGGGTGGATTAGAGCTGCTGTTTGCAGTGAAAACACAGCAGCTCAGATCACCGTTGTCATCGCAGCGGTCATATTTCACGTGCACTGATTTACGGCAAGAGCAAATTAATTTTGTGATGGAACTGGTGGGAAAGCAAACCAAACAAGAGAGAGAGAAAAAGAGAGAGAGGAATGAAGTATAGCAATCCCCCGCCTGCATATTTGTGAGAGAGCAAAGTGCTTTTGTGAAAACTGTGGAATGATGAGGGTTTTTTGATGAATGGCAACTACTGCAGCCACAATAGAATCTCTCTGGTTCTCTCTTATTGGCTTTCAAAACATTTCTATGTCATGATCTCAGAGAGTTCAAAGCATCCTAACTACTAGGAATATAGTTGTTGTCATGAAGCACAATAAAGGCCGAACAGCTATCACACTAGACATTTCAGCAGAGGCACCACTTTAAAACCACCACTTGTTTTAATAAGCCTCTCGACCCACCAGGAGAATCATATTTTACATCATATCATTCAATAACAAACCTCTGTACAAAAGATGAAGCCCTTTTTGGCACTGTAGTTGTGGTCTGAACTCTGCACATCCCTGCACAGGGACCATTTCGCTTTAGTACCTTAAAACTCCATGAGGATCCACGCCGAGTTCAGTGAAGAACTCTTGAAAGATAAAAGAGTTCTTGAGAGCAGAAGTGGTTCTCCAGCGGAGACTTTTATTTTCTTAGGGTGTAGGAGTGATGATCTCCAATGGAGTTCAAAGGCACATAATAGCTTGGAATGTTATTGTTGCCATAGCGAACAGTGGCGGTAGTCTCAGGGGGCTTCATGGCGATATCTCTGCGCACACACACGCGCACACACACACACACACACACACACACACACACACACACACACACACATGAGTGTTCTTCTACGGCGGGTAACGAATCCATTTCCAGAGGGACCCTGGGGGCAGCTGGACAAGGGGAGGGGAAGTGTGTGGCGAGGTCCATGTAGAGTAGGACCCAGTACAAACCCCAGCGGGGCGCTGCCTTATCATTAACAAATTGGGGAGTCTGGTTGCCGAGCTTGCGTTGCCGGGTGGAGAATTTATAGAGGGCAAAAGAGCTCTCCCTCCCCGCCAATCACCAAACCCAGGGAGGACGGCTCGGGTTTCGGCTTTGGAACCATTTTATCAGCGCTGTGGACATGATCCAATATGGGAGTCATGGAGAACCTGTGGAGACACCCCCCGCCACCCCCGCTCCCCCCTGTCCATTTCTGAAGTTCGCTTCTCCCAGCATTCTTTAATGTCAGCCGCACTTTGGAAAATTCAGATAAATGAGGACTTGTCCTGGTCTTATGCCATATGATCTGCTCTTAAGGAAGGAGCTGTGCGTCCTTCGCAAAGTGCCAGGTTGGAACACTCCCTTCTCCTACTAATCAAGGGAACAAGAGAGATGGAGAAAATGAGAGAGGAAGAGAGTGAGTGAGTGAGAGAGTGGGAGAGAGAGAGAGAGAGAGATGGAGGGCTGGCATCATGTCATCTTAAATCTCCACTTTCATATTTCACAGGACAGCCGATGCCTTACTGACCCCAACCTAGAAATGAGCTGTTTCAGTTCCTTTTACTCTCCATTGTAACCCTAGAGTGGCTTTGAGTGGAGAGAAACACAAAAAAGAAAAGACTAAAAAGAAAGAAAGAAAAGAGAGCTGGCTGCCTTGAAGAGAGAGAGAGAGAGAGAGAGAGAGAGAGAATCTGCAGCACTTTGTCTCTTGAACAGTTATTTAATCTTTCCAAGTACAGAGCTGCTGAACGCCATTCACAGAACTGTGAGATGACCTTGGCAGGTCGTCAGTGTTAATCAAGGACATTCGGGGCACTCAGGGGTGCTTAGACATACACATACACATATTCAGGCAGAAAAACAAACCCTCACATTCTCACTGACTTACATATGCACAGACAAGAACACACAAACACACACACACACACACACACACACACACACAAACACACACACACACACAAAGATATACAAGCAGACAAAAAATAAATAGCACACTGTTCAACATGGAAAAGATCACATCTCAATTCCCCTGGCTGCAAACCTTCATCATCAGAGCAGGAAGAAAAATTTTATATGGTTTATTCTGTTGAGGCTGCGAGCCCAGATACCTTCATTCTTTAAGGACTAGATTTCCTCCTCACCCCCCAGGTCTGTGCTTCTACCCATCTAACCCCCACCACCACCACCACCACCACCACCACCACCACCCCCTCTGCTTATTCCACTCCTTGCACCTCAGGAGCCTCAAAGTCCAAGGGAGTCGCTATAAATAACCACATGAGGTCATCATAAATGATAATTAATTTCAGACGAGGGGATCCCTGCTGTGGACAGAGGAAGAATGGTTGTGACAGCAGCTCAGTTTCTTTCTCTTTTCTCTTTCTCTCTCTCTCTCTCTCTCTCACTCCCTCTCTCTCTCTGACTCTTCCTTGCTGACGCTCCCTCTCTCTCTCTTTCCCTCTTTCTCTCTCTCTCTCTCTCTCTCTCTCTCTCTCCCTCCCACCATCTTGACCATGCTCCTCCATCACCTGTTGCATCCTCACTGGGCCTGTTCTCTCAGTGGTAACTTGAGACGTCACACTGCTCAAAACTGCAGTGACCTCTGAAGCATAACGAGGCACAGCAAGCAGGACAAAGCAACACAGTCAAGAGGGGATGTATTTCTCTCCTTTCTTCTTCTTCTTCTTCTTCTTCTTCTCTCTCTCTTTCTCGGTCACTTACTCTCTCTCTCTCACTCACACACACACACACACACACACACACACACACACACACACACACACACACACACACACACACATTGTCACACAGATGGACACACACACACACTCTCCAGAAAATCCACCATCTGAATGTACTTAAACCTACACTTCCTTTAACACTGAATTCAATTACGGTGATATAAACTATAAAAACATGACGCACCAATGGCGTACCTTACACATAGTAGTTTTCCACATACCTCAGAGAATAAGCGTTTCATCCAGATTGCCGATAAAGTATGCAACGTAAATTTGATTTATTAAGAGAACAAGCATTTTGACTTAAACAGCAACATGCTGTATAACTTGGAACATGTGTTCTAAATATTATTTTATGGCCAAGGTTATGGCTAAGTTACCCTATCATTGCATTGACATTCCCAATGACATTCTATGAATGTAATGAGCCAACAATTTCAAGCACAGCATAATGTAAACAATATGTTTGACAGATCACAGACATAAATGCATCACAAGGCGCCACAACTAACAAAATGTTTCCAAGACTTACATCATGGCTACTGAAAGCCAAATACCCAGTGAAGCAATCATGACAAACCTGACATAGTATTACTCAAACATTTTAATGTCACTCACACAAAGATGGCCAATGCAAACATGTATTTTGAGTTTGCCTTTATGTTGCAGGGGAGTGTTGTTCTGTGGAGGGGGTGGTAGCGGGGGGCTGAGGTGGAGCACTGACCCCACGCTGAGCCCCAACCTCCACCCCCTCTCTTCACCCGACCACAGTGCTCCAAAACAGGAACTGCACCCTCCCCTGATGGGCCCAGTAGGCCCCAATAGTGGCACCGCCCAGGCCGGGCACAGCACCCCAGAAACAGGTGTGAAAGGACAGAGCACAGAAACGAGCTGGCCGTCCAGCTCACAGTGGCCTGGCCCTGTACCCAAGCACAGGAGGGGGGTCTCTGTTTACGAGAGTCCCCTCACAGCAAGAGGGACAAGTACACACTACACACATAAACAGTGAGGGGTGTTGAACAACAAGGTGTCGGACAACAGCCGTGAGCAAACTATGAGAGGTGTTCTAGAACAGCCGTGAGCAAACAATGAGAGCTGTTCTAGAACATCCGTGTTGGAGAACAGCTATGAGGCGTTACTGAAGGAATCCTTTCCTGTTTTTTTGTCTTTTAATGGAAAGGATCAAATGTCTCACATATCTATTTGCATGTTGGACCGCATGCTTATATGAGTTAGATATATCACTGCTGTGCCTTGTTAGTTTGTGCATGCGCTGAAATAAATGTGAATTAATTGGAGGCTACAGTGCACGGTGCATTATGGTATCATAAAGGGTTAATAATGGTATCAGATATTTTATAATAAGTGTTACCAGATGATATGTTGCTTACAATAGAATTCCAGAGGAATCATTCCTAATATTTCTGTCTCGAATGGCAAAACTGTGTCCAATTTTTCTGTTCTGTCCTTGCAGGGGTGACGCCCTGAAAGATCATTCACCAGATGGAAACCCAAATACACACACACACACACACACACACACGAGAGAATGAGAGAAAGAGAAAGAGACAGACAGAGAGAGAGAGAGAGAGAAAGAGAGAGAGAGAGAGAGATACTTTGGCCACATATTCCCAAGCATGCACACACACACACGCACACACACATGACCACATGCTTACACCCCAGGTCTGCTTGTGCATTGTACATTTCCATGACAACAATGGAAAAATACCAGTTCGGCCAGAGGAAAATCTGACCAAATGGAGGTGGGACAAGGCCCGGGAGGGACAGAGGACTCTGAGGGCAGCCACATGGTGTGTTAAAGTCTCTGTTTTCACAGGTGGGCACATGTGGATCTTAACCCTGGAAACATTGCATTCTGGATCAGTAAAATCGCCTGCTACCTGACTTGCTATCTGAACACTTGCTTGACATATGCAGTTATAGGTCTTATAGTTGAATGCTTTACAGGCGTTTTTT
>NC_063192.1:23476501-23611501 GCF_017589495.1 Alosa alosa | reverse complement strand
GTTTTCTAATGGAAAATATAGGCCTAGCCTACCTGAAAGATAACCTGTCTATGAAGCATCCTAAACAGGCTGGGACATTTCTGCTTGCTAAATAGGTTTTTCTGCTGTTGATTTGCTCACAGTCCTTGGTGGCCCTTGGTGGTCAGTGCTTTGTAAAATGTTGCATTACAGTAAGACCACAAAAAGTCTCAAAAAGCATCTGAGCTAATGTTCATTCCCAAACAATCCTCTATTTTCAAAGGTGTTTCAAGTGACGTTAAGGAAGAGCATGGCTCAAAGTAAAGTAACTAGGGCTGAGACGACATAATTGACTAGACTACATAAATTCGTCAAAGTGAATCATTTATGTCAACTCGTCACAATGTAGATTTATTAACGCACCAGTGATGATCTAGGCTACATCTCCATTTAAACCAAATGTTTTAGAAGCACTTTGACAGATGTATCCAGGGCAGGGGCTGTACCTATTGCACGCGTGCTACAAAAATCATTCTGTGCGATGGATGATTTACTAACGTTACGCCTGATACAGTTTTGCCTATGGCTATACATGGGTGAGACTGAGACGCTTGTTTGTTTGTTTGAAGTGCTTGTTTAGGGTGTGACTGTGAGAGGTGAATCGATGTGTTTTGATTCCAGCTTGGTAGTTGTAGTCTATGCGATTAAAAAGCATGTGTGTGTGGGAAGTATCCAAACAATGATAACACTTTCATTATGGCTGCTTTAGCCACAGACCCTTAGCTACTGTACAGTGGGTCCCATTTAGAAGTGGCCACTTCATTCGCGCTTTCTGTGATTCATGCAGCTGGGTGAAATGTATTACAACTTTTAAGCCAAGAGTTGGGTGGCAGCTTAAGTCTGTTTTGATACTGTAAGCCAGGTGTTTTCAACCAGTGGTCCCTGACCATCAGTAGTTATTTTCCCAAATCAACAATAACGGACGCCAGCTCTCAACTTGGCCCGTTAAAATGTGAACAGTCTAGCGATGCATTTCATGAAGGCCCTTTTGGACATGTCAGTTATTTGTACCACTGGTTAGATGTAAAACTGCATTTCGTTTTAGACTATTGGTATTTAATTGACAATAAAGTTGAATATCATATGAACTAAAGATGACTAAAATCGTGCATATGTAGAAGAAGAAACATTCACAAAAATCCATGGCATGACCTCTCTTCTTGATAGCTGTTGAAAACTGCATGGAAATGACAGGGATTGTTTTGTTTATTAATAAATAAATAAATGTAAAACTGATACCTTCTGCTTTCCCCAAATACAATGTAGCCTACAGGTGTACATGACCTTTCATCAGTCCAGTTGCAATGGATGAACTGTGATGAACTGCCCTACGTGATTGTTTAGAGATTTTAAAGGTTTTATAACAATGTTTCAAATTTTTTGGCTAGTGCTACAAATCTATTCACCTTTGTAGCGCCAGCAGGCTACTTGCTGTGCGGCCCACACACACACACACAGGCATGCCAAACAAGCATACACAAAAGTTTCAAGAGTGGGGGTGGAGTAGAAGATGGATACAAATTGATTAGTGTGATTTATGTTCGCGGAACGGATGTACACTGTACAGGACTGAGCGGCGGTCATATTTTGTACCGCTATGCGGTACATCTAGTTATAAGATCTTATATGTGATCTAATATGATAAGATCACAAAAAAGGGAAACTGAGTGAGTAAGCGTGTGTGTGTGTGTGTGTGTGTGTGTGTGTGTGTGTGTGAGCACTCTCACTTCTGTGACTAAAGGTTCACTTTACAGCGCACCCCGTGTGTCTGAGAAAAATGTAAATGCAGGCCGTCGGGAGCCCCCATAGTAGCCGGCTGTGCTTCTGCCAGGCCGAGAGATCGCTTTCCGAAAGAAAGGATGACCACTTGAATTATTCAATCTCCTTTATGTGGGCTAACGTTGCAAATAAAATATCGCCACCATCCTCATCGGCTCTCTGCCCGAGGAGGGGTTCCAGAGATTTGGTGTTTCCGAGGCTGGAAACAGAGGTTCCAAGACTGGCCCTGTATGGGGGGTCTTCTATACTGCTCACCGTTACGGAAACTTCTGGCAGTGTCACCGAACGCCACCCCAGTCCGTGTCGAAGGGCATCAAAGGTTCCTTTCTGGCCACTCCTGTGAGTGTCTAGGTCATTAATGTGTCTGTGAAAAGCCCATCACACACTCTGCCTTTACAGAGAGAAAAATGAGCCCGAGATTTCAGCCCAAGTTTTTTTTGTTTTCGCAGCTGCTGACTCAGACTGTGTTTCTTTTCTTTCCGTCTTTCTTTCTTTTCACTCCCCTGCCGTTGTTCTTTGTGTCTCAAACATGAGAGAGATGATGTGAGCGTGAGTGAGCTGTGTGTGTATGTGTGTGTGTGTCTGTGTGTGTGTATGTGTGTGTCTGTCTGTGTGTGTGTGTGTGTGTGTCTCGGAGAGTCGGGATGATATAGTGCTTTGCAGATGGCAAATGGCGGTTAAAGAGCTGATTAATTTTTTTTACGCGTCTGCCGAGACAACACGCAGAGGGCCGAGCAGCGGAGGTCTGTCTGCCTGAAACATCATTCATTGGCTCACCTCTGCACCACTCCAGCCAATCCCAGAAGGCCTCTCTCCTCCTGGTGGTGGAATGGAATGTACAGGAAACAAGACAAAACGACGGCAGCCCGTATGGAGCAACATGTTGTTTGCCAGAGGGCACTGATGACACAAATCAAGCTGCAGTTGATGAGACGATATAAATCAACCTCTCCACCACAATTTGCCCCAAGCTAGATATTTATTCACATACTGTATGTACTGGTTACACTCATCTTTCCTCCGATATATAATTCTACCAAGTGCTCTTGGCATACATTTGGGTCTTTTTTTTTAGTAACCTGGCTGGATTTGACACGGTGGAGGGGCGAGAGCAAACCCTGACGTCACCGGCCAGTGTAAGCAGCATGTAAAGGTTAAGGAGGAAAGAATAGCCCCTCCACCACCCCACCTGCCCCAGGCCCTGCTCATGAATGGTGCCATTTAAACAGAGCAGATCCTGAGTGGGAGAGGGAGGGGTTGTAGAGGCTGCTGGCGTCACCCTCAGCACAGACACAAGGCACACTCACCCCCTCCAGACACACACACACACACGGGTCTGGGTGTCTGACTGGACCCAGAGAGGGTGAAGCAAAGAGAGGTCTGAGGTCTGAGGTCTGGTCCACTCCCGCCCACTGCGGTCATCCTTATCTAGACTTTCTTCTGCCTCATGACAGAATTCAGAGGAGGCCTGTTTTTTGTCACGCCTGTGAAGACAGCACAAATTGCTGACATTTTAGGAAACATTGAAGGCAATAGTTGAGACGTTGCGTTGAGAGGGTGTACCTCAGGTCATAACTTCTAGAATATTTCACAAGCCTGAACATGTAGGCGCCACTTTCAATTATTACTTACTACTGCATTCTAACCGATGAAAAACAGTTGATGATTTTGAAATGGTTATTGCATAATGTCTGGATCTGTTAACTTCAGCTGAACTGGCAGGTCACAGGCTCTTCGTTAATGTTCAGTGCATGTGTGGTTTGAGGCTCTGAGGCTCACAGAGAGGAGAAAAACCTGGGCTTCAAACGCAAGTGATGTGAGCATTCTATAAATGGCAAGGCTAAAATTAACCTTTCACCTTAAATCAGCCAAGCACGTAATGTCCTTTTTTTCCCTTCCCTCTCTTGCCCCTTCGTCTCCCCCGAGATCCTCTCAAAAGCATTTTGTTCTTTCATTCGGTTACTTCACCAGATTGGTGGCTGTCTCTAACGTGGAAAAGCAATCAGGACAAAAAGTGGAGGAGAGGGACTGCCAGGCCAGTCAACGTGGCACTGGGAGCCCTGGAAGCGCGTTGGGACGGGCACAGCGTTGGGATGAGCACAGCGCTCCACAGCATCTCCCAGTCAAGACCAGGGGGATTAGTTTTGTTTTAAAAGAAAACAGCGCGGAGGCCGACAGTGACCGAACAGTGACCAGACTGATGCGTAATTAGCAAGAGCTAAGCCATGGCCTAATTAGCCCGTAGTCCGCCAAAGCCACAGAAGCCGCAGTGCACGAGCCCACGCAAATACTGGCACGGAGACAGATAATGGCCACGCATGTGAGCGCCTTCACGAATGTCACACGATGGCCAAGTGCTTTGTACAGCTGTCTCTCTGAATTTGTGGCTTGAAGCGGATTTGATGATGGCTACCAGCAGGACTTTCATTTAGCATTGCCTCAGGGAAGACAGGATCGACTGCTGCTGAGGCATCAAGAAAGATGTCAAGGAAGACAGACTGGACTCAAAGTGGCATTTTCTCCAAATGTTTTGACTATTGTTTTACCGCAAATAGATATCGGTCATCTTAAATATCCCGCCGTTCCAAAATGGTCAGCAGCTCCAGAGCCTCGAACAATGACTGGTCTTCTCCCTCTCTCCGCTCTCCCTGGAGACGGCTACTGTCACAGTACGAGAGCGGATGAACCGTTGGCTTGATAAGCTCTGTTGTTGCAGCGCGGCCAGCGTGGAACGCCGACGTATTTCCTGCGGCTCCTCGGCAGCGCTGCGCTGGCCTCACGGCTCCGACACCGAGAGCGATGCTATCAGGTCCAGTCACGGCTCTTCCGGCCTTTGGAGCGGCGGGACAATGCAGGGGGGCAGAGGCAGGAAGAGGCCCCTGGGGACGGGGTGGTGAGGCAGCGAGGAGCCGTGGAGCACCGCCACCATTGTTCTCCTGCTCCTGAGTCATGCTAGAGCTCCAACAGCCAACTCCCAGTCCTACTGATTTGGATGGACTTGTCACACACACACACACACACACACATGTATGCATGCACACACACACACACACACACACACACACACACACACACACACACACACATAGGAGTAAGGATAAGGAGGAGTTCTACTCACACTTTGTCGCAAAATGTCCTCTTTTTGCTGGTCCTCAGGAAAACAATGGCCAAAAGCCCAGGCAGTTGTTAGACATTTCCTACACATCTGAGGAATGACTCAATTTGTTTCTGCACTGACCAATTTACTGGAGGTGGTGTAGAATAGCCTAGCAGAACAAAAGCTCTCAGTGACTTAACATGGATAAGGGGAAGATGACCAAGTGTTTGTGCAAATTCCATAGCAGGAGTAAACAATCTGTTTTTAGACCTAACTGCCTCCTCTCACACACAGCCGCCAGGGGAGCAGCCTCATGTGAAACTGATTACTAATACACACTAACACCTGCTCTCTTTCATTAGGAACTCATGAAATATCAAACAAATGCTTTCATGGCATTTTCAGATATGTGCCAAATCTGGAGATGATGCAGCAAGGCACACACACACACACAAACGCACACACGCATGCACGCACACACACACACACACGCACGCATTCACACACACACACACACACGCACACACACACACACACACACACATACACAAACATACACACACACACACACACACACACACACACACATACACACACACACACGCACACACACACACACACACACACACACACACACACACACACACACACGCATGCACTCACGCACACATACACAAACACACACATACACACACGCACTCACACACGCACACATACACAAACACACACACACACACACACACACACACACACACACACACACACACACACACACACACACACACACACACACACACACGCACGCACGCACGTTTGATGCTGTAATCTGATCAAAAGACCAGTATACTTTGTCTGAGGCAGGATTATTAAATAATTTGAATTCTATTATAGAACCTGCGCCAGAATAGCTGTTCTGATTCAGCAGAGACAAAGACAGGAGATCAAGGTTTCAATCTGGTATCAGGTGGAATTGTAACCACAGTGGGAAGCTGTAGTATCGTGTAGAGCGTAGAAGTGGAAATGCTGTTTGCAACACAGACAGACACAACCTTTGTCCTGAGTGTGCAGTTCTTTCCTCTGTGTGTTTTTTCCAACACATTGGATCAAATTCCCCATCAAGTCAACACAGGGTGACAGATACCAGGAAAAAAAATAATACTGTAAAAAAAAAACTCCTTCGCTGGTCACTTTGCATCCTGACCCAGAGGAAGCATGTGTGCCATGACTCCTCTCCTCTCGCCCCTCTGCTACTTCCTGTGAGCAGAGGAGAAGAGAGGAGAGGAGAGGAAAGGAGGAGAGAGGAGGAGAGGAGGAGAGGAGGGGAAAGGAGAGGAGGAGAAGAGAGGCGAGGAGGAGAGGAGGGGAGAGGAGGAGAGGAGGGGAAAGGAGAGGAGAGGAGAGGACAGGAGAGGAGAGGAGGAGAGGAGGAGAAAGGAGAGGAGAGAAAAGGAGGAAAGGAGAAGAGGAGAGGAGGAGAAGAGAGGCGAGGAGGAAAGGAGAAAAGAGGAAGATATGAGACAAGGAGAGGAGAGGTGGAGAGAAGATAAAAGGAAAAGAAAAGAGAGAAAATAAAAAAACTCCTTCTCTGGTCACTTTGCATCCTGACCCAGAGGAAGCATGTGTGCCATGACTCCTCTCCTCTCGCCTCTCCGCTACTTCCTGAGCCTAGCGGCAGGGTCAGGTGACCACTGGCAACCGTCGGGGCACAGGAAGTCAGATGTGACCACTGCAAATCGCACAGAGATGTGGAGTCACATTATCCACCAGTCCAGACACTGGGAGAGGCTGTGCGGAAAATCTGACTGGGACTGGACGATTGGTCACCAGTGATGTCTCCCTGTTAAATATGCTGAGACTGAAAAGGGTGAATTACTGAACTCTGCTTTAACCGCCTGCAGACTCGATGACCTCACCTATAGCACAGGAGAGAAGATAAAAGCATAGAGCCATTAAAGTGACAACACAGCCTGATGTATTTCATTTCAGCACTACACCAACTGTATATGGCCATCATATGTATGGAGATGAATGTGGGTTAGGTGGTAAGAGTGCTTGTGAGAAGGAAAGGGAAGAGAGTGGAAGTGTGATCATAAACACAACCAGTTCTTCTCCCATATCCAGTTTCTTGCCTCATCTGTATCAGTGGTTCTCACAGTGTGGGGCAAGCCTCACTAGTGGGGAATAGAGACATGACAGGTGGGAATGTGTGTTTTATTTGTGCCTACCTTTAGTAATGCTTTTCTTTTTAGACAGGCCTATATACATTAATGAGTCATAAAAAGGCTTATATACAGTAAAGAGTCATAAACAGGCCTATATACATTAAAGTACCATCAGATCCAGGGGACTGAAACAAGAAATATAACGTGGTAATATTTTAACGTTACCATTTTGCTGGGTGATGGGGTCAAGTGGGGCTTGACAATCCCCCACCTCCAGAGTGGGAAATTACAGAAGAGAACCACTGATTTGTATTGTCAGACGTGTGGAAAAACATGTCCCAGAGTCTTCTGTTAGTGTATCACAGGGCAGCAGACTGGAGTCCTTTTTAACTCCCCATACCACAATATTGAGTAGCTTAGGGTTAGGGGTTAGAGGTTAGGGGTTAGGGGTTAGGCTCACGCCTGGGTATACATAGCACCAGGTTCATGTAGTTCCAGCTACAAAGTAAACAAAAGAAAGTAAAAGTAAGGAAGACAAAAAGAGAATAAAAAAGTAAGAACTTTACATATATCATTTGAAATAGCTACAAATACCTGAAATACTAGAAATACAAAAGTATGTACAAAGTACGATGGTTTATGTCATCCCTCATTTACTGTTTGGAGCAGGGCTATTCATGAGAGGTATAAATGAAAACTCCAGGTCTTCACTGGATTATGAGCCTCTTGGAACAAACTGGGTACAGCTGCATCTCAACAACAACAGAGCCAGAGACAAGAGTGATGAAGAACAAGAGTAGATAGCTCCATCTAGTGGTCGAATTGTCAAAATGCAGACAATTTGCAGATCAACAGTAATTGCATATCATGCCTGGTCTGTATGTAGTTTTTGCCTATTGTTTACACACTTTTTGCAGAATTTGGCTCATTATGTCAAAACTCAACACACAGCCAAATAAGACATAGCACTTGGAGATAAACAACTCACATATATGCCAAAATGAAACACTGCAATCGAAGCTCAGCAATCCTTTCTAAATGTCTAAAATCAACAGCAACACAGGGATGTGTTTTATCTAAAACACTGCAGTCTTTGTGTTTCTATTTTTTTTGTCATTTTCTCGGACTCAGTCTTCTGTGAAACTCAAAAGCAGAATTTCTGCAGTAATCAACTGACATTTTTTGCAACAAAAGTTTTTACAAAAAAATCTTACAAAAACATTCTAGAGACATTCTAAATAAAAGTACAATCACACTTATCAGTGTAAGTGAATGTATTATAAACAAATAAAAAATGTAGTTACAAAACAAAAGTAAAAAAAAAAACAATTACTGGAAAAAGTGTATGTGTGTGTGGTGGGGGTGGGGTGGGGGCTTTATGGATCCTGCCACAAGTCTTCATTGACATCGCAGGTATTGTCTTCTCGGGCTAGGCAATGGAGAAAATATCACCTTGTGTGCCGTATGCACCATTGAACTGACCCCACCTCAATGTCTCTGCATCCCCTTTCCATTGCTTGCAAAAAAGGCATGCAGGTATGTGGTTGGTGGTCATATACAATGTAAAAGCACACAATTGAACAGGTACACACAATAACTTACCTGAAGTGTATTTGTAGTGCTAAGCCTCAGACTGATTGGTGCTCAGTTTTCTCTGTAAGTGTTTTCAGGTATGTGTGTGGGTTTTACCAGATGCTTGCATTTTGAATAGAAGTGTTTTCCCAATGATAACAGGAGTATCATTTTTGAACAAAGTGTCTAATGCAAGAAATGTGTAGTGTTTTGCAATGTAAGAAAGGTATAGTGTTTCGCAAGTGTGTTGTGTTGTTAAAACAATGTACAAAGCAGAATATGTGTTTAAGCTATGGTTATGTGTTTAAAGTATGCTACAAGAAGTTTAGGTAGGCTTTGGTCTAAGCATTCGATTTTAGTGTGTAAGCAATGGGCAAAAACTGTAATATACATCCATGGCTATGGCATCTCAAGGACAGCAGATCCTTAGACAGTTCTTGAAGAACAAGAATAGATAACGCCATCTAGTGGTATAATAGTCAAAATGCAGCCTGGTCTTTCTAATGTACAGTACATTTATGGCAATGGCATCAGTCTTGCAGCAGTGAAAATATTGTCTTTCATCTTACTATCATCTGGATGATATATCTTGCCAAAACCTGAATTAATAGTTTGTCCCATATCAAATGTATGTTGGCCATTGTTGATAATATCTTTTGTTAGCCTATCCTAGACAGTGCCGGCACAATCTGCATTGCAAATCACACACACTGATGTGTGATTTGCTGATAAAGATACTGAGGACCATCATAAACCAGTGGATGATTGTTGTTGCTTAATTATGTTTTATAGCAAGGCTTTCAAAGCAAAACAAATAGCATCAAAAAATGAACATTAGAAAGCAAAATAAAAATAATGTTTTCTGCTAAATCTTTTTTTTTTTTTTTTAAAACAAAGGCTATCTATTCAACTACTTTTAACAACATCTTCTTTTCTACAGAATCTCTTGATGTTCATGAAATAACTCCTCTTTCGGTCAGAACTGTCGATATGCATTCCTACATCGAGATGGAGCAACTAATTTGATTACTGTGGTAACACAAACCTGACTGAAAAGGGTCTATGTGTATATGATGACAGGCGCTTTATAGTGCACATGTAGTATTATTGGCAGTAATCTACAAGCCTGGCATCGCTGTTCTGTATGTCACTGAGTTAGATTAATAGAGTACAGTCTCAGATGAGAATTGATTGGTCCACTAGATTTCCTACCACATTTTCATGATCTGTGGTGAGTGGCTTAGGCAACTGCTGCTGTAGAGGTTTGGGAGGATGCTGTTATCAGAATGGATTTGGCTAAAAACACATACCCATTTAGGGAGTGGGAAAGGGCTTTGCTGAGGGGGGGAAGTACAGTATTTCACAGGTTTCCTTTCTCTCACTGGGTTTGATACATTCACCTTATCACACTCCACGCCAGCTAAACTCTTAAAAACTCAGTTTCCACTACCAGACCAAATACAAACACACAATTTACTAAATGTATTAAAAACTTTCAGCAACATGATGGCCGTAACCTTGACAATACTCAGTTCAGGCTTCTCAGGATGACCATATAAAATGCATGGAGAGGCAATGCAGGTTCTCACCAGTCAAACGGAATCAACAGGGAGAGAAAGAGGAACATTCTTGTCTCGGCTAGTGGCTATATGCTACTCTTATTTCAGAATACTGTCGGGGTAACAGCAAGAACAGCACTGTTAAGTATGGAAAGTGTTTCACTGTTGTATGCTCAATGACAATTTGAGATATTTTTACAGAATAAATGAACACAATGCTCTTCAATTCATTATTTTTTAATTCATTTATTTTTTCCTTACATTTTATATAAAAAAGACTTTGTATGAGTATCTCTTCTGTAGGCAACAGTAAGCATCAGAGTCGCTCCAACCAATCAGCACTGAAATAATGTAACTCCTTCTCCTACACACACATACACACATGCACAGACACACACAGACACACACACACACATACACACACACACACACACACACACACACATACACACACACACACACACACACACACACACACACACACACACACACACACACACAAAGGCAATCACAGAATGGGTTGGATTTTAATGGCTGCAGTGATTTCAGGCCTTATAAGCAGAAGAGGATAGTTCTGCCCACTGCATCTATGAAGCCCTGGCAGGGAACCACAAATACACAGAGAGGAGAAGAGAAGAGAGGAGGAGAGGAGAGAAGAGAAGGAGAGGAGTGAACAAGAGAGGAGAGGAGAGAAGAGGAGGGCAGGAGAGAAGAGAAGGAGGAGAGGAGTGGACAAGAGAGGGGAAGAGAGGAGAGAGAAGGAGAGGAGAAAGAGAAGAGAGAGGAGAGAGGGAAAGGAGGAGAGGAAAAGAGAGGATAGAGAAGGAGAGGAGAGGAAAAGAGGATAGAGAAGGAGAGGAGAAATAGAGAAGGAGAGGAGGGGTCAGACCCATGGAATGCACATGTACAGCATGAGGTTTCTGTCATCATCACTTTTTTTTTTTTTTTTGTGGGACTGTTAACCCTCCCCTTTTGCAGCATACATATCTGAGACCCTCTGGTTTTCTTCTTGAGTGCTTTCTCTTTCAAATAGATATATACGTTTATCTATACGTACGTTCTTTACATTAAGACGATAAAATGAAAGTCATGACAGGAGACAGCAGACCCCACTGTGCACACAGCTGCGGCCACACTCCGATGGGCACGGCACTCGACCACCTAACCTTGTGCTCCCACTAGGTAAGGTGGTAGGTGACCGATGGGCACGGCACTCAACCTCCTGACCTTGTGCTCCCACTAGGTAAGGTTGCCGAGTACTAAAGGCTGGCAGGCCTACACTGATCCAGACCAAACATGCACACAGGGAGGGCACGCATGGATAGATTATTACACAGGCAAAACAAACAAACAAACAAACAAGGACAAGTTATAAACAAACAGGGTGGGGGAAGGGGACAACATACATACTTTTTATCATTTCATGATATGGAACGAGATCGCCATACAGAACTAGCGTGCTCTCTTACTGACAGCATTGATTGCTGTGCCACATAGATTGCTCCCCCCCCCACACACACACTGGCAGCCACTGAAATCAGCATCACTTCTCATTTGACAACAGGGGAGGGCAGCTCCCGTCGCCATTTAGATCTCTGAATGTTCTAGTCAGACTTCAGAAGGGGGGTAAGTGGGGGTGATGACACAGGCTTGGTAGGCAGCCCAATGCCAGTGACGTCCCATGGCACTGCACGGCACAATATCAGAAATAAAAATTCACCATAACCAAAACAACATGTCCCTATAATGACATTCATATTCATACAAAATAACATTGAAAACAAAAAAACAAAAATAAAAACAATGAATGTGAAATGATTTAGTTTGAAGAGGTGCCCAAAAAGGCCATTGTGTTCTCATTTGCCAACTCCGTTTTGATTATGGAATACATTACACGGCAAAAGACAAACAACTAACAAACAAACAAACAAAAACATTGTTTCCTTAGTGTCATGCTCACTAATGAGTAAAAGAGAATTTATCCAATGTCCTGATGATCTGAACTTATACAGCATATTTCAACAGGGGGGTCATAGATGTCAATGACTTTAAACATTAAACAACAGCTTTTTAAACCTCACAGTCATATCCACAGAAACAAAAGACACATACATACTCTGCCCCGTACCAACGGCAAAGAAAATAGCTAATAAAATGATACGACTGTCAAAATGGTTGGAACTTTGTGAAAATGTCAAATCCAAAAGCACCTGTATGAAAAAGAATACAACCCACTGACATGCACTGATGAGCAGCTCACACATTCCTTTGCTGAGGCACACTCAGAACTACATAGAAATTCATTCTTTAGTGCACACACACACACACACATACACGCACACACACAGACACACACACACACACACACACACACACACACATACACACATGTACACACACACACACACACACACACACACACACACACACACACACACACACGTGCGCACAAATACATGCACAAACATTCACACACACACATGCGCACACACACACACACACACACACACACACACACACACACACACACACACACACACATGTGCGCACACATACACACACACACATTCACACAGTCACATATAGACTAAGAACAGTTTTTTTTTTGTCTTTTCAGGTTTCACATAATTTAGCACAAAAAAGTTTTTTTTGTTACCACTTCAAAACATCTCCAAAGACTTTTCCTTTAAATATTTTACTCTAATTAACATATAATAAGTTTGACTTGAAGCTTTTTAAGATCATTGCCATAATATTTGTAATATCTAAATGGACATTTTTCTGTGATGCCAGGTCAATGGGGGCAAATTAAAACAATTTGAGGCAAATGACTGGGGAAATGAATTGATGTCATTGGAATCATCACACACTCCAGCTTTTGTCCCCTTTGTTTGAAAAGAGAATATTGCTATTCAATCTACAATTTTAATCTGAATTGGCTACGACAACACTTGGTGACTTGATTAATGTGACGTGCACAGTCTGACGTTCAAGTCTATATTTTAAAAGGAAACTACATCGCCACCTACTGCAACATGTACACTGAAACGGCAAATAGCTAACTGCTGTCTAGCGGGATTAAAACAGCAACGTAACAGTGTCATTGTGCAAATAACGGTTAAGAGTTACCGTTGTCAAGGTGCATGCATTGTACATGGAGACTTTGTGTGAAGTGCACCCACCATTAAGTAAAAAAAAAAAGAAAACCAAAAAACAATAATTTCATCAAACGAAAACGTATATCAGACTTTTAGACAAATAACAACATAGAGTGGGTATCATTTGTCCAGTATAGCCTCACATTTCAGAAGTCATACTCTTTTCCCAAATTATACTCAAATAAAACCAATTTGGGGTCAGTCATCAATAAATTGCATCACAGCTCCTGTGTTTACCGCTACAGTTGGGTGTAATAGATAAGGAGCTCTTGCTAGCTGTAGTGGCACTGTGGTTCATAGACAAGAAAGGATAAAAAGCAACCGAAGGAACTAAAAGAACATTTGGCCTGGTTTCAGACCAGTTTCCCCACTCACAATACAAATCAAGCTTATTACGTGCATACAGGCGTATCAAGCAGTGTGCTCACTCTTTCTCGCGCTCACACACACTCACGCTGTTCGTGATGAACTCTTTTACAGTACATTGTAACCAAGTATCTCCAGGATTTTAGTTAGGTCTGCTTCACACTGTAGGGTGACGCCAGTGGCCTCTGGTGACCAGACATTTATTTTTTCCTATCCTTATTTACTAGTTTGTTTGTTTTCTTGGGCGGCCAATTCCCCTGTACCATCTCTGGTCAACTCAGCAACAGACAGTGAGCCTCTGCACATTAAATTCACTGGTGGTGAAGCCACATGCGTAGGCAACATTTTCCAGCGTCCACTAAGCCAGGGTGAAACAGGAAACTATGACCTACACACGCCTCGTCAAACTAGGGCTGGGAGATATGACCTCAAGTCAGTACCAAGATACTTTCCAACAGTTAGGCTACTTCAGGAACAATGATATATATTTTTTAGAATATTTGTCACCTTTCTTTGAACTGTAATGGATCAATGATTTGATTGATTAATAAATATGGTGGCCACCACACTGAATGTAAGACAGTGGTGAGAAAGGTGTGACACTCACTCGTGCTGATGGTGTCTCGTACTTTGTTAAGAGTGCAGAATGAAATGGCACGGAAGAATTGCCGCTACCGACACTTATAAACCGGAGCTGACGTTTATCCAGAAATGCATTCTGCGGTCAGTAAGAGCTTCTCATCAGTGATATGAGGAAATGTTTGGTATATCTCCCAACCCTACAGTGCATCATGCCTCCCCCCTCTGACATATTAAAGTATTCTTTTGATCCATTATTACTTGGTATGTTTTTCTAAGGCCAGGCCAGATTTTTTTACGAGATATGTTGCTTTCATATTTCAGACTGGCCCCTAAAGCCCATATTTCTAATCACTCCAATTACAAAATTCATCAGTGACAGTTACGTTTCACGTTCTACCTGTCAACATTACGCAACGCTTATCCATAATAACAATAATGATGATAATAATAATAATAGCATTAGTAATAAAACAATCTACTCATCGACTGAGTTGATTCTACCCTTCAATTTCAATCTAGTCAAAATCTTGTGCAAAACTTCTGCAGAGGTGCTGGACTTAGACTTCGGTGGGGAGCTCTAGTGCATCTGGCCCAGACAGGAGGCACACCTGCTGGCACGGTGGCCGATCGAGGCTCTCTTCAGGCGGACTGGGGGGCTCCTCCTCCTCCTCCTCCTCCTCCTCTTCCTCCTCACCTCTGCTCTCAGGGCGTGGATCCTCCGCGGACAAGGGCGAGCTCTCACCCGAGCTCTGCTTGCTGGTGGCCAGTTCGTGGCCCCCACTCTCCGTGTCTCCCTCCTCTCCTCCTCCTCCCCCCTGGCCACGCCCAGTGCCCTCCTTGCCCTCCGCGCACTCCCGCTCCGCTTCCTCAGCTGTGGCGTGGGACTGGACGGCGCTGGCCTCCATCTGGCCGATCTGGTAGTACAGCAGTGGAGCGGCGGGCTGGTCTTTCAGGAGGCAGCGCTCCTGCTCCTCCTGCGGCTGTGGCTCTCGCTGTGCCTCTTTCTCCTGCTCCTCCTGCTGCTCCACAGGCTGCAGCGCTGCCTCCTGCTGCTCCTCTTGCTCCTCAGGCTGCAGCGGCGCCTCCTGCTGGCCCACGGGCTCCTGTGCGATGCAGAGCAGCGCTGTGCCCCCAGGGAAGGCCCCCTGGATCAGCATGCCCTCCACGGCCTCCGCCCTGCGCGCCTCCTCCACCAGCTGGCCCGCCAGGAGGCAGAGCGTGGGCTCCTCCTCGTGCTGCACCTCCATCTCCAGCGCCACCACCTCCTCCTGCTCCTGCTCGCGCCTCCTCCGCTCGCGCTCCTCGGCGCTCTGCAGGTGCAGCACGGCCGTCTCGTTCTCACGCTCCAGGCTGTCGTGCTCGGCCAGCAGCGCCTGGACCGCCCGCGCGTCCGCCTCCAGCTCCGAGCCCGGGGACAGTGAGGGAGACGGAGACATGGACGGGGACGGCGTGGGCGCCTCGGGGTCGTCCTCCAGAACCTCGCCCAGCAGCCCACGCTTCTCCAGGTCCAGCTTCATGATGGTGTGCAGGTAGTGCGTGCGCACGCGGAGGGGGTTGAACTCGATCCGACCGGCGCCGTTGCCACAACCCTCCCGCGAGCAGCCACAAGGGAACGACATCCTGTCCACCTGGTAAAGACATGGCGGTCATTTTAAGCACAAGCATCACATTCAATAGGTATGTCAGGCACCTCATTACAAATCAGCAGCTCATACATATCATACACAGTGTTTGGAAGTAAATGAATACATGTATTCCGGATTACATATTTTAAATACAAATTATGAGCAACTGTATTTAAAAACAGTTACAATATAAGTCGGTGGTATTCAGAATACAGTACATGATAAATTCTAATCATTAAAACATGTACGCCATGCCTTTTCAAACTCAAATTAAAATATTTGTTGACACTATGAGTCTTACAACTTCACATAACCTCACATAACTGTTTCATCCACTGCTAATAAAATATAATATAACGTTCATGTAATCCAAAGTATTAAAAATATGTTACTCACTTTGAGTAAGCTATTGGAATATGTTACAAAATACATTGTAGGGCATGTATTCAGTAATCTGTAGTGGAATACATTTTAAAAGTAACCCTCCCAACACTGATCATACATACATACAGTACATATTTCAGGAGAGAACTTGACTCTTTCAGTGAAGTGCCCTCTCTAATTCATTCATTATACATAGGTTTCCATGCAACATCACAAAAACATGTGTGCGCATCTAAGGGACAGAAAGCAGCATAGAACAGTATGGAGAAGCATAGAGCAGAAAAGATTACTTGGAGTTGTGTTGTAACCGCACCAACCGAAACAGCAATGGTTAAAGAATGTTCTATATTCCTTTTTAAAGTGTATATTTGGGCCTTTTTTCACTTGGTTATGATTGGATAGTGAAGAGACTGATAGGAAGTGAGTGGGAGAGAGAGATGCGGTGAGATTGGGAAATGACCCGGGTCAAACTCGAACCTGTGTCCCCGTGGACACTTGGGCCCGAATGGTACGGAGCTGTAGCCAGTTGTGACACAGCACTCCCGATTTATGTAGGGCTGTACAATGTGACATGTCATACATACGACACAAAAATCAGTGAAATTAATCTAATATCAGTGGATATTTCATTTGGACCTTCCGCACATTCAGACATGACAAACGAGAGAAGTGATATGTGGAGCTGAAAGCCCAGGGTGCGAGTGTAGCCTGTGACAGTGACAGTGTAGCTAACAGGCTACAGGCTTATGGATCCAATCCTGTAACAATAACAATGTTATCATTATTGAGTCAGCAAGAGTATACAAACCATGCCAAATCTAGATTACAGCAGCCGACTATTAGGTCAGCTTTATAACGCTGTGGCCGGCCAGCGAGCGCTTTTTGCCCCATGGCTACACGTGCATCTAGTAATTTTGGTTAACGGGAAACCCGTCTGTATGAGTGTAGAGCGGATGTCCAATTAGCTTTCTGGTTGACAGTAAGTCTGTCCAGAGAAATGGGTCATCCCCATGAGACGCTGGGCGAACAGAGCTGGTGTGTGAGTAGGAGACTCTGAGGAGCACTGATAGAGCGCAGGGGAGAGGACAGAGGGGGCAGCCACAGAGCGTGAAGCTAAACCAACAGACAAACGCATCTCACATGGTGTGCAAGAGGGCAGAAAAATGACAGGAATGTTGCAGACACACTAAACAATGCAAAGATACACACACACATACACACACACACACACACACACACACACACACACACACCTATCATGACTGTACAATCTCTAAGTGAAGGTCTGATATTTACAAACGGATACACACTAATCAATATAGGTCACATGGCAGAAGATTCTACAGCGGCTCTACCACTTCTCATCTCTCTATCTACTCCCCAGTCTTTAGAGGCTTGCTGATCACTGGAGCAGTTGCAGGGATTTGCATAAGCCACACCTATGCTTTGACTGGGCAAGCATGAAGATCAGCACGGTCTCTGTGCTCTCTATCTGATGATAACCCTGGGCAGTGGCGCTCACCTGGCATTTGATGCCCGCCTGGCTGCAGCCGCAGTGGCGTGGGTCGCAGTAGAAGCGACAGTCGCAGCCGCACTCCTCGCGCGAGAGACGGATGGTGCGCAGCTCGGCCTTCTCACGTGCGTCGATGCGGTTGATGCCCGAGGCGCGTAGGAGCGCCCGGCGGCGTTTGGTGGGCAGCGGCTGCAGGAAGAAGCAGTCGTCCACCTCCACGCTCTCCACGTCCAGGTCCTCGTCCGACACGTCGTCCAGGGTGAGGAGCTCGGCCTGGGCGCACTCCACCGTCCCGTTACGGGTCAGCTGGAATAGAGAGGGGTGTCAGGAGAAAGACGCGGCCATCAAGTTTGAAAGAATGACTCATCTTTTTAAAAACTTACAGGGTGTGCAATTGAAGCGCTCCATTCACAGAGTATAAAAATGGTTACTGGTAGCCTGGAAGCCAGCCCGAATGTACCACGCCCACAAAATTTGAGGTCAGGAAAGTCAGTCTGGTCTTGCTCCATTAAGAAGCCTCTAAGCCTGTATGAGAGCTGTGCACACCAATGAAATCATCTGGGAGGGCTTTATACGATGATGGACAGATGACCAGCGGTGCCTAGTCATTCTCGTCACCTGAGTGCACTTCGGTTGATTTTGTTTACAACATTTGTCGAGAAGAAGGATGTTTTGGCTGTTCTCCCTACAGGATTCACATATTTCGTTGTTCTGATTGGTTAGGTATATCCAATTGAGCGCAGAGGCATTTCCCCCCTGTATCGGTTCAAACACGCCCCATAATCATGTCCCAATGGAGCAGCATCAGACTCAAATTCTGAATCACACTGGCTATGTCAGGTAGGGCATCGCTATCACATCTGCTGCAACCAGTTCCATTGATTATAGTGGAAGCTAATTGTTGCAGCACCCACTCTTAAAGGAACGCTTTAATTATGTGCCTGGTGTAGTCTGCCTGTTAGATTTGATTTCATTATTCTTAAGTGCTTAAACGACAAACAATCATGGCCGTAAAGTGTTGCAGGACTATGAGAACACCATTTGAACTGCATTTACCACCACAATTCTTCATTATTGTGTATTTGGAACTGAGGCTTCCAGTAAGCACACGTCAAGTCCTGCAACTGACTTTCATTGAAATGCACTACTCAGACTTCCAAGATGGATATAACTGTCCTTCCTGTCCTTCCCCCCCTCGACATCTTCCTCCTCCTCACCTTCATCTTGCGGGCGTTGAGCTTCTCCTGGCGCAGGTGTTGGCGCAGGATGAGCCTGTGGCTGCTCTCCTGCTCGCGGGCAAACTCGCCCAGCGTGTAGTGGCGGATGTCGCAGTGGTGGCGCGCCATGCCCAGAGAGCTGCCCCCCTGACTGGGCACGCTGGTGAAGCCCTGGCGCCGGGAGAAGTAGTACACCGTCACCGAGTCGAAACGCACGCGCTTCCGCCCCAGCGCCGGCCGCGGGCGCCTGAGGATGGAGGTCGCTGTGTGACGGAGAGATAGAGAGACAGAGAGGGAGGGTGGACAGAGAGAGAGACAGAGAGGGGTAGAGAAAGAGAGAGAATGAGAGAAAGAGAGAGGGAGACAGAGAAATAGAGAGTGCGAGAGATACAGAGAGATAGAGAGACAAAGAGAGGGGGGGAGAAAGAGAGAGACAGAGACAGAGCAGTAGAGAAAGAAAGAGAGAGAATGAGAGAAAGAGAGGGAGACAGAGAGAGTGCGAGAGATAGAGAGAAAGAGAGAGAGACAGAGAGGGAGACAGAAAAAGAGTGAGAGAGACAGAGAGAGATGGAGAAAGGAAGAGAGACAGGGGAGAGAGAAGAGAGAGAGAGAAAGAGATAAGGAGATGGATATTAGACGGAGAGTGCTGATAAACTAAAAAACATTACTCTACACATCAACAAGTTAATAACAGAGAGCATGATTGACAGACTCTGCCTCCACACGAGCTCTCCAGCTTAGCAATCACACCGTGAGTCCTTGAAACCCACAGCTCAACTGTGCGAAAGCTCAAAGGCCCGCTGCCAGCATGTTATCAGTCTGGAGTTTATCAAAATATAATCCTCCTACACTATATAGCCACCAGCAGCTGCACTCCTGAATGTTGAATGGGCCAGATATCCACCTTATGATCTTGTGTCCACACTACATCAAACCACCAGTCGCCTCCTCGGAATTATACTGTTCTATCTGCGTCCAGACCGGTTCTGAGATATCCAGTGTCAAAGCTTCTGCATTCCAAATGGTAAAACTGATGTGGAACAAGTCTCTTTAGATATAATTTCCTAAAATGCATACAACTTTAAACAAAAAAAGTAACAAACAAACCACACAAATAAGAACATGTGAATAACCATGATGACCTCTACCACAAGTCCGACCCCGTCCCCCTAACTGTGTCTGATCTGACCTGGGCTGGCCTTACGCGTGAGGGAGCTGGAGGGGGCATTGAGACTATCGCAGCTGTCTGCGCTGTCGCTACTGGAGATGTCATCGTCGGAGTCCTTGGGCGTGGAGAAGGGCGAGCCGCTGTCCACCTCGTCGAATTTTCGCTTCAGGCCCAGTGTCCCCACTGTCTCCATGGAAACTCAGCGTCTGCGAAAAGGGAAAAAAAGAGAAAAAAGGCACAGAGGCCGACCGGCAGGTTTTTGAGTGACGGACGAGGCAGGCGGTCCAGAATGCGCTTAATAACTTCAGGTAAATGCGATTACTTGGCCACCAGGCAGACCTGGGCAGCTGAGGGACGGATAAATGATTCAGTTAATCAGCAGTGCTGCAGTAAATATCACTTATAGGCCAGAACTGCACCTTAACTTTAACACACACTGCTTCAATATGGAATTACCTTAAAGTGTGTGTATGTCTTTCTGTGTGTGTGTTGGGCCTTAGATCAAGCACAGGTGGCATTACCATCAATCACTCTCAACCTACCCTGGCGAGCTCCAAATTGATTTTCTACTTTACTGCCGACAGTCAGCAATACATATCAGCATAAGTGTAGGCCTATATTTTGAAAGGCAATGCAAAATATTTAACAATGTCTTTGGCAGGCCTTGTGGAAAAGACCCCTGTTCATCACTTGTAAGATCTTGTAAGTCTTAAAACTGCACAAATGGAATGAGAACTGAAAATGCCCGATCATTTCCAAGAAATGGAACGAAACCAATTGCATAATACTACAATCAGTTAAATCTTGATCATGTTGGAGCACAGTGGAACTATTCTCTTTAAGATCTGTGTTGCTGATCTACTGGCGTAAATCACAGGGGCTTTGTTAAATACTTTGATAAACACTTTGACTTGTACTAAGAATGTCAACACTCTTATCCTCTATGACAGATGCAATAGTCATTCCTAGCTGAGGGCTCCTCTGTAGAGTAGCAATTTTATACTCTTTCTATAAGTTGCTTTGGATAAAAGCGTCTGCTAAATGAATTAATGTAAATGTAATGTATGTAAATAGCATTATTAAAAAAAAAAACATTGAAGCCCCTGCAAAGTAGAGCTAGTGAGTGATGCCCCTGGTGGTCCTGTTCTCAAGGCAGGGCACTCCCCTCATCGCCAACACCACACTCTGGCTTTGAGATGAGATGGTTTCTTAGGCACAGCTGATGAGTGGGGTATATTGAATTCACTCATACTCATTAACGTCAGGTTATCAAGGGGTCTTCAATGCAGCAATCCCCCTCTATTCCCCAAGAAGGTGACATCACCTTTGGCTCTGCTTTCATCTGTATTCTTGCCTCATCCCTCTGTTCTCTCCCTCGCTCCCTCCCTTCCTCTCTCTCTCCTCTTCCGTCTAGCATGACAAGCTTGCTTGGAAATGATCTGGCAGCAAACATCGCCATGGCAACTGGGAAAGCACAGTTTACAGCAAAATGGCCTTGGAAAGACAGCTTTTTCTTCCTGTCTTCTCTTCTCCTTTTTCCCTCTGAACGTGGCGGAACCTTCCAGACAACAGGCCTTTGCTGTCTGTAGTCAGAGGTCTGGCCAAGTGACAGGGTCAGATGGGGCTGAGCCAGGACGTTTACCAGGCAACCCTCGGCTTTGCCCCCACACACGCACACACACACACACACACACACACACACAAGCTTTTGGGTATCTCAGTGGTAACTGTAACCGGTTTCCAGTGTTCTTTCAACAATATTTTCTTCTTGCTAAATAAATGACCCATGAGCACACTTGCAAATCCTATGATATGGCTAAAAATCTATTCAAGGTAGACATTTAATAGGTGCATGATAAAAATGTCTGAAGGGGTGCGATGTGTTTTTTCTTTATTGTATAAACAACAACAACAACAACAACAAAATATGACATCAAGGGGCACAGTTTGTTTATTGGCAGGATAACTCATAGGGAGGGAACTACACAAGTCTAATCAGTTTATTATGAATGGGTTGCAACCATGGCAACACATGAACCAAAAGACCATTAAGCTACCTTTCATATTCTTGTAGCCTTGAGATTTTAGAAAGCCTAAATATAGCTAGTGACATTGCAAATGGTACGGAAATCAACTATTAGCTTCATTACACTTCATGGTACAGCACGTCATAACTGTATACTGCAGACACCACTATCACACTGTGTTGCTGGTTCTCCATCACATGCAACACCAAAGACATTCATAAAGAGCATACTAAAAAAAACCTGGTCACTGGCATTGGAATGTGAAGTTTAATGTCAGATGTATGGTTTTGCAGTTAAGACCTGAATAAGCATCAACTGACTTCCACTAGGCATAACTAAGAAACAACTACTATTATTTGTATTCTTATTAGGCTATATGACTTTAATTCATACTATTAATTGTAATGTTTATTAATTGTAATGTTATTGTGAGTTGCTTTGGATAAAGGTGTCTGCTAGGAACCATAAACATAAACTAAACCTTTAATACAACAACATAAGTTTAATTGACAGTTGGGGTATCAGGTTATTTCTGCTATTCAGTCTTCTGACGTTTGGTGGTTTTGTTTTAAAATTTGCCTGTGATACTGTGGGTAGTGGTTTGGTATATCATGGAATATTTTATATGTCTTCATGTTGTAGCCTGAATGGACATGCTTGTTTAGGTAGGTAAACATACAGTACAGTAGGTAACAGGCCAAAGTCATCGCAGCAAGTCTGGCTCATGACATGGCTGAAGTTGTTATGGTTAGTAGTTGTCTGATAAAATACAATACCAAAAATGCATTCCATAGAGCAAATTAATTCCATTAAATGTGATACTATTCTTCAAACATAAATGTCTTTGTACTCAGCTGACTAATGGTAATTAGCTCACTGTTATCCATGTATTGGTAAGGGATTGGGTGGGGTGGGGAAGGCGGGTTTTAAGGGAACATTTGACCGCTGTGTATAAGACAAATGTTATATATGCTTCCCTATGTTCAAAGCTCAATAAACATTGCATTACAAAAAATAATGTAATACTAGGCTACTTTAAAAAAGAAAAGCCCAAACAAAGCTTTAATGAGGTAGTTTTCCATGTGCTTGTGACTCCAAACCAGACAGTTGACAAAAATAAATCCATAACCATTTAAAACAGCTGTGTTCAGGGGTCTCAGCACTGGGTTATTTATTTTGTGTGTCAATATCAACAGAGAACTTTGTGTTCCTATTTTTATTCCACTCACTGGCTAGATGTCTATGGACATATGCATTTACATAAATGTGGCTGAATATAAAAATTCTGTATGTAAAAACGTATTACTGTATGAAAGCACACTAGACGACATGGTCTGGCATGTAGTAGTACATATATTTCTTTGCCAATATGACACATACTGTATGTAAGGCACTGGATACATTACACACATTAATGTTTAATGTAGATAATATATATATAGTTTATTCATATGTAATATAGCAATAACATTCCAAGACTTGTCCTTGATTTTGCAGATCTTTCCTTCACCCTCATCTCATTTAAGCAGAGGCAACTGCACACAGATGGCTGACCTCCAGATGATTTGTTTCGACTGGAAAAAAGCAAACTGTCTGGTCCAAAAGAGGAATGCAATCACTCCTACTCACCCTGCCCATCACCACCTATAGTCTGCAAAGAAGTAGGGATGGTTCCTGATCATGATGCATATTGAAATGTAAAAATAAACTATAGGACAATAGAACACCCAGGAACTAATTCATCACATGGGTCAAACCAGTGAGTCAGCAACAGAATTGCACAAGCAGACTGACTGAAAAATGCTCTTGGTGTGTTATAAGTCATTGTATTTTATATCAAAAGGCTTTAAAATCCCTCCTACCTCACAAAACCCTCAAATATTCCATAATTTGGACACTTAAAAATGCAAACATACCATGTTGAGGCCTATCCAAATTGCTATACTTGCCAGCATACTTATAAGTGTATATGCAAAGCAGGACAGGGTAAACCTCAGGCAATGAAGCCCAACAAGTCCTGCTCCTCAGGCTGAACTACGTGCAACACTACATCCACTCATCCAGCTGTGTGAAGGATTAGACTACACGCACCAAAACGTGAGCAATGTGGGTCGCCCCAGTTAGCGGCGTCTAGCCTTCACGGTGCTGGGGGTAGGTCACTTAATCCAATGCATCACACATTCAACACGAATCTTGAAAATGGGTCGTACAATCTCAACATTTACGTAGGGTCAAGGACTACTTTGGCTTTGGCAAAAATATATTCTGACATATAGCCATGTTTCATCTGAACCTCAAAAGGATGGAAGCCTCATCACTAGTTTCTTAGTGGGTCTTATTACCCACCATGCAGTATGGGGTGTGAAGGGCAAAGCATGCAAACCTTGTTGAGGTAGTAAACTGTGGAGGTGTTAGATAAGGCCAGTTTATTGGTTTGGTTCATTAACATAAACTGCAGTACAGTGAGGTTATCAAATGAAATGTACATGACAATACCCCTGCTATGAAGAAGTTACACACACCTACTATAGACAAAGCTTATATGCTCCTATTGCATGTTACAAATACCTAAACCCCTTAACCTGGCAGGCCAACACAATGACAACAGATGCCATGGACTACTTGAGGTAGACAAGCCTGCGAGGTTATGATCATTAAGGCTAATTGAGGATTGACAGCACCTCAGGCTGTTTCACGGTCTGGTCCAGATATCAAAGGCTTGGGAAGCTTACCTGAGCTACACCACCATGGTCTCTCCAGAACATAGGCCTATATTTACGCATACTTCAAACTCACCTCATTTGCACATTTGTGAAGTTCAACAATAGCCCAACAGCTGTCGTAGAGTAGGCTAGTAGCGTCACTGGGGACCTTTTAGACGTCTGGTTATTGCGAAGCAGGAGTAAGGGAACAGTTGTCCGTTCACCTGACTGCCTACATAGGCTAATTCGAGTGACCGGTCGAGAATGGTCACTCACGTCAAAGCCCTGGATCTTTCATTCCTGAAGAGACCAGTCCAGCACAGCGTGACAGCGCAGAAACTCCTAAACAATGGGTTGGAAGCTATGCTTCCTCTCCATATAATTTATCGCACAAACTGGCATAACTGCTAATGATAGCCACCCAGATGCCTTACCTTACGCAGGAATAGCCTTTGCCGACGGTTCCGCTGTTCACCGTTGTATCAGCAGCAACAATCGACATAAAATTTCCTTTGGTTATGGCAGTATGTTTTTTTCTTTTCTTTTCAAACTCCACACGATTCTCTGATTTCACAGTTTGCCACCTTCGCAGGCTGTAGGCTAGATGTCTATGATTAAGAAACGTAGCTTGATCTGTTGAAAATGGATTGCAATGTTGTGCTCGTTGATCCGTTGCGAAATTTATACATTGCACTAGTCCACACAAAAATACATATGAGCAGAAGAGACAGGAAATTAGTCTTGATTTTTGGATTTGTGCAAGGAAAATGTATCGTCGTTCACAATTGCACAAAACGAGAACACAGGGCAGGCGATGCGGGCGGAGGACTTCATTTAATTTTTAAAAATCTATTTTGTGTTAACAATGGCTTATGTGTAAAGCCTTGTCTTCTCAGCCCGGCGTTTAATGATTGCTTTTGTAAAACAAGCCACCGAGGTTTCGTGTCCCTTTTCCTCTCCGAGGGCGTGTTAAATCTCCGGCGAAGTTTTACGTCCCAGAATGAGCACAGACTTTAAAATTTCTGTCCAGATAAAATTATCCCTTGAAACTGTGCAAGATCTGCCAATTTTTTTGTTGAAGCCTCTGTCGCCCGCTCCCCTGCCCCGGTCTGTTACAACGTAACAATAGAGTTTGGTATGCTACACAGTAGAAATATATACTCATTGTGACATCACAGACATGCCACTGTAGAGACCGCTGGGAAACGTAGGCTGGTCCAAAATTAAAGGGTTCTTTGTTCGAGGTTTCAAGAGTGATTCATTATAGAAGGCCTGTATTTGCTCAGGCAGGCATTGCTGTGTATAACTGTCGATGAGAGATTTGACGATATATTTTTTACTTAGTAGAGATTCTAAGGCTTCAGACATTAAAGCAAAGTCAGACGTTTAGGATAGCCTACCGTCCTCAAGAATAGCCCATCACCGGCAAATGGTTTTCATACAGACGATTTGAAGATTCAATTTAATCAGAACACACATCTGATCTACCAAAAGGACAAATAGTGGTTAATCAAGAACGTGCATCACGATGACAGTCCACTGTTCCACACAAAATTAAATATTTCCACGCCCTGGGGCTCCATGTCCTACTACATTTCCCAGGTACACATGGCCCAGTGCCTGAAACCTCGGCCAGCTGCTACTCAACATCACGTGAGAATGGTGTAGTAGGCCTACCATTACTGGTCAGGGCTAAATACTGTTTAACTTTTCGACAAGTTGGTGGTCTGCAAATTAATCTTTTTAAAAAATAAATGTTGGCTACACGGCCCCAATTTAGCTACGAGCTGTAGCTTACCATAAATACCCCCTCCAGTTGACATGGCTTGCTACAGACCCTGCATACTCATACAAATAGGCTGTATCGTTGGATCATACCTGCTTTTCCAACATTACGATTGAACAGTGTCAATCTACAGTACAGTTTCCAAGCATAAGCTTTAATGCAAGAGAACATTTAGCCTACACACAATGCCATTTCGCCAAAGTGAGCATAGCATCAGCCCAACAAATGGCAGATATAGGCTAGACATAGCCACTGAAAAGTCCATGAGTTTGCAAAGATAAATGGCTGTTTGAGGGGGGAAGCAAAAATGTGTTGATTATGAATTGGGGTAAAAACAAACAAACAAACAATCATGGGCATCTTGATGGGTAAGTAGTTTAATCATCGTGATGACATGGGTAAAGGGGGCAAAGATAGACAACATCAATGTGTGTCCCAGCATCCACATTTGACGCATCTAGCACAACTGATCAGAAATGACAACCACCGCTAGCTTTCCTCATGCAGTTTCAGCGCATCAACCACCGCCACCAACAACAACCCTCTAGATGGATTAGAGTCTGGAAGTGGTAATATCCAATGATAAAACAAAAGTATTACACTGATAGTAAACACAATTCTGTTTTTAAAAAAAAGATAAAGACGAAAGAAACTGGGGTTATACACAGGCCTACGCACATCGAAACATTTAGTTGTTTGTATGTTGTTGTTGTTTTTCTCAGAAGGATTCCCTATTTGTGGAGTTTGGCGCCTCTTAAAAACCTGTCAGCTACAGAGAGGAATAATGCTGTGACAGAGCGACAGAACTAAAACAAAAACGAGTTAAGGAGTGACCATCAGACGACGCATTTATAAGATCATCCCTCGGGTTTACAAATGACATGCAGTCTTATTAATGTAGACTTCTAGGTCTTTAGTCCAGGGGTGAGGACTCAAGAGTGTCCAATCCTCATATGTGTGCATTCGTTCCTGCATGTTGAAATACATTACGACTCAAGAGGACAAGTGCTAAACAAAGCTGTGCCAACGCAAGACGCTGCTGAGGCAGAGATGCAGGCTATCCCTTCAGTCAAGACCATCAAAAGTGTCCATTAACCTTCAGTCAAGAGACTTTTAAACAAAAAAAACAAAAACAAAAAAAGGCAAGGCACCTTCTTATCACAAGTTTTGCTGATCAGAGCTTTAACTACGAAACAATGACAGAGGGACAGATGTTAATTGATATTAAAGGGTAATATTTTAGGGGGACTTAAAAAAAAAACTTTTTCAAAAATAGACTGCTCATGGCACAACTCCTACTTAATCAAATCCAGGCATAGTACACAATAAACAGACAACCATGATAGGGACGCAGTACTCCTAATTCATTAACTCTTGTATCAGCATGGAATTTCATCATTAAATCAGTGAGCTCTACTGTGACAGATGAGTCACAAAGACATTGAACACATCACTGAAGCTTGAAATGTCATGCGGTATGCCTTCCTCTGACATCACTTCCTGTAGCCATGTCTCCTCAGCAGATTAAGCGTCGAGCTCTGCACGTCAGATATCCAGCAGGCTACATCAGAGTAATTATAATGCATGTGAAATTTGCATATCGGGATCCAGGAATAAAAAAGATATTAAAAGGCAGAACAAAAGGGCCTTATGTGGTTATGTGTTAAGCTTTTGGTTTTGTTTGTTTTACCTTTCAGATCAGAGGACAAGCAGTGTATGGGGGGGGGGCTTTCGCACAACATCTGTAGTCTCACATTTTGGCACTCAACGCACTCAACTAATGCGGGACACATACATACAAAACAAAACAAAAAAAGCTTTTTTTTCCCTTCCATTTTTCATATCTTACTTTCTTTAAGAAGCATAAGCGACAAAGCAGGAAGATACTGAATACAAAAGAAAACGAGTGGATGGCAGAGGGCATAGATGGTGGAGGGGAGGGGGCGGGGGGGTTGAATAAGACAGTAAGGTGAGCGAGGGTTAGATGCCACTTCTTCTTTCCCCACACCAGTGTCTTTCACTGAGGCCGCACCTCCTCACACGCGTTCAGGGTGAAACGATGGAGTCTTCAACCCAATCCATTGGGCACTGGAGGGCGAGGGTTCTGGGGTGGGCTTTTGTGTGTGGGGGGTGTGGTTGAGACGAAAGTCTAAGACGAGACAGGGGGGAGGGAGGGAGGGAGGGGAGGAGGGCAGGACTGTTGTGTGAGTCCCCACCCCCACCCCACCCAAACCAAACCACCCCACCCCGCCACCAATCCAACTGTCGGCTTTTTCACTTCAGGATGATGTGGTACCCATCGTTTGTCTCGGCTGCCAAGAGAAGATGCAGAGCCAAAGTCAAAGGTTGCACAGACACAGCAGGGCAGAGCACAGCCACTTTTACACCAACATCCGCATGCGGGTGATCCGAACAACTGGTCTACAAGAGCATTTGGTGACTTTGCGGTTTCTTGTTCTCAAGTTGCTTTCTGTGCTAGCTACATTGTGCTAGCTACATTTCTGTTTGGGATCTGAGGCACACCTAAAACACATTCTGTTGAGTCTAATTTAATGTTGAATGGATTTATGAGATAAGAAAGAAATTGGATGGATTTGTGAGATGAGAAAAAAAAATGGTATACAACGAGAATTTTTACAGTCAGGGACCTCTCCTTTGTTATCTTCATGTCTCTGGCGTAGCTCCCCTGTAAGTCCCGACTAGATGATTGACGCATGGCAGCTATATTGTGATTACTGGACAGCAGGCACTCAATCGACTTATTGCCATGTTTGGTCAGAGACCCAGAAGACAGAGGTAATGACTGTACAGTCTTTTTATAAAACTAGTTTACACTTTGAGGTAAACAGACATGGTTATCTCGGTAGAAATTCTGTCCATGTGGGCAGACACGCCCGATAGGCTTGCACTGTATACCTGCTTAGGCATTGCTGGTATTAGTGAGTTAGTTCAATGCTACACTGATTCTCATTGTTTATGTCTCTCCACTTAAAGTCTCTAAAAATGGGGCCCATGTATGTAGAAAAGGTATGGGAAAACTTGGGACTTTTTTTTAAAGATTTTCATAAATTTACCGTCATGTGATTTTACTTTAACCAATATACCTGAGAAGACCATGGAATGTTTTATTACATGACCTCTCTTGGGGTACCCTACCTTTCATTGTGTCCAGAACAAAACACATCTCATCCTGGAAGTTCTGAATCATCTGTAAGGACATAAACATTCAGTCAGCAAGGCCTTCTGAGTGAGTCTCAGAACAAACAGAGCAGCAAATCATATTAAACTTATATGTGTAATTTGTATCAATACAATGGCCCATATGGTTTGCTTAATCAAACATGGAACTTTTAATTTAACTGGAAGATGACAGGGGCATTCAAATTCTAATGTTTGGATTTGGAATTTGGAATCAGTTTGGAACACAAAATTCTAAAACAGGTGAAGTGTGCATGGGTCTTACCTCATCACTGACCAGCACATGGATACCAGTGGGTCCTTGTTTAAAGATCTGATTGATCTGCCTAGGAGAGATGCTAAAGAGCTGGGCGATCTTCTCAGTGAGCTCATTGGCAGTCAGTTCTTCCAGGTAAATGGCATGGTACACTGCAGACACAAACAGTTGGAACTGAGCATCATGAGTATGGGTATCATGACATTCTATGAAGTCCATGCTCAAGTAAGACAACACACAAAGTAGCATTTTACATCAGTAAACACACAGACTGAGCACAGCACTGCAGACGTTTTAACATACAGCACTGTGGGGAACATGTTGAGACACAAACGCAGGCTAAATTGGTGCCACACTGATGTTCTCTGATGACCTACCTGAAAAATTATATAAATTATCCAATCATCTAGGGAGCTACAAAAAACCTAAACTGACTGAAAATAATAACCCAAACACCATTAGTGGTGCCTTACTGTTTTGAGTTCCCACTGGAGGGATTTTTAGTTACATTTAGATTGGTTCAATTAAACAAAATTAACCTGTGTTGTTTTAATAAGAAAAAGAGCACACAGCAACAGACCTCAATACACTACACTACATTTGCAGGACAAATATGACACTTAAATGGACACTGCCTGTGCAGATTATCTGACTGGTAAATGAAGCATAATAAATAGGGATGCCAAACATAAACCAAGCCAGCACAAAGCAAGCACTGCCAAACCTTTCCAGCAGAGGTCAGTGATGAACAGCTTAGACCAGTGTTTCCCAAACGTTTTTTCTGGGGACCCACTTTTTAAAAATGACAGACCATGGCGACCCATTTCACTTCAGATCTAACATGCAACCACCAATGTTGCCCAAAACATCTATGTTTTAGGCCACAGGTTCTCAATCTTTTCTATGCCGGGCCCCCCCCAAATCATTCTACAGTGCAATATCTAGTGGTTGGATAGATATCTAATAGTGCCTACTAGGTCTGGCCTACAACCACTATAGGGTTTGGTGATGCACTGACTCCTCAGATTTCCCACAATTCTGCAATCTCAGTTACACTCATGAAACAATGTTAAAAGCTGTTAAATTCTCGCTCAGTTTTGTACACACACACAACCTCAGGTTGTCCTCATCTTGCTTTGAACATGGTTGTGTTGCATTTTGAGCAACATCAGCTTGGAATGTTGGACATGACTAGCCTACCGAAAAGATACGTTTTAATCCGAGAGTTTGGGGATATTCTGGCATGCTACGCAGTCATCACTCTTCAGCATAGTAAGCTGCTCCTGTATTTCTAAAGATAGATGGTGTAGCCTAGGCATTGCAGACAAATGGATCCATAACACCGTGGACAATTCCGTAAACAGCAAATAACTCAAGTTGAATCTGCATTTTCCTCTAGACTTACACGTGTGCTTGTTTGTGCTGAGACTGTGTATTGGTGTTGTCTTTTGCGAAATAGCCGAAAGATGAACGATAATGCGCCTTTACCGTAGGGGAGTTTGCGAGATGGAAAACGAGAGGAAAATAGCGTTTAAATGTCCATTTAAATTGTAGCCTAATCAAATGCACTGTTGCACGTTTTAAATCCGAAATAAAAAGGAAAGTGAGGAGACTGCTATTAACTTTAAAGAGTATAGGCCTATCTACAATTAAAACTATCTGTAGACTATGATGCAAATTGAATAGCCTTATGTCCGGTCTATAGATGTCTGCTTCAGTTGTTGACAGCACAGTCTTTGAGATTAAAAATTATACCTTTTAGATTTTAACGGGTCAAGTTGAAGAGCTGCTGTCCGTTATTGTTTGTGCAAAAATATGTCCCTTGCATTGTGAGATCCATGGTAGGCGTCTGACAGAAATATTGTTTCATTTTGCGAGTGAGATGTCCAAGCTCTGGCGTCCCCTCTGCGACGTGTTCGCCCCCCAGTTTCAGAGCTATTCTAAATGCAAAACTGCACAGAGGGAGTTACATTACATTACATTTGGCTGACGCTTTTTTAACCAAAGCGACTAACAACATGGTAAACAGTAAGTTTTAGAACAATTCTCACAATTTTAGGACAGTTTAAAAAAAAACACATTAGAGTACAGTAAGAAAAGTCGTCGGTGAGTGCTGTATTTTAACAGTTACTTGTCAGTTTAACGGCTGGTGAGTGCTAGGATCAGTAAGACTTGTTGTAAGTGTTGCTATGAGAGTAGATGTTCTCTAAAGAGCTGGGTCTTCAGGAGTTTTTTGAAAGTGGAAAAGGATGTCCCTGCCCTTGTAGGAACTGGCAGTGTGTTCCACCAACGAGGAACAACAGATGAGAAAAAGTTTGGATTGGCTTGAGCGCACCGGTGGTAGAGCTAGACGTCGTTCGTCAGAGGAGCGCAGCGGTCTGGAGGTAGTGTAAGTCTGTATGAGGGCATTCAAGTAGGTGGGAGCAGAACCAGAGACTACTTTGTAGGCAAGCGTTAGAGACTTGAATTTGATGCGGGCTGCCATAGGTAGCCAGTGTAGCTGGATGACAATGCTGTGTTTCCAGTGTAGCTGGATGAGTTATGACAAAACCGTGACTGGTAGTTAACAAACTAGATTCTAATAGAAAGCTGTTAGCTTTCCTAAGCTATAGGTATAAGCTAGGCCTATTACACAACATAAATTGTCACTATGCTGGCGACACAAATAAAATCTCCTACGACCCACCCTTTGAGAACCAATGGCTTAGACTATGAGGGCATGAGACCATGAATTCTCAACATTACGGTCACTTACTGTATGGGACAACACGATGAAAACAAACGCAAACTGAAGTGATTTTTTTAAAAATGACACAGAATATTCAGCCATTTATTTGGGTAATTTTTCTATGAGCCAGCTGAGAGTTTGTAGGGGCACTCACTCAATCCAGCTGTTGTCAACTTCAGATTTTTTGCCATTTTATCTACATTTATTCATTTAGCAGACACTTTTATCCAAAAAGCGACTTTCAAAAAGAATAACATTCAAGTTACAGTGCAGGAGACCTTAGCTCACCAGAATAGTTCTTTGCCATTTTCAATGAGCAAATATATCTACGAGGTTTTGTTTTTTACCGAGTGCAGCCCATATATCGAGAGGAAATGACGTGGCCACAATGTTGACAATAGATGTTCCTCAAGGACTGCTCATGGTGTGGCTTTCAATGGTAATGCAGTATTCAGTAGTGGACTTCAGAGACTGACTGCTGAGCTCACACTAACTGGCCTTTAGACTTTTTAATGAAGGGGTCGAGGCTTTTTTTTTCAGCTCTTGTGCATACACGGATGCTTCCTGTTACACTCAGCCAGGTAGGCAATAATCTGCAGCACCAACACAACAACACACACAGGCACACACACACGTGCGCACACACACACACTAACCAAAGAAGGTGCTGCTGCTGCCGTCTCCGTTCTCGTGCTTCTGTTGCTGTTCCCGGGCCTGCTGGGATTCCTGGCATACATACACGGTCAGCCTCGGACGTACCACCCTGTTACAACACACACACACACACACACACACACACACAGACAAGCGTTACTCCTCAGTCGGTGGGTAGACTTGCACATCTGAGGTGCATTCAAATTCGGCAAACAGTGGCGAACATGTTTTCTCTGAACAGTTAAATTTGAATGGTTTGGTGTGAGCATTCCATTGTAACGGTAACATTTCGTTAAGCTCACGTTCATCTTCACTGTATGTTTGCGGAGAACTAACTCCTCAGACTGTTTGCAAACGTTCGCTAAAAACTCAATGCAAACAGAAACCGGTTTGCAAACGTTTGCGAATTTGACCGCACCTCTGGTCGCATACACACTTTCTGATGTCACCCAGAGCAGAGGTAGCAGCGAGAGATAACTACACCCACCGTCCTTTCAGTGCATTGAAGAGTCGAATGCCGTCGGCAGGGCCACAGATTTGAATGACGTCTTCCCTGGTCAATTTCAGCAGGTCTGCCCCTGTTACAGACAAACACACTATTAGAGGTAGGCCTGTGTTCTACAGGTGGGGGAAAAAAGACATGTGAACATAGCACTTTACATACAAAGTATGCCTTCCTACATGACCCACTTTTAATTGTAAGCTATGCAGTTTAGCACATACAGTCACTTCACAAAATCCATTGAAAAATATTGGGGATGCTCCTTATTTGGCTTTAGAGGTCTAAAAATAGTCACAGTAAATCGTTGACAAATTCTATGCATTTCTGGGACCATTCGGAATGTTAATGCTTAGTGCGGCCGTACCTGAGAAGTTTGTGAACAGACGACAGAAGGGCGAGAAGCGGTTTCGATGGAGCCACTGCTGGGCCTCCTGTGGCGTTGCTGTGGGCAACAGATTCTGATTGTTCCGTACAGGTGTGAGAAAGAGACAGGCAAGGAAGCAGAGAAGGCGGGTGGGGTTAAGCACACATCGTAAAGGAATTAAGCATCACATCAAACTCAAACGGTCTCCTTCCCCTGAAGTCAAACACGTTAACACCCACATCCTAGGTCATAATGGCTACGTTCATAATGACCAATGCTGACCAATATACACGTTAAAAGAAGTGAGATCAAAATGAGTGAGATCAATCCAAGTCCCAGTGCGCTATGGATTGATTATTAGTTTATTTCAGGCATTTCCTCCTACTAGCAGTTTTTTAACATTTGCTGCTTCTCCTACAGCCTGAAGGAAGACATGGGATCAACAGTTCACTACAAATCAGCAAATAAATTCATATGTACCTGCTGGTTCTCACTGTCTCTTCTAAGTAGATGGTATGGCAACTGTAAAGCAATTGTATGGCATCATTTTCAAAAACCCACACCAAATATACCATACCTTCACACATGGTCTTATGGAAAGTACATTAAAGAACTTAAGGGGAAACAAATACACACATAAAACTCTATTTGTTAACATGTGGATGCAGACTATACTCTGGTCAAAACCAAGCAGGCAAAGGCTTCTGTTGGATCATTCTCTATTCACAAGCAATAACACTGTGTTAAAGGGTTTGAACCGTTAGATTTGACCTTGTAGACTGCTGTGATTATCTTTGTAACAACAACAACATTTAAATGGTCTAAAATGGTGCCCCACTGAAGGGAAATTTTTCAGTGGAGCAAAGTCACTTCTGAAAGTGACTTTCAGAAGTCAGCAAGTTATACCTACATAAAGTAAAAATGCAATGATTTGGAAAATCTACTGACTGAACACACAATGCTACTCAACACATGGATAAATGACAGGTCCAAGCCTTCACTGAACCTTCACATCCAACACTCTGCTAAGTCCCATCTTAGGTGATTAGCTTTTTTGACAACCCTGTCAGAGTATTATTCACAGCCAGCCAAAACATTGTAAATTGAAAGACAAACATATTCTCAGTATTACCGAATCACTAAAGGTTTGTACGGCATCCTCATTGATTTCCTACATTTGGAAAAAACAAAGTGCAAAAAGAGTGCACTTACAGTAAATACAATATTTAAGTCTCCACAAATAATGGCCATGAATATATCAAGGCTAAAACAAGGGGAGATTGTGTTTTTCAGGCATTTTCAAAGGACTAAAAATTATACAGTATGTGGGGTAGCTAGTAAGAACATGAACATCTATTAGGAAGTAGCTCATTGAATGGGCATTTAGTGTGCCAATGTTATATCATAGATAAGTATCATTATCCTCAAACATGCTGTCCAAGATGAGGCATTTTTGAGAGTAATACCTAAAATAATAATAATAATAATAATAATAATGATAATAATAAAAATCAAGGGTGAAAAAATGAATGAAAACATGGAACTGAACAAAAATATTTAACAGGTGTTAGTTTTGGGACCTAAACATTATGTAGAACCATTTTCCCGGATTCTGTCTGATTTGACATGGAATGTCCCATTATTCAAATTATGGCCCATGGTTTCTCAATTATTATTGGGTGTACATACAAGTAGAGAACACTATTGTGTTCTGATCATTCTTTTTTTTATTATTTAATTTAGTAATGACATCATTGAGCCCCATATTAGTATGCGGTGACCCTGTTATAAATCAACAATATTTTCATCACAAAGCCACACGGCAAGAAGGTGTGAACATTTTTGAGGGTCTCGGATTTGGGGGTAGGGGGTGAGGGGAGTAAAATAGGCATGATTACAGACCTGGATCAAGTGTGAGTGGGGAAAGATGGTTGGAGATACAAGAACACACACACACAATACACAGCACTAACAGCCAGGCTGCACCGGATGCAAAATTGAACAGCTCCATTCACGGAGCGTAAAAATAGTTATATTTTTTTCCAATGTAAGTGCCGTTATCATGTCTGGAGTAGCCAGTTCCATTGATTATAGTGGAAGCTAATTGTTGCAGCATACGCTCCGCGAACAGAACGCTTAAGTTGCGTGCCCGGCATAGCCTCCCTGTGAGAGTCCAGGGCTATATTCACACTATTCCGTTTTCGTTCAAATCCGAAAGACTTTTGTTTTCACCTCTCATCTAAACTACTCCAGTAAGTTCCTGAAATGGAACGATTTGAAAATGCTGTCGGCCCCGTAATGATCTGAAAACACCGGCTTTGCGTTTTCATGTGGACCCTAACGGTTTGACAAGACTCACTTCTACTTTGAAGAACATATTTAAAATTAAACACTTTAAAATGAAAATCGTAAAAGTGTGGATGTAGCCCAAAACTGCACCACAGGCTGCAGGGAGATAACTGCGCTTAGTGTTACTGTAGAATCTCTGTCACCAGGATAAAGGATGTTTCAGACAGTCTTTAAGGTACTTGTTACGTAAATTTAATACATAAAAAATCTTTTCAATGAAGACTATGTGGTCACGTGTAAAATGTAAATTATGAGTAGTGGGAGATAGTGGGGGGTGATGGGAAAACCATACTCACCTCTGCAATCTGTGCTGGTGGCTCTGGCTGGTGATTTGGTGATCCATTTCTAAGGGTAACAACAAAGAGTGTGATATATTTAGTATGACATTACAAAACGTAAACAATCAGGCATTTCATTTAACATACTCTGATACTTTTGGAATTCTAGCCCTTTAACTAATGTGACTAGGGATGATTTGCTCCTGGAACGTTTCTGTGTCTACTCTAGAGGCTGAAGAGAATGTTGTTTTGGTCTACTTTGGTGTGATGAAAGCTTCTGTTAGGCCACCAAATTGTCAACATTTCTTGTCCCATACATTATTTGTGGTTCTGCCACTTCATTTTTATTCTCCATTTCAATAACTAAACAGTTTTGAGTAATCAAGTCAAGTCACTTTTATTTATATAGCGTATTTTTGTATGCACAGAGTGCAACCCAAAGCACTCCACATACAAGACATTGATTTCAGACAACAAACAAATGAACAAATAAATAAAAAGTAAGATGTAATGCTAAGTAATGATACTTAGCATCTCGTATGCCATACCCTTCAGCTACTGTGAAACTGTTGTGGGTGCTGTTGAATCCAGGTGATGGAGAGTTGTTTACATAGGTAGCCTCTGGCCACGGGGAGCACTGGAAAAAAAGAACGCAACAAGGAAACTGCTGTGAAACACAGGCATCATTTGAATATTGGACATAAAGAAGAATTCAACACTGACATGCACAACAAAAAAAAAAAAAGTTTCTGGGAACTCTGATGACTTTTGATGAAATGCCATGATTTCTCACTTGCTAACAACCAAACCAAGCCATTCAGAGTCTACAGAAGCCAATCAAAACCACTTCTGAGAGAGGCCACAGTCCAACCTCAACAGGAATGGAAAGGAAACCATCTGCTTTCAGTAGTGCTCAAAAATCAATGCAGATTTATCACTGAAACTGTGGAGAAATGTTGGCCATAAAAAAGATTGTGGTCTGTGACTGGTAACTACCGTAAATTAAACCATTTCATTTTCATATTTTGCTTCAATCCTAGAGGTTACACTGTAATTCCCAGCAGCTCTTAACGGCCACTATATCTCTGAGCCACATTACCTGTTTGCCGAAACAAAGACACTGCAGGCGAAAAACTCATTGCAGAGTTACCTTTGTAAACATTCAGAACCATTCCGGATAAGGAGTTCTCTACAAATGATGTTTCAGAAATTTTTAGAGAATGAAACATCTCGCTTTCTTGAATGATGAGGAATAACTCACTTGCGTAGATCCTCGAAGAAATTAATTCAGGGAATTTGGTCTACCACAAGTGTGCCACGATGTCATTTTATAAAACTTGTCAGAGTTCCTCTTCAGTTATGATATAAAAAAAAAAATCAAAAACATCCATCATTAACACACTTTATGAAAAGAAAAGTGGAATCACGAGGTTCAATAACTGACCATTGAGGGGAATAGCAAGGTTTCTTCAGCACCGAGCATGGTTTGCCATAACTGACAGTATGCAACAGAGAACTCCTTCCAGTCAGCCTGCCCGGCGACGGATGCGTACCTCTGTGAGAATGGTGGTCTCGTACGAGGGCTGGTACTTCTCTTTCTCCTGCGGAGCCCTCTTCTCCATCTTCTCCCGGTCTGTCTTCTGCTTCCTGTCTGCCCCCTTGGGCTGAAGGAGAACAAACACAAACAATCAGGGATCAGGTCACACGCGTGCCGATCAGATTTGAACAGCAAAACAGCTTTTTAGCCATTTTTTGGCCAATGCTTCAATATGATGTCACAGGGCTCCAACTGTCAGCTGAGGGTCAAACCTTTCAATCAAAGTGCATTAGAAGTTTGATTTCTTTTTTTTTTTTGAGGGTGGCGGTCTCATCTTAAGAGAGGTAAGGGGAGCGTGTGAAGGTGTGTGTGTGTGTGTGTGTGTGGGGGGGTCCTCACCTTAAAGACTTTGACCTGACAGCTGGCCGAGTGTAGGTGCTCGGTGTAGTCTCCGCTCTCGTTCTCTTTGAAGGTGTCGATCTGGATGCGAAACGGCACGCCCTTCTCGCCCCCGTGCTTGCGCATGGTGAACTCTGTGCTGATGCAGTGAACCTGTGGCACACGCAAAACACATGCTAGCACCGTCACAAACTAGCCACAATTACTCAATTAGTCCCTCTAAAAACACAATGGTTCAAACCATTCGTTGAGACAACAATGATCCTTGACACAAAATGGGGAAGTAATAATCTGGGCCTAACACACACACACACACTCATACTCACAAAAGTAAAAGCCTCTCCTTGTGTTGATGAATGTGATGTCTCAAATTTGATAGATTTTGATAGTCTATCAGCTCAAAATACTTTTTTGCCGTTATCAATATAGTTTTCGTTCTTAGTGTTAGGCCCTTAAGACTATTTAGCCTGAAATACACGACTCTAAAGAAAGAAACACACGCACACTCACACGCACACACCAGTTACTCTATGATTTCATGTACTAAGGTGGCAGCATACCTGAATGAAGACCGAAGTCCGTTTCGACGGGTCCCACAAAAACTCGACTGTGTTTAGCTGTGTGGGGTTGGCTCGGGGATCCACGATACCCACCGACATCGGGATGTCTGAAGGGGTCAAAACACTGGTCAATATTTGTTAAACAATTTAGCAACATTTTTCTAATTACTTCTAACCAACATAAACAACATGAAAACAATGTGGATTCTTAAAAATGTATACGTTTATGTTTATGTTTGTTAAGTTGTTACGTTTTTAACGCACGCTAACATTTAACAGAGCCACTCTTTGAACAGTATTAGCCAGTATTATCCATTACAAATCAATATTCATTTGCACATTTTTTACAATTCATCAGGTAACAACATTTTTATTATTAAGAATACTTAAGGTGCAAGATAGCCTGGGCTGTATAATTAAAATGTAACTACACAGCATGCTGGTAACTCATCGTAGGAGATGCCCTCCTCTACTCTAAATAATCTGTTCTGACTGGTATCCCCTGCCCACTCCTCTTCTTCAACCCTCGCCCTTGTGTGTGTCGGCCACCTCACCCAGGTCAAGGATGCGGTCGCCAGGCCTGTTCCAGCGCCAGCCCTCCAGCTGCTGGTGCTCTGTGTACTGTAGACGCCGGTCATGGAAGACCACCCGGATGATGCTCTGGGGACACAAGTGCGGGTCACGCAGTCAGTGCCGCAGTCAGAACCAATTTTCCCCCTTCCCCTCAAAAGCACTGCACTGAAACAAGCATGCTGCACTGAAACACACATACTGCACTGAAACACACATACTGCACTGAAACAAGAATGCTGCACTGAAACAAGCATGCTGCACTGAAACAAGCATGCTGCACTAAAAACAAGCATACTGCACTGAAACAAGCATACTGCACTAAAAACAAGCATACTGCACTGAAACAAGCATGCTGCACTAAAAACAAGCATACTGCACTGAAACAAGCATGCTGCACTGAAACAAGCATGCTGCACTAAAAACAAGCATACTACACTGAAACAAGCATACTGCACTAAAAACAAGCATACTGCACTGAAACAAGCATGCTGCACTGAAACAAGCATGCTGCACTAAAAACAAGCATACTGCACTGAAACAAGCATACTGCACTGAAACAAGCATACTGCACTAAAAACAAGCATGCTGCAGTAGATGGAGAACGGGCATTTATAAATGGAGCGGAGCACTTCCTGCCATGTTGAAAAGTAGCTGATGGATATTATGAGAAAAGGCGCAACAAAAAAAAAAAAAAAATCATAAAAAGGACTAATCTCATAACCGAGTTGGCTTTGAAAACTACTCATACCTTCACCATTTTCCCCGTAATTTCCGGGAGCTCCCCCATTTTCCGATTGTCCAGCATTCGAATTTCGTAAGACTGTCCTAAAATTGCAGAATAAAAATACTTTTAGTAAATGGCACAAGCAAGACTAGGGTCACATTAGTAAGCCATGTCAGGTCATGCACTCATATACTCAGGAATATGGTGTGTGTGAAAAGCTAGTCACTGAGAAACACAAGCAAGTGGTTTGTTGAAGTGAAGTTCGCCTTTTAACACAAGTAAGCCCTTTAATCAGGTGTGAATATTGTGAGATCATATATTGGTAGTGTATAAATCCTATTATTAGCTTGTAATTTTAAATGTCCATTGTGGCAAACAGTGTAGGGGAATAGCTACATTAAGGTAAAATAAAATCATAACTTATTTAATTTAGTTAGTGTCAAGCCCTCATTTTTTAATATAAATATATATATAAATAATAAGAATTTAAAACAACTAAAGTAATATTCACTGACATTAATCAGTTATTTAAACTACACATTACATGGGACTCCTGACTAGTAAGACTGGCAAGAAAGGGACAACGGGGATTTCTAATATGGCTGAAAGGCTGGATGCTTGTGTGACATGTTTAGTATGAGACTTATAAAGGGCACATGCAGCTGCTTTTCTGGACATGCCTCACTCCACACCCACGGACACGTCTGATTAGGAGGAGAACAGCCTCTGTAGTCTCCTCTAGTGTACACAACCTGCACTAATTCTACGACAGCCATATCCCTTGCTTAATCATGTGAGGGGTTTAATCGGTCAACCAATTTAGGTGGAATTTTTGTCTCTCATCAACTACATGATCCACACTAGAATGGCCCACAGTAGAGACCATACCTCCACTAAGTTCCCAGGATCTACAACACTGCTGGACGTATTTTCATAAAACATGGTTGAAACATGTAGGCCTCCCATGGGCCAAGGAAGATCTTGAATCGTAATCATAGGCATCATATAATAATAATAATAATAATAATAATAATAATAATAATAATCTTTATTTGTATAGCACCTTTCATACACAGATTGCAGCTCAAAGTGCTTTACATTTGGAGCATTTAGCACAATAACAGAAGAAAATAATAATAAACACCTTCAAAAACGAATGGGTTGTTGCCAGTAATTTGTGCAATCCTGTTAACCAACCAACCATCTAACTGATGCCGGTTGGTTAAATTGACCGGTTTACCCCTTCACTTTTTCCTACACAACTAACTCATGCTTCTCACCAATAATGTCTGCCGTCACTGACTTTGTCAGTGCTTGTGAGATCTTGTACCTCAGGTGCCCCATGAAATGAATGATTTGCGGTATTAACTCACACTCACAGTATGGAATGTGAAAGTGTGTGAAAGGAAGAATGACTGTAAACGGAAACACTGAGAGTTTTTAGAGGCAGCCGAGGTCTCTTAAGGAGACTGCTCAAAGGTCTTAGTTAGGAGTGAAACGAACAGTCAGTGGTTGTGAGTGTGAACATGTAAATATGGATGATCCCAGGGAATCCCTGTTCGGCAGACCTTGGTTGAGGTAGGTGAGCGTCTCGTCGTGGAGTTTGACAGCAGGCGAGGTGGCGGCACATAAAACATATTGGAAGGGCAGGATCTTATTCTCCGTGTCTGGTGGAAGGTTAGATTCCTCCTGTTTGAAGATGGGAAGGGCCAGCACATCACTGAAGTATAACACAAACAGAAAACAAGAGAGAGGAAGAGAGGGAGAGAGAGAGAGAGAGAGTGATTAGGCGTAGACAAGACAAATGCAGGGGGAAAGGGTGTCTTGTCAGTTTTCCTACTCATTTTCACCACGTCTTGAGTAATGGCTTCCTTCACTGGGGGCTATAAATAGAATAACATATAGGGAGGTTACGGAGCACGGCAGGAAACAACTAAGAATACACCAATAAAACTAATTCAAAGAACACCACATTGTCTAGAAGAGAACGGTTAAGTAATTTAGCCTTCTGCTTAACACTTCATTAACACTTCAGCATACCCTGGACATTTTTCACTTGATGATAAAAGAAATGTCAGAAACGTTCCCCTTACCAGTTTGGGGCACCTCTTGGCCACTCACATAATAACAAATGTTTGCAAGACCATTTATGACTCTTACCCAAGAGCGTAAGAAATGTTTTCACATTTTCAGCCATAAACACTAACACTGCCACACAGTTACCTAGAAACCAACGAAATAGGATCACAGGTTGGCTTTACTTTCCTGTCTCCACAAGAATGCTCTTTACGATACAAATCAGGCCACTTCAAAGCCCCCAAAAATTAATATGGCTGAAAGACAACAGCTGGCCAGACCTCAATGGATTTCAACATATAAAAATAAACTGTCAACTAAGTTTTCTTAGTGTAACAACTTTCCGTTATCAAACAGTACTGGATTTTCTGTGTTTTAAAACATTCATACCACCAAAGCCTAGTCAACCAACTTGTCAAATCAAGTGAAGCTACGCCAAAATGGTTTAATAAAAGTGAGACTAAGTGAAATAAACATCTAGTAACTACCACACTGCAATGCACTGCCACACAGCATTTTAGTCATTTGGCTTGACCTTCTATCTAGTTGCACTCACCTCCTAAATGTTAGTGAGTAGCAAAATCATAAATTAATAACCTCAAAGTGTTACTCGCAGCAAGCTGACAGGGGCACCAAGCGATAAGCTGCTGAAATCCTCGCAAGTATCGATTACGCCACCGTGTAAAGGGCATTCAGAGAAAAAGACAGTCACCCACAAATGTGTCTTATTCACTTACAGCAGTTCCATATTGCATTTTACTTTACAATCAAGGGTTTTTTTTTGGCTGTAGGACACTGTGTTCTTGCAGAAGCTTGAATCATGCTGGAGGCTCACTGCCAGAGGTTCTTGTCGAGTTGAAAACACACACTGCTGACATTTAGAGCAAGTCTCACCTCAGATGAGATGACACGCAAAGCAGTAGCCTACCAGTGGTGGAGGAGTGGGCACCCAACCCAGCGAGAGTTTGAAATAGATCTCGATTACATGCATATGGCTGTATTATCATGAAATGCAGATAAATCACTGTTTTGACAGATTCAACAACTGCCTGCAATTAGGAGGATACAAGCAATGTGCTTCGCCCCATTCTTATCAGGTTACAAAAAGCATGTCAAAGTCTTCACTATGCTCTGAAAGGTGTACAAGAAGAGCCGTCAAAACAGTTCAAATGAAAGCACTGAAAGTCAGTAGGAAGTAGTGAAGACAGTCATTTGCCACCTACCTCATGCTGTAAGCCCCGGCTCCCAGTTCCTGACCGATGCCAGAGAGACTCGCGTCGAAGTCCTGCACCAGACCTGACTCGATCACCTCATCCGCCAGCGGCAGTTTCAGGGCCCAAGCCATGACGACGCGCGCTTGGAGGTTCCGGCCGAACGGAACCCCTGACCCTCAATTGATCTGACTTGATTACCTGTGTTGACCTGCAGTTACCGAGTAAAACCATCAAGAAAATGTTTGGACAACTGGCCAGATGTGTGCAGCTACGTGTAGTAAAGTCACATCGACTCACAAACGCATATAAGGTTGCTGCGCCTGGTGTTAGTCAGATCATGACAAGGTGGACAGTGGGCATAAATACCACAGTCAAGGTTGGTTTCAATAAAGTTTCGCCCTGAAGAAAACATTGACTGATGAAGGAGAACGGTGGTAGCCTAACGTTACATGTTACTGCAGTTAACTGTCTACGCAGTATCAACGAAATTGAAAAACTATGACATCGACATAATGCAATCGGCAATCAAAGTCAAATTTTATATTACACATAGCAGGTATGGCCAGCACGTTGTAACTCCATGCTCAGCCAGCGACAACCTGATAGCACAGCACACTTGGTACTGTCGGTGATGGTTTCAGTTACATTAGCTAGCCACAGTTGCTAAAAATATAACAACGCTACAGCGTATTTCAAAGCGAGTCACTTGGAAACACGCACTTTGCTGTATTATGAAAGATTACACGTATTACCTGTGAATAAATAACATTTGATGTAGCTGCTGGCTAACAATAACGTTAGCTAGCCGTTCTTCGCCAGGCACACTAGTGCTAGTCACGTTAAGCAAATTGACGAAACCAAGCAAAGTTGGCTAAGCTACGGAGTTAGCAAGAGATACATACTTATCTATGGTGATACCTGTCATATGTACGGGATGGAAACTACCAAACAAACGGCAACAGCACAGCATATTGAAAACAGAAACCGTTAATTGACTCACCCTTCTAACCCAATGTTGAATTAGTAAAAGTCAGCCTCCGCTTCACGCCATATTTCAACCCGTCTTTCGCTAGCTAGAGGTAAAACAAATAACTTAGCTGGCTAGTCCTCAGACACTATTCGTGGCAACGATTGCTCCCTCCGAAACAAATGGCGAAGTATTAATGCAACTTTTTGCCCATAGACTCAAAGACAAAAAGAACACATGTAACACATCCCGAAATGAGTACACTAATATATACAATTTTGTTTATTTGGTCAGTTAAAAAGAGATTGCCGTAATATCCGCAGTCGCCTACTTCTTCGACGCTGCGTTACCTGGGCTGTGGTCATAGTAATTGACCGCCGCCTGCTGTGGTGGAGTAAAAACTGAATATGCTCTTCAGTAGCAGCAGGCCTAGAGCAAAAACTGTAGTGGTGGTGCGCATCTGTCAAGATAAAAAGACCTCATCAAAATGTAAGAAAAAGTAACCTATCCCTATATCTCAGCTGCCTCTACTTTTGAAAGCACAATGTTTAATAAACTGTAGCCTATAGCTACTGTAAGCTATTCACTTAGGCTATATTATTATCCTATCATGTGTAGGCCTATGTGGTCAAGACTTTCAAAACAGCGGGCCTGATCATCTGTTTTGATTGTGTTGAAAATGTAGGCCTAGCCCGAATGGGGTTCTCTGATCATACGCTCTATTTGGTGACTGTCACTGATAGCCTACTATATACACACAAATGAACATAGGAGACACCCACATGCCACTGTGATGGACTTTGTTTCACACTACTGTGATACTCCTGCAAACCAACAAAGGAGAGTGGACTGAGTTAAATGTCAATTTATTGGCAGACATAATTCAAACAATATGTCTCATCCAGTAATACATGAAGACTGTTAAGACCTTGCGCATACAGCAGTGAGGGTCATACGCCTACGCTACTTTAAAAAAAGCTCATAAGGCATTGTGTTTTTAAACCCCAACATTGACATGAATGGATGATTTCAAATGATTTGTATAGTTTTATTTTACACTTATAAATTTATGTCCATATTTCATATTCACACTAGCTCTTTATTTCAACATGGTACACATTTAGAAATGTGATTCCAGAGGGGGTTTGAAGATAAATGCACACATTTATCTTACCCTTCCTTATACTTGTAGCACCTTTCTCTTTTGCACATTGTAGGCCAATACATTTCTTAGATGGCACCAAAGCAATTGAATGAGTATAGCATCTGAAAAGCTGCCAAAATGGTTAACAATATTTAATCATTAAATTATTTAACTAATAAAGAAATAAAAGAAACCTTGACCAGAAAGATAATTTAGCTCTCACTCCACTGAACTAATATACACAATCCTGTGCATTTCACATATGACTATATCTTAACACAATCACTGATGTTCAGATGATCATTAATTAAGCAATCAGGAAAATGTTGTGTGATGCGCACAAATATGAATTGTGAATTTGCATCAAACTCCACTACAAGAACCCATGTGTGCTTGAGTTAGGGTCCATATGTAGGACCTATGGCACTGTCCATTAGGGTGCTAAAGCTGCTGAATTGCAGGCCCTCCCATGGAAACCCTGGGTTTAACGGCAACAGATGATTTGATTGATGATTATCCATTTATAATATATTGTATGGGGAGGGGGGGTAATTTGTCATGATAACTTGTCATCATATCAAAACCCGTAGAACTATAAAAGAGTTGATGTGGAGGAAGGGGGAGAGGGAGAGAGCAGAGAGAGAGAGAGAGAGAGAGAGAGAGAGAGAGAGAGAGAGAGAGACTATACTTTACTGTAATGCATGTTAAGGATTTTAATCTCAATATTTTACGATAAACCAAATTGTTTCACCTCAGAGTGAGATTTTACAAAAACATAAAATACATACATAACATTTCCTTTAAAAAGAAATGTAAGTTAGCTCATTCATTTTAAAGACAATAAAATGGGATAAATGAGACAATCTTGTTAAATTGTAACAGTGAAAGAGGAAACAGAAACAGATAAAGACACCATGCTCAGAGAAAAGTAGCATGCCCATGCAAGGCTTATTACTGCAGTGTAATTTTGTTTTGAGCTATATCAAAGGCCATTGTTTACACAGCCCAGCTTACTCCTACTAATCCTTTGATAGTGAAGAAAGTATTTTCCCATGAACATGTTATTTAAAAAGGGAAAACAAAAATAAAAAAGGACATGTGACATTGCCATTTGTTTTACACTAGCTGGAGCTTTATGTACCTACATGTGGACCATACAAATTACTTTAATTGACCTGTAAGATCCATATACATTGTGCATACAAAATGACAAGGAATTGTAAAATGTAAAATGTAAGTCCTCAATGCCGAATGCCTATAATTGATGTAGGGAGTGCCTTTCTTACACATCCTGTTTTTTAATATCATAAAAGTGTATGACTAAATATAATGTTGTAGAAGAAATTTATGCTGCACGGAATCTGACACAAACCTTAAGACAAAGCTTAGTTGATAGAAGTTATAGGCATTCCAGAAGACTGAATGTGTAAATGATCAATTTACACTTTTTTTACAGAATGTAAAAAATTATGTTGAGCAACATTTAGAAGTTGTGCATAGGGTCACTGTAAATATCCGATCCAACTGAAATATTAATACATAGGCAGGTAATGAAAACCATATAAGACACTTTCCAATACTTGAGAGTAATTCTTACTTGATAAGTGTTTTTGAGTGAATGGAAAGTTCAGGTTATAGTTCAGAATTCATTCAATGTCTATCTCATCTAATGGCTGGTATATGCAACAGTTGTAGCTTATAGTGTAACAATATTGTAATGTGTTATAAAGAGTAAAAACAAGTTGCAGATTCTTTTTAATTGCAATAGTTAATTTGTGTTTAAGCCCTGAACATTTTGTGTTTTGTGCTAAAAGCAAGCTGTCACTTGCCAGGATATTATGTAAAAATAGCATTTACCTGCATTAGCATGCTTACTTCCTTTGATGGAAATCTTTCTGAACTTTCTGCAAGTGGTTCATATCATTCAAAATAAAGCATATAGTAAAAGATATGCTGGTTTACCTCAACTTCTCATTCATCATTGCTAAGCCTATAGCAGGAATTTAACAATCATTTGTTACAAGTCACAATTGTAACAAAGGTCTGTTCTAGATAATTTACAGCAACACCCATGTTGAACGTTGTCTGTGAAATATACTGGAGTAATATCTTCTCTCACATCAACTTATGTCAATATACCATTATCCCGATCGCCTGGTTGTATAGGGCCTACAAATCAATGAATTCCCTCCAAGAAGTTCTGAGACCTATTGGTCCTTACGAATTTTAAAAGAGCTACAAAAATATACTTGACAATTTTACTATTGCTTGGATTCGGTCTTCTGTTTGTGAGATGTCAGGCTATGTCTGACTGTCATTGTGATTTCAAGTTTCAAGTTTCTGTGTCAAACTTTCTCTCTTCTCAAAAAGCGGAGTTTTCCCCCTTTCTCAATGATTGTTATTCTGTTAAGCATTTTGTTTAAAAAATGCAACAATTCCAATAAATGTTAATGATATAAACTGTCTAATTACTTATCAGTTTACAGAGGATATAAACAATAATTGTTTAGACCCCCAACTGTTCATAATATTATGATGTCAAGTTAAAATGTTGAGATGCAGTTGCTCATTCACTCTACAGAAAATTCTTTGAAAGCACAGTTAAATTGAGGAACTGTCTCAGAAATTACAAATGGCGGAACCAACCGCTAATTATTCTGGAGATCTTTTTGCAGTCATTTCATCATAAAACATCTTCAGAACATAACTCAAGTAAAAACCGGTCAGGAACTGTGTTGTGAATGCATGGTCTTACAATCATCATGTAAAATAACAACTTTACAATGGCAATTAAAAGTTATTATTTAATGGTAATAACAATAGAAATATATTCAATTATATTGAAATGTTATTATTAATGAAAGCAAAATATTAATGAGGACATAATTCATATCAGTCATTCTTTTCACAATATAATATCATTTTAGAATTCAATGCTGCATTAGAGAACATTGGTTTGTGATTAGGAGCTTATGTATTCCAGAAAAATCTCTTATTCCTGCCTAACTTAGGCAGAATAAAAAGCACACTAAATATATCCACTAACAGTAACAGTTTACAATAATGTTATGGTCATGACTGTGGGTCTCTATATAGAGCAACAGGCATGTATTACTGGGTTTGTGGTAAAACACACATTCAGAATTTCTTGGCAAACAGAAAGTTTCACAATGGGAAACAACGGGCATGCATTTCTCTGACTTGAAAAACGATATATGATTGTCAAATGTGACAAAACACACTCACACACACTGACCATCTCCACACACACTAACTCATAAAAAGTTGAGGAGAAAGCTGATGATACGTACCTCTGTGCGTCTGACAGAAAAGAAAAATTAACTGCTCCAAAGTCGCGCACAGACCTGGAGTCTCCCAGGACCATAGTTTACACAGGAATATGACTGTGACCCTCTTAACTAGGGCAAATTGTAACAACAAGATGGAGGGGAGGGGGTGGGGCCCAAGGTCTCCTCAGTGGATGATGACGGACCTCTAACTGAGGCCTAATAAAGTGTTACTCACAATGTAAAGTTTATGAAATTGAGCTTCCAATATGAAATCAACTGTATGTCTCTTAATGACACATGAGGGTATATTTCAATACATTTTAAAAACCCCAAAAAGAATGTGGTGGTGCAGACTTGCTACCGTTCCTCAGTATAAAAAGGTGAAGAAACAGGTAAGCACTGAATTGTTCACATTTAGCATCATGTCACACAAGCTTCATCCTTGTGTTCCACTGCCTTTGTTTCTCTGTGCGTCTCTTTGACTGCCTTCATCTTTCTCCCAAAAAAGTGCCTTCACGTTGCAGTATTAAAAATGTTTCCTTATTCCTTCATGTTGCTCTCCTCTAGTTCCTCTCACCCCAAAAAAACTCCACAACCCCTAGTCCTGGAACGCCAACCTCCCTTATGTCCGTCCTATTGCACTGCTGAACAGCCAGCCATGAACGGTTCCGTGTTCTCAGTGCTTCTGCTGATGCTGCTGCTGTTGCTGCTGTTGTTGCTGCTGTTGCACCTGAAAGACATTAATCTTGCTGGTGTTCTTCAGTGTCTGCCGGCGGTTGCAGAACCACACGCGCACCACCTCACGGTCGTAGTTTGAGCTCCTTGGCGATCTGCGTTATCTCCTGGCCGGTGGGCAGGGCGTTCTTCTCGAAGTAGGAGTTGAGCACCTCGATGGCCTGCGGCGTGAAGCTGGTCCGGCGCTTGCGCTTCTTGGACGGCTCCCCGCCCACAAACTCCATCAGGTTCTGCTGACCCTTCTGGTTCCAGAGTTCGGCCTCGGCTAGCCAGCGCTCCAAGACTGGTTTCAACTTCTGGGCACTCTTGGGGGTGATGTCCAGCTTCTCGAACCTGACAGAGAGGAGTGAAATGAGATCAAATGTGTTTGATGTTTTAACTCTACAGATAGCTAGCTACGCATATAAGTAACATATTTCACGATTTCATATTGTATTGCAGCCTATTCTTGCCATTTAGCCACATTTAGCCAAATTTAAGTGTGACAGTCAGCTGCACTCTGCATGTCAATTAGAGTGGTATAACCTCTGATGCAGTTTTGAATTAAGGATAGTGATAGAGTTCAACAGTTTATAAACTAAAGTGCATATCACGCTGAAAAAGGGCACCTGGCCCCAAAATGTCTGTGGGGCGATTAAAAAAGCTTAAAAGAACTGTTGAGTGCTGTCCCTTATTCATAATTCATAACCTCGGATACAGCAGTGTTACCAAAGGTAGCCACCTCTGATTGCAGGACTACATCAGTCCTTCCTCTCGCTCTGTGTGAGCAAGCCGTCTCACCTGCAGATGGCGGACTGACTGTAGGCGGGGCCCTCAGTGGCGGTCAGCGCTTGGCCCACCTGCGTTTGCGTGAGACCTAGCGAGAGCCGGCGGATCTTGAAGTTCTTGGCGAACTCACGGATCTCCTCCAGGTTTATGCACTCCTCGTCTGTGCCCCCCTGAGGCGGCTCTGTGGACAGATCACTAGCCATTTAGCCAGAGCTGCGCTAAATAAAAAAAAACATGAACCAAAATCCAAAGGAGACTTTCTTCCAATAGCCTTACATGGCACAAGGGCCAACTGTCCAAATGACAACATTCTACCAATGAACTACAACATTAAGAATTCAGAGGCAGCTAGTTATTTTTCTTGGTTCATTAATTTCATAGGCCAAGACTGCCTTCCCCTAATTTAACATCTTAAAGATAGATCAGCTAAGCATGATTTAATCTTAACACACATTAATGTTTCAATAGGGCAAGACATTGATATATGCTCTTCTAAGCACTGTTGGAAAATATCTAGATAGTAATAATTTGAGTAAGCATGACTACATTTTCTACACCAAAGAAAAGAGCAATATTAATTTAAAACACTATAAGTATATGTGAGGACTATCCCATCTTATTACAGCATACAGTGTAGTGAAACAAAAACATGTCAAGGATGGAGTACATTTGACATTAACATTCTCAAGAACAAATTACAAAATGGAAAACACTGATTTTCTTTGAAGTACATGCCATGCGTCATCCTTACTGAAAGAGGACAGGGAGCTTGTGTTTATATCACACAGGCCAGCACCAAAAGCACTTCTCAAAAGCCATTTATGTCACAAGCCTCCCATTCTCTAGCTGTATCCATTTCTAAATGGGATGTTATGATTATGAGTAATAAACAAACATACAATGTTCTCAGGCGTCCTGCCAAGGTTGCCAGGCGTAATTTAACTTTGGGCTAATTTGGATGCTGTGCCCGGCACTGAGGATAATTAGCAAGAGCAAAACAGAGGCTACGCACTGCTGACGAGCTGTCCCACTGTGGGCGCCTCTCCGCTGGCCAAGGGCACTGCAGATGCCAGAGAGGGGGGCACTGGCTTCACCACGGAGGGCTGGGGATCGATGACCAGGGGGGCAATAGCAACGGGGGACTGTGCCATGGTCACCACAGGACCCTGGAAGAGTTAACAAAGTTTTTTGGGGGGGAAGTGGCATAAAGTTGAATTATATATAATTGCTGTTTGAAGTGCATATGGATGCAGCTACAAGACATTTCCATAAATAGCAATAAAAAGTGAGAACAATTGAATTGTCCTTCGGATCATTCAATTTTTAAGCAGAGAACTTCACCCACAGCCATGAGTATGAGTATAGGTAAAGATATGGGTGTGGGTATGGGTTTAGGTATAGGCATGGGTCTGGGTATGGTGTGGGCGTGGGTATGAGTATAGGTGTGGGTATGGGTGTAGGTATGGGTATGGGTGGGCGGGGATCACATTAGCCAGCGGCAAGCAGCAGGTTTCCTATTGTTTTCTATGGTTCAGCAGCGGAACGGTGGCAGCGCTGGCTTAACACTAGCGTTGAGCAAGCTGAGCGTTGAACTTCAAAGCGCAATGCGAGCGTATTCAATTGACAAACCGCTTGTGTTGCTTAGGAACGAGATAAAACTTATTATGGTCTGAGCGTTGCATTACGTTTGCTGCTGCCGCTTGCGGCTGGCTGATGTGATCCTCGCCTATAGCAGGCAGAGCTTGAAATGAACTCCCACCGAGCACCAATGGCGAGTATATTTTTGTATTGGCGGCTGAATTATGGCAGGTACTGTGCCACTTTGGCGTGTGGAAAACGGCTGCTTATCAACTGCGAGAATAGGCTACTTTAAACACGTTAAACTGGCTTGCCATATCAACTCCGCTTCACACCGGTATTTGGTTCACCCAATGTTGACATGGTCAGAACAAGAAACAAGAAAATGAAACTTAACAAGTCTTACAGTTATTTGGTTACCCTTTCATGCATCTGCTAAGAAAACGAATAGATCGTCAATAGAACTTGAAAGTTTCAGATGTTGCATAGAAACGTAGCCTATTACTTGCTTACTTTCACCTTAAAGGGGTGGTTCAGGATTTTGGACATAGGACCTCATTTCCAAGTAAGCAAGTGTGATATTTATCAGTGGAGACCGTTTTCAACACGTTTCATCCAGTCGTTCTAATTGCAGAGTTCGGCGAGGTGCTAGGCTAAGCGCAAGTCAGCGGTATGTGCTAGCCTGCCACTAAAAACAGTCTTACCCACTCCAAAGTACACCCAAGGCAAATAAATTATAAGCGCCAGACTATCGATGTAAATGTCTGTATTGATAGTTTATTTCTAACATTATTCTATCCTTGCATTTCAACGATCGCATTACATTTTGAGGGACTAGTGTCTTAGCTTGGCGGGAATTATACTTGCTCCAGTTAGTAGTACTGCCAAAAAAGTAAACAGTAAAGCACTCCAATGGGGATACCTAGTAGTAGCCTTGGTAATATCAGTCCGCCGCTGAGATGCAAAATGACTACTACCAACTTCAGGGAACAAAGTATAACTATTGCAACGCGATGCGAGGGTAGTTGTATTTCTTACACTATTCTATCAACACAGACATTTACATCGATTGTCTGGAATTTGCCTCGAGTGTCCTTTGGAGTAGGTAAGACTGTTTTTAGTGGCAGGCTAGCACATACCGTTGACTTGCGCTAGCCTAGCACCTGCGAACTCTGCAATTAGAACGACTGGATGAAACGTGTTGAAAACGGTCTCCACTGATAAATATCACACTTGCTTACTTGGAAATGAGGTCCTATGTCCAAAATCCTGAACCACCCCTTTAAATGATTGCGAACATACTACTCACAGAATGATATGAAAGACTGATATAGAGCTCAAAACCCGTTGCCACTGTCATTATATTTTTGTAGCGGTCATTATAGCAAAGATCCTTGATTATTGATCAAGACATAATTCCTTCGCTCTGCTTCCACACTGTCTGTTTATAGGCTACAAAGTTATTGGACCTCCAAACATTGGGAAGGCCCGTTCATTTGAATGGAACTTGCAGAGGAACTTGTGCAGTGTTCTGAAAAGCTTATAATAGGCTAATGATACTGTCAAAATAGTTATGAAAAGCATTGTTTAGTGTTGGCCGGTAAAAAATGTCTGGCCGGTAATTTTTTTACATCTACCAGCCCCTTTCGCTAAAGTCCAAAAAGTTCATTTCGACCCCTGGGTATAGGTGTGGGTATAGGTTTGAGTATGGGTATACGTGTGGGTATGACAAAGAGGGACCTTAAACTTTGATATGATACTTGTGTTTCTGTAAGATTTTACACTTTTGGATAGACTCTCCTGTGTTTAGCCTAGCTTGTGATGTTCCTTATAATTTATACTTCTAATGCAGTGTGAATTCATTCTTTCTGTTTGACACTAATCTAGTTCTTAAAGTTCTTATTAGGTTCTTATTATTTGATACTGCTGTTTCAATAACTAATGGTCCGATTAGAAATGTTCTTAATGTCCCTGATTCTTAAATAACCCATTGTATTGACCAAGTCATGAGTGTGCAGAGAGGGCGTAATGATACAATGATACAATGAGATTATGATACTGTGCGAGGTATAAATGTGTGTGTGAGAAACAACTGATTGTCTCTTGGGTGCACAGACTTTGTCTCTGTATCCTGAATGCCTGATGCTTATGAGACCTCTCTGCGCAGAGATTAATAAACTACTAACGAGAAAGACAAACCTTATTTCAGACTCAGTTTTTACAGACCTTTAAGCTAAAAATTCTTCCACAGTATGGGTATACGTGTGGGTATAGGTATACGTGTGGGTATGGTGTGTGGGTATGGGTATAGGTATATGTGTGGGTATGGTGTGTGGGTATAGGTATACGTGTGGGTATGGTGTGTGGGTATGGGGTGTGTGGGTATGGGTATACGTGTGGGTATGGTGTGTGGGTATAGGTATACGTGTGGGTATGGTGTGTGGGTATGGGTATGGGTATGGGTATACGTGTGGGTATGGTGTGTGGGTATAGGTATACGTGTGGGTATGGGTATGGATGTGGGTATATGTGTGGGTGTGGGTATGGGTATAGGTATGGGTATGGGTATGGTGTGGCTATGGGTATGCTGTGGGTATAGGTATGGATGTGGGTATGGGTGTGGGTATGGGCTGGGCTGTACCTGTGAGGCTGGCTTGGTGAAAGTCAGTGCGGCCGAGGGCTTGGACAAGACAGCGGCAGTGGTGGGCACCTGGGCGGGGCCGTTCCCGATGGTGGCGATGATCTGGCCCTGTGCATTGAGCACCAGCTGGGGGGACACCGTCTGGACCTGCAGGCCCTGAGTGGGCAAGGTTTGTGTGGCAGCACCGCCCGCTAGGGAGGCAGGATTCACCAGGAAAGGTAAGGTGCCAATCACCTGAGAAAAGGAGGGGCAAAAGCAGGTGCCGTTTGTAATAACCCATACTTTATTAACAACTATCACTAGCACCAGGGTATGATATCAGGATACGGTGCCGAATTCTGTTTCTGCTAGTTTGCTGAGAGAAGTAAACTATGTGTGCATTCACAACGGTGGAGGTCAATTTGGATGAAAAGGCCTAGAGACAAAATTAGAGGGCAACATATGACATTTAACATTTTTTTTGCTATTTTTCCCCCCTTCATTAGTGAATGACCATTGCCTTGCATTCATTTCTGAGATAAGACATAGCTCTTCCAGGTTGTCCCAAGTGAATACAGCTCAATGACTATAGTGCCATTTGAGAAGGTCACTGTGTAATCACGCCCTTACAGCACCCACACGTGGTCCCTAGGCAGCCATCTGGGATAATCCTTTGATTCAAACAGCACTGACAGGAATGGTGTACAGACAAAAAAGATACAAGATGTATTTAACTTACAAACATTATTAGAAAAGGTCCCATAGAACACCAAACAAGGATATTTGTTGTCTAGAGTTCTGTCACTGCAGATGGCATACATAGCATTCATTCTTTACTTAATAAGAACCATTTAATCAAGGCATTTTGGCATTTAATATAATTTAATATTATTTGGCAAACGGCAGTTTGGCAGAGGCCTTAACATAAGTGTGGCAGTGGTCTTTTGTGATTCACCTGTCCCTGGGCGTTGGTGATGATCTGGCTGGTGAGGCCAGCCATATTGGACATGGCACTGGTGAAAATAGGAGTTGTGGTCAGGGAGCTGATAAATTGTGGCTGGGCACCCAAGGATGCTGCACTGATCTGGGAAGAGACAATTAGATGAATCATGAAATCGGCTATCGTTCCACCATACAAACTAAATACAGACACAATAGATTCACTAGAACTGATACACTTCACAATGCAGAATACAGTGGTACAAAAACTGCACTGTGGCTCTATGATCTAAATATAAAGGAAAGCCATCAAATGTAAAATGTAGTTAGCGGTGCTGAGGTTTTTTCCAGTGGATTGTACTGCTTGCTTTCTTGTTCCAAACTGAACTTGACAGCACAAATTATGGGGTTCATAAGTCAGCCACAGCAGAAACTCCCTGGACGCAGACCCACAATTCCCTACCCGCACACGGACTCCAGCAGTGCTTTTAAACTATTTCCCAACGGTAGAGCTCTAATAGGAACAAAAAGCGTTCATACGATGGCGGGATTTATGGAGAACCCAGCTGTCTGGAGTGTCGCCACGGATGCGCTGGGCTCCGAGGTTCTGGGAGTGGCCACCGTTGTCGTTGCTGTGGCAACCTGCGCCGTGGTGGGCAGCGTGCTCTGTGTGGACGTCTGCATGGCAGCCTGCACCGACTGCAAGGCCTGGGGAGCGAAGAGCGTCTGCGTGGGCATCTGCAGCTGTGGCTGGACTGAGTTCAGCATAGTGGCGGCTAGGGGGAGAGACGAAACAAACAGAGACATATGAAGTCCAAAAAAACCAGCAGGAGCCCAAGGTCATCTTCAAGGACAGTCAGTCAAATAACCAAAGGGGACGTCTGATGAGCAGCGATGAAGCAGAAAAATCATTCAGCATTAGCCAAGCCTTGCTATCACTGGAGGCTAAACCCAACAAAAACCCAGTTCCCTGCATGCGCACAGCAGGGCTCTAATCTAGAAATAGACATATGTGTAGACTACACTGTCTAAGCTGCTAGAGGAATTGTTTGGTGTTAATATTTGTGTGATTCAGGATTATTACTAAAGTGAAATTCTTCACTGTTACACACCAAGATGATGACATGCCATATTTCCAAATTCAAGGTCACTAAAAGACTTCATTGCACACATTGATGTGCATAAATTCATAGTGACCTACTCCAAGAAGCCTGAAACAGAATGGTTGAATATGGAAATGTACCCAGGTTGTACCAAAGATGTACTATGAGGTCATCTAAACCACCCCACACAAACACAGGCATGGATCAAGTCTCTTAATCCACATTCACACCGCAAGCGACTAGCAACAGACCATGTAATGTTAATGTAGTTCAGCGATTACAGGCTAAACAGCCACTGGTGATGGAAAAACATCACATGACAGAGTTACAGCATATCCTTAACTACATGTGAACCATCAACTGCCATGTCTCTCACTCTGTCCACACTGAATCTGTTAAATATGACAGTCTATGGTGTTTAAAAGAACAACACGAGCAAAACAATGTGCAGAACAACGGTGTTCGACAAAAGTCCTGCTCAAAACGTTCCATCACATCGCACTGCACAGCATCAGAGTCTTTCTAATGAGGAGACACAGCACTCAAAAAATCCTCCATAGAAAAGCATGGGCGTGGTTTGTAACGCCAATATGGTAGTTGTCTACGCATATCACGCCCCTTCCACGGCAAAACGTTGACATGTGAATACATTGAGCCAATCATGTACTGTGTTGTGAATACATTGAGGCAATAATGTGGTGTGTTGTGAAGACATCGTGCCAATCGCCGCTGGAGCAAGATTGGTGTCGTGAAGCCTTGCGCACGCGCATTTCTGTTGAAATGGATGCCCGATGAGTACCCAAAAAGCGTTGCCATATGGCTGCGGAGTGGAGGGACTTGCCTAAAAGGACTTTGACAGCATTGTTGCATCTAGTTAGGACACTCCAATTGACAACAGAGTATTCAAATGGATTCTGTCGCTAACACTCGCTCGCATCACAAGCAGTTAGGACACGGTGTTAGAATAATTTCAACGACAAGAGACAGGCGATGAGCGAATATAATCGGCATATGTGTGAACGGGGCCGTACCCTGCAGGCCAGTGAATGGCAGTTTCAGGAGGCCCCCGGCCGAGCTGGCGGCGAGGCCGGGCAGGGTGGCCACGGTGGCCGTGGGGAAGGTGAGCACGGCCAGGCCGCCCTGTCCCGTCACTGAGCCGGCCATGCTGATGGGGATGAGCAGAGGTTGGCCCAGGGAGCCCGGCTGCGCCATCATGCCTGTCATCAGGGTGGCCAAGCCGTCCTGGGTCAGCACCTGGAGGAACAGACCAGCTCAGTTCAGTTTATTGTCATCATACAGAGTCAGTACAACGAAATTGCAATGTCAGTCAAGGCAACAAATTACAAATAAAAAAATACAAATACAAAACAATAAATAAGTCAACTGACATACTATATACAGGGTTCCTAGACATTTTCCATTTCAAAATTCCATACTTTTTCCATACTCAAATTTCCAAACTTCTCGGTAGATTTTTCTGGCCACATCTGGTTTGGGATAACTCAAAAACAAAAGGTATGGACAACTGAAGTGAACTAAAAAATGACACTTAATATTCGTCCATTTAGCTGGTTCATTTTTAGTTGTATCTTGACAATGGGGACTGACAGTTAAGCTACACAACAGTAGGAATGATTCATTATGACCAAAGTGAATGTGATTATTGCAAATGCAACAGTCTGAAAACACAAATATTTCTCCATACCCTTGTTTCTTTTTTCCATACTTATCCAGACCTGGAAATTACTAAAATCAAATTCCATACTTTTCCAGGTTTTTCTTTTTTTTCTTTTTTTGAAAGAGACAGAGTAATACATAGCTGCAAATCACTCATACATTAATCCATTTTATTACACGGCTCTTCAGAGTGCTGCAGAACGTTCCATTCACATGAATGGGCCTTCCCAACGTTCGGGCCCATGTTAAATCTACATAAATCACCGGCAAAGCATTTAATCACCGCTGTCAATGGCAACGGGTTTTGTGCTTCTGATTAATGTCTTTCATATCACTACGCAAGGACTGGAACTTCATTCAAACATGAAAGCAGACGGTTGATCAGCAGCTGTGTTCTAAAGAATGTTTGATTCAAGTTCAGCAGCGTGTGTTGCGAACTAGGTCTATTTGTTTCTCAGCAAATGCCACGATGAACGGTAACAAATAGGCCAAGTTATGTAGGCTAAAGTCATATCATTGGGGACTTTATTATTTCGTTTTGGCAAGTAGCATTATAATAAAGCGGGATAATGTATAGAGCGCCGGTCATTACTGTGAAAATAAGTCCCTTCAGGGGCGGAACAAGACCCCTCGCTCTTGGCGCCGAGGGGTCCGGTTAGCCCTGTCGGGACTTATTTTCCCAGTAATGACCGGCGCTCTATACATTATCCCTTACATGTACTATAGCGTGCAATAAACTTAAATAAAGCTATCTATTTCCTTATTATGGCCTAATAGCTTTTTACTTGCAAAAGAGAACAACGTGAACATGGGGAGCTTTCACATTTCCACAAGCCTAGAATAGAGATAGTAATAATAGAAAAATAAATGTTTTTAACAGAAATCTGATCTAATGCATTTATTATACCCAGTCCATTTCGACCAGATCCTATTGAATTTCTCACATTGAGTTCTGAGAGAGAAGGAAAGCCTTTCCATAATATAAATATCATGAACTATATCTAACCATTCATGTAATGATGGAGGCTCTTGTTTTAACCACCTTCTTGAGATAGCTTTTTTGCTTGCTGCTAGAAGTATCAGTATCAACTTCTTATCATTGTGGTCCCAGTTATCAAATGATATATTTCCTAGGTACAGGGTGTCAAATCTATATGGGATGTTCATCCCCAGGGCCGCTTCTAGGTGGAGGTGGATTTCTTGCCAGTAAGGAGCTAGAATTGGGCACTCCCAAAACACATGGAAATGTTTGGCCTCATTGACTCTACAGGTTCTCCAGCATGTTGTATTATGTATTTGTTGTCGTTGTTGTAATGGTGTAATGAAGAACCTAGTTAGTTTTTTCCAACTAAACTCCCGCCAGGTATTTGAGCATGTTATCCCCCATTGTAATTCACATAGTCTCTCCCAATCTTCCACTGAGATAGAATCTAGTCAAGCTTTCTCCCACTTCTCTTTAATGTATAGTGTATTGTCTGAAACAGCCTGGCGTATGCTATGGTAAAGTCTGGAGATGATTTTATTATATGTCTGGAAATTGCATGCCCTTAGGAGCACTTCAAAAATACCCGTCTTCCCTGCCTCCGGTAGTCCAACTATAATTTGGCAGAAGTAATGGCGGACCTGGAGGTCCCTATAAAAATCATGTCGTTCCAATCCATGCTCTTTCCGGAGTGATTCAAAGTTCTTAATGTCCCCTTATGTACAAAAGAGTGATACGTTGTAAGACCTCTTTTGATCCAAGTTCTAAAAGTATTATCTAATTTGCTGGGTCAGAATCAAAGTCAGAATCAAAAGCGCACCATCTCAGCATTTTTAAGGAGCCCTCTATGTTACAATGTTTCACTGTATTTTGCCAAATCATTAGAGCTGTAGTAATCCAGGGATTATTTTTATTTATCATATCGTTCATTAGTCCATGGTCCGCCACTATGGCCGCCAAGGGAACCCCTTCACTAATTGTGCTCTCAATATCCTTCCATCTTGAAGAGTACGATGAGGCACACCAACACACTAAAGGTCTCAGTTGAGCAGCATAATAGTAATCACGTAGACACGGAAGGCTTAATCCTCCCTGTTGCTTTTGTAACTGCAGAGTTTTATATCTAGTTCTAGGTTTTTTACCTTGCCATATAAATCCTGTTCTATGAACTGTTTAATAGGTATTTCCACTGGGAGAGTCTGGAAGATGTATAACAGTCTTGGTAACACATTCATTTTTATGAAATTTTGCAATTATAGTCTCATGAAAGCCAAATTTTGATAAAACTTTATAGAAATGACCACCTAACGGAGTCAAAGGCCTTCTCTGCATCTAAGCTGCATCGACATTTAAAACACTTATTGGGCGGAAACTACCACATTCAAGCTTGTCTTTCCCTTCTTTTGGAATAAGTGAGATAATCGCTTCCCTCCAGGAGGGGGGAATTTCCTTTTTTTTTAAGACCCAATTACATGTTTTCAGTAATGTTGGAGCCAACTGCTCTCGCAATGCTCTATACCATTCGGTTGTGAAACCATCTGGGCCTGGAGATTTATTCGTCTTCAGTCTAGAGATTGCGGAGTTTAGTTCTTCTAGTGTTATTTCAGATGTTAAGTCTTTATTTTGTTCCTTCGAAATGGAGGGTAAATTAAATGAGGCCAGAAATGATTTAATCTGAAGGTCGTTATCAATTTGTTGTTGGGAATAGAGTGTTTAATATAATTTTTCAAAGCATTGCTGGATTTCCTCTACTCTATACTCTATAGTTCCACTTTCTGGATTTCTTATCTTGTGGATGGTATTGTCAGCTTGTTGCTTTCTTAATCTGTATTAAAGGAGTTTCATCGCTTTCCCACCTACTTCATAATACCTCTGTTTTAAAAATAGCAACTTTTTTTGTATTTCTTTAGTGCTTATGTCTTCAATTTCAGTCCTTATCTTTTTTATTTGTTGTTTCACCCTATTGTCCAAAGTGTCAATGTGGAGTCGTTGTAGATGCTTTAATTTAATTCCCAGGTCATGTAGTCTCTGCCTCCTAAGTTTCTTTATGTGAGAGGTGATGGCAATAATTTTGCCCCTCATAACCGCCATAAGCGTGTCCCAAACAATTACTGGGGTCACCTCTCCATTATCATTTAGTTCTAAGTATGATTTAATTTCTATATTCAAGTACTCCTTTCCTGGATTATTCAGAACATCTGAGTTCAGTATCCACAATGTGGATCTAGGTTTTCTGTTAAAGCTCACAGATATGAAATCAGGACTATGGTCTGAGAGTGTCATTGGGCCTATGTCACATCTCTGTATCATATGGAGGTCTCTATTGTAGATAAAGAAGTAGTCTATTCTAGAATATAATGCGTGAGGGGCGGAGTAGTAAGTGTAGTCTCGACTGGTGGGATAAATTTCCCTCCAAACATCTATAATAGCCAAGTCCTTCATTAATGCATTCATCTTCCTGTTAATGGGCTTTGATGATGGCCTCCCATTAGAGACATCTAGCTTTGGATTCAAATGTATGTTAAAGTCTCCACAAGCAATTACTACCCCCTGGGCTTTTGTTGTCATTAAATCAAATATTTTTCTATAAACCATCCAATCGCTGCCAGGGGGAGCATATACATTTAGAAGACTGATTAGAGTTCCCTCTATTTTTCCTATTATCATTATATATTTTCCAGGTTTTTCATACTGCGCAGGAACCCTGTATATAGGGCCCATAGGGACCATTACATGACATTTACATTTATTCATTTAGTAGACCCTTTTATCCCAACAAGGATAACACCATGCGCGCAAGTGTTCCATTTACTGAGCGTCTGGTAAGTGCATAGGTGTGTTAAGGTGTTAGTAGTGTAAAGACCGTGACATGCTCCCGCGTCTGTGTCCACGCGGGCGGGCGTGACGAGAATTGAGTCATCAATGCGCATGTGGGGGTTTTGTGTGCTTCCCAACAATTGGAACAGTGTGTCAATGACGCACATCTTCGACACGCGCAAATGTGCACTTGCTTTAGGAGAGGAGGTTCTCTCCCTTTGGAAAATACCAGAGGTGAGAGGGCATTGCACGCAGAACAGAGTGCCAGCATTCCAGCTCAGATTTGGAATAGGCCGAGACCTGATTAGACTTATGTGACGAAGTCTGTTGATTGGTTAGTATTTGTGAGGTGCCCACATAGAGTATGGTTAGGTGAAAGGTCATGGGTGTTTTTTTAGATTATGGCTCAGGGGCCAGGTGTTTGGGTTGAATGGTACTGCTTACAGGACTTCTACAGGACTTCTTTGTAACTGAAGGAAATTGCTGTGCTTGCAGTACAACTCAAAGTCTGAAGCTATAAGGAGGTTTGCACCTTCACGATCACCGTGTACTTGCTTTCTTCCTACAGATGTATTTGTTTAAAGCGGTGTTTATTCATAGTTGTTTGTCTCCTTGTGGGTCACAAGAGGGCTTTTGTTTAAGTTTGTTTACTCTTAGAGGACTTTAGTCATCCTGCTGTGTTCAACAAAGATGAGGTTTGATTGGTGGTCTTCATGAGAATTGGGCATAGACTTGACAACAGACTATTCTCTTTTTTATTCATACATCTCACTTCAAAGGATGTGGTTGAAACTGATAATATTCTGACTTGCTTCAGTATCAAATCTACACTGCAAATCAACCTGGGTTGAGACAGAGACTGAGTGTAAGGCAGGGATCACACTGACCAGCGGCAGGTTTCCTATTCTCTATTTCCTGTTCTCTATGGTTCGGCAGCGGAACGGTGGCGGCGTTGAACAAGCTGAGCGTTGAACTTGGTTCAACTTTCAAAGCGTAACGCGAGCAGATTGTTAGTTTAGGCAAACCGCTTGTGTTACTTAGGAACGAGATAGAACTTATTATGCTCTGAGCATAGCGTTGCGCTTACCGCTGCCGCTTCATTATTTCCAGTGTGATCCCCACCTAAGGGCTGAGAGAGGCTCACCTGTGGACAGGCCTGGACGGTGATGGGCACAGTGGTCTGTGGCTGATGAACGGACACACTGACCGCTTCAGAGCTAATCAGAGTCTGAGGAGCAGGGGCTGAAGCATCAGCAGACACCTCCAGCTCACCTAATGCACACACACACACACACACACACACACACACACACACACACACACACACACACACGCACACATTTTATTTCTTTATTTGAATCCGCCAATCAAATTTCTTACAGAAAGGATTCAAATATTCTCAAGAGATGACACAGCTTTGACATTCAAGTGTACATAAACCATTGCCTACGCCACACAGCAAGGCTGCCTATCACAGCTGATATGGAGCAGAATTTTGCCAACTGTTTAGACTTTCCTTTTGGTAGCCCTGCCAGTCTTAGTCCACTGACAATCAGTTTGTGGACATGTCCCAGGCTACCAAATATCAATGCCACAAACTTACATGCATAGCCTAGGTCACTGATCTTTGCATGGAGGGGTTGGTATTTAGTCACTTTCTCACACACACACACACACACACACACACACACACACACACACACACACACACACCTTCAATAAAATGCTACAGTTTACAAATATCTTGAATGTCTGGAAATCTTTTAGTGGCAGTGAAACAAACATCACAAAATGGCACTGGATCTTCTGTTCTGTAAATGCATTTAAAAAAAGCAGCCTATAAAGAGCCCAGAACAGCAGTCCATCTGCTTAGGAGAGCATACATTTACTCCATGTCACTCTCACCGCCTCACCTCCTGTCTTTATTCTATTGGCTCCGGTAGGAGCGCTCGGAGCCCCTCCCTCCGAGGTCAGTTTCCCCACCTCCTCGCCATCGGTCGCCGCCTTCCCTTCCGAGCCCGAGGACGTCAGGGAAGAGTCGACCTCCACCTCGAGGACGCGGATCGTCTCATGGCCAGACATCACAATGACCTGCATGAGAAGGAAGGGCTGCTCAGGGACATCATGGAAACCGATGCCTCATTATCACTCTGAGAGGCTAAGAGAATAGTCTGATCTATTCAGCTATGGGAAATACACAAACATTTCGAGTCAGAATTGCTGCACACACAAACACGAAAAAAAAAAAAACAGCCATACGGTACTATATTACAGCTCTTATAGCTCCTCAGTGGTGGACTGAGCAATCACAGCAATTAAAGAAATACCACCAGGGCGTCGTTGTGAAGGCAGCCCTTTCTATTTCAATTAGGGTGAATATTTCACTGCTGGACGTTTCTAAAGGGAACCCTAAGAATTTGGTTAAGCTGCAGAAACACCAGCTGAACTGGCACAGACATGGCTGGCACTGGACTGCTTTGGTTTCCCCAAGTTCACCTAGAAGTACACAACTGGTTGGGGGCGCTGTGGCGCAACGGGCTACAGCGCCCGTACCATGTACGAGTCCGGGTGCCCATGGGGACCCGGGTTTGGATCCGACCTGCGGTCATGTCCCGATCCCACCCCATCTCTCTCTCTCTCCCACTCACTTCCTGTCAATCTTCGCTGTCCTGTCAGAATAAAGGCAAAAAGCCCAAAAAATATACTTTAAAAAAAAAAAAAAAAGTACACAACTGGTCTACATTTCACCCTTACAACTACTCCCCTAGGAGGGAAAAATAGATTGTTGATCTGCTCAAGCCCCAGTAAATCCCGAGAGAACGGGAGAGACAGAGGAGAGGAAGAAGGAAAGAAGAGGATGGAGCGAATGGCACCTGAGCAAGACACGGAGCATCTCAGTGAAAACAGAGGAGAAGGTGGGACAGTGTGCATACCTGGTCATCATGAGCAGAGAATTTCACAGTGCAGGAACCTAATGGCTGAAAAAACACTTCTGCAGTCAGACAGTGAATGGCTAAGGAGAATAGACAGAGAGGCCAAGCACACATTAGGACACAATGGGTCAAATGAAAATAAAATGGACACATAAAAGAAGAAAAAAAAAGACACACTGGAGCAGGAACACCAGCCCACAAATAGCTTAAGCAATGTTTTAAGTGCCAGCCTCAAACAGCATGGCTTGAGTAGGCTGACAACAAGCATACAAGACATTGCTTGAACAGACAGAAACAGAAGCCTGAGGAAATGTGACGGAAATATCTCGAGGGAGCAACTGCAGAGTGTTTTTTGTTTTAATGGGAAAAACAATCACAGGGTGTTTTGTGTAAAAGAGGTTTTTCTTGTTAAATCATTCCCGACAAATGAATTTGTATTGTGATGGTGAAACGTGCGGTGAGGATATTGGGGCTGCAGAGTTGGGGCAAGCAGGACAGACTGGAGGTCACATCTAACAGACCATACGCTGGATGTGTGGGCTACCTGTTCGTTAACGGTGAGGGGTGCGTTGTTCGCCGAGAGCTCCTCTGAGTCCATGCTTCAGAACTGGGTCACCCCGTGGATTCTCACTGGCTCAGCATTCTGGACAACGACCAAGCTCTCAGCACCTGTGAGGAACTTTGAAAGAGACATATGGTTCAACTCTGCAATGCTCCATTTCAAACCTATGAATTATCCCCCTGAAAAAAGATGCCTTAATGTGAACTAAATAATGTCAGTGTTGACAATTTACAATAACTAACAATAGCTATTACTCACAACCTCAACATCTTTATGCTTGTTTTTTAAATCAGATTAAGAACACCCTGTTTTTGATGTCATGCCGTGACGTATACTGTAGGCCTATTTCAAGACAGCATGCAGTGTGTCTGTTTGGACATTCGAAAGACCAACAAGTACAGTAATCAATCAATGGCACACATCCCTCTTCTGTATCAGACAGTAAAGTAACAAGTAAAGACAGTTATCCAACTGTCAAGATACACATGGCAGAGAAACGTTCTTCTTACCACTGGCAGCGAGCCCCTGTATTGTGGGCAGCGAACCCCTGTATTGTGGAGAATAATTACAACATTGCCGTCATTCCTCTACCTCCTAATTTTCTGCAACCAATTAGCCATGAATTCAATTTAATCATGAAAATCTTTTGGCACTCCAAGAGGGCACAGCTTCCTTAGCTCACCTCTGCTGCTGGCCACCTTCCATAACAGTGCCACACAAAGGTCATGGGGCAATAGAATGTCAAAAAGGGAAGGTATACCGAATGCTCAGATCGTGGACGTAGTAGATTCCAGGTACATGCAAGGTGCTCTTGAAGTTCAAAAAAGCTGTTGTAGAAACAAGGCTGCTTGGCTGACATCAGGCACACTTACATGGAGACAAGGATCAAATTATTAAAAACCTCCTTACCTACGATTGGGGAATAATAAGAGTAAAAAAGGCCGGTCAGGCTGAAACCAGTCTGTTTTTTATACTCATATTATTGCCCAATCATAAATAAAGGGCTTTTAATAATCTGATCCTTGTCTCCATGTAAGTGTGCCTAGGTCAACCAGCCTTGTACAACCAGCCTTCTACAACGGGCAATGGAATATGTTGGTACAAATTAATTCACCACCACGTTTTCATTAGTCGGTGTCCACTGTCCCGCATGTGTGCTTTTCCAAGCGAAATCTCAAGATTACTCAGAAGTGGCTTGATGACAGATGCAAGTGTTGGACACTCAGGATTCCATGGTAGAGGTCACAGGCTATGGGTAGCAAAATATTTTTTTGGTTTTGTGAATCAAGGTTGTATAGGTACTCTTTTTAAGTGTCAAGTTTAGCTAACAGTTCTCTTTACAATGTGAGATGTAGGCTAACTTTATATACTTTCTATGTGTTTTGGAGCACTGCAATAGGTATGGATCCAAAGACTGAGGGCCTCGGAAGAGGTGCGTATCCCACGGTTCCTGAACACCAGGAACACTCCTTGTGCAGTGCATAGGTGACAATAGCAGCATTTCCAGAAGGTAGGCTAACCTCAAGCCACACTTGGTTCAAATGGTCACCTATATGCACTAAAGTGTAAAGAGTGTGTACGTGTGTTCTGTGTGTTTTTCTTTTTAGCACATTATAACAGTCCTTCGCTGATTAGCTCACTGTAGGGTGAAGTGGCTGGCACCTTCTCAGACTGATAGCCATATGAACCAAGCGTGCAACATTTCACTGAAGTAGAAACGACAGAGCGGCTTAGTTCACATTTTCAGTAGACTAGCGGTCTATTTCAAACATTATGCATGCACTGCGCATCAAGGGGTAAATGTTTCCTTCGTCGTTGTAAAGCGGCCTAGGCTACGAAGCCTCAACAGCATTTCTGTGATATTCTTAGCACAGTTTGTGGATGCTGCAAGGATTCAATGTCACGTCCTGATTTCTTCCTTCCCTTAGCCGAAAAAACTGATTAATCTGGGGCTATGACCCAACCCACCATGAAAATATTACATCTGTCAAAACTTCAGCAGGTGTTACAACCCACCCCACCCCGATTTTTGATCCAATAAAAATCTCGCCGCGTACAGCTTTCGGGACACCCTGTTACCGTCACACGTCTTCAACACCATGTAGTTCACTACTATGCCAGGGGACAGCATTTTATGTATTTCCTTTCTCTTTATCATAAATATATAAATTATGCTAATTACGAACATTGCATATTAACCAAAAACTCATTTCCTCTTAGCAGTTCGTCTAACAATGCGATAAAAACACCAACGGCCGTAAATGCTTTCCCTTTGAAACTTACCTTTAGAATGTCGGTTAATATCGTAGATTCTCCTCTTTCGGACAGCTTTGGCACAGTTTGATGTAGACACACATAATTAAAAATTCATCTCACAGCTTCCAGACAGGCGCTATGGCTGCACACAAAAGAGGTATTTGCATTGATAAGAAGGGTCGCAGCGCGAAGAACCTCCTTTCCTTAATATTTAATCACGATCTTCGTCAATATTGTTCAGGTGAAGTCTAAACACCTGAAGGCAAAGCATAGAGTCGATATCTGCAAAAAAGTCCCGCAAAATTAATACAATTTTGGCATTTTGCACTACGTCATGAACATAATTTATGCAGGCCAAGGCTTGCATTGAAAAAATGTTACTGGCTCGACTTAAGGGGAAAATATGGCGGCCTTAAAGTGACAGTGGAAATTTCACAAACATGCGCAGTAAAGAGACATCACGGCGGCTGCGTTGCGTCATGTGCATTCCCCGTCTCTTTCCAGTTTAGCGAAAGAAAACAGGGAACTATTACTGAGAGGATTCTTAATGCTTAATCAATTGAATTGTAAAGTAGTCAAACTGATTGCTTTTAAGGCTACTGAGAATGGTGCTGGAACTATTGGTGCAATCAATCCATTTTGTATAATAAAATAAAAGGTACAAAAATTGCCACTGCCAAATCCAGGATAGCCTATCTATCTATCTATCTATCATCTAGTTTTGTTATTTATTGGGTTCTCCTGGTAGTCTGATAACCTATGATTGTAATTTTGAGAGTTTTGCTATTTGGATTTCAAAGACGGGTAAAGGTATTGCATTATGAAAACATAATGCCCTTTTATGCACACTCTGCTTTGTGTGCTATGTCTTTTCCTCTGTGCTGTTGCCAGCTGGCAAACATTGGCGTTTGCATGCATTAGCAACATATTGCCATGGAGCTCAAAGGGAGAGCTGGGATTGCTGAATAGCTGAATCTTTAATTATCTCTATCTAGTCCTGGTGCCCGCTCAAAAGAGAAGCTCTGTTTCATTGAGTAGCATCTGTAATTACTGCATCATATCCAAACTAAGCTGTAGCATTCCATTTTGGTTTGCTCCATGAGCAACTGCTTGTAAGGCAACAAAAAAAATGTAGCAAATATTCATTAGATAAACAATACATTCATTGCATCATAATTTAGTGCAATAACTGGATATTTGACTTTCTCACCAACCGTTCACAAGTGGTTAGAGTGGGGGGTCTGACATCTGACACATTAACCATCAGCACTGGTGCTCCCCAAGGCTGTTTTGAGTCCACTGCTGTACAACATCTACACACATGACTGCAAAGCCAACAGTAGTCATACCTCCATCATCAAGTTTGCAGATGACAGTGATCTTGGGCCTGATTAGTAACAACAATGAACAGCTCTACTTGGATCAGGTTGATGAGGTGGCACAGTGGTGTCAATCTAACAGCTTGACACTGAATGTCAATAAAACCAAGGAAATGGGAGTGGATTACAGAAGGCAGCAGCAGAACTACAGTTACACCCCACTAATGATCAGCGGGCAACCTGTAGAGAGAATCACAAGTTTTAAATACCTTGGTGTCCACATTACTGAAGACTTAACACGGACTGTTAACACTCAATATGTTCTGAAGAAGTCCAGACGACTCTACTTCCTTCGTCAGCTAAGGAAATTCAAAGTTTCTACATCCATCATGAAGGCCTTCTACACTTCAGCGGTTGAAAGTGTTCTAACTGGTAGCATCATCACCTGGTATGGGAACTCCACAGTTAGAGATTGTAGTACTCTGCAGAGAGTATAGTGCGCTCAGCTGAACGTACTATAAGAACTCAACTCCCTGCTCTACAAGATATCTATTCCAGAAGAGTCCTCCTAAGAGCCCAAAAGATTCTGAAGGACTCTTCTCATCCTAACAATGGATTATTCCTACCGCTGAAATCAAGAAGACGCCTATGTAGTCACAAAGCCAGAACTGAGAGACTCAGGAGAAGTTTTTATCCCCAGGCCATCCGAACTCTGAACTCACACTATACTGACTTTGCACACATTCACTCCTCAGCACTTATGACCCCCCCCACACACACACACCTACATGACTTTTAGCACTTTTACATCCCTCTCCCTATGCTACAGACCTTTTATTTATTTTCTTATTTCATCACACGTCAAAACACACACACACACACACACACACACACACATATCTGACTTTCTCCAACTTTTGCACATCTCCATAGAACTTTATTTATTATTTTTGATTTCTCCTCCATCTATCTACCCATGTCCTTGATTGCCTAGCCTTTCTAACCCCCCACCCCCACCCCCATCCCTAAACACACACACAAAAACACACACACTTACATCATCACTGTCATCACCTCACATACAGCACACTGCTTGCTACAGTAAGCCTCCTCTACATACCCCCCCCCCCTCCCTACATACACAGCACATTGTCTTCAGGATCTTCTCCAATACACATCCTCTACACACTTACAGCACACTGCCCCCACCTACCCACACACACACTACACACACACACACACACAGTCACTGCTCCACTCCCCTGCCGCCCACATCTTCACTGTCATCACTCACATACATCATACATACAGTACTCTGCTTGCAATAGTAAGTCCCTTCACCATACTTGCAGCACACTGCCCCCCCCCCCCCCAATACACAGCACATTGTCTCATGAGGAAGCTTCTCCAACACACATATTGCACACTGCCCTCTCCCCACATACACAGCACACTATCCCATCTCCCTTGTCATCCCCCCAACACACACACCAAGACCCTGGCAGTTGGGTTAGCCCCTGAGCCGTGGATCTGCCCAAGGTTTCTTCCTTGGTAAGGGAGTTTTTCCTTGCCCTTGTTGCTCTTGGGTGCTCCTTGTTGGTGCCCCCATCCCAATCCTCCCCACCTTTCTTATGCAGCCCTTGCCACTTAATCTACTAAACCCCTCTTCTACTGCACTTTACCCCCATAAATGCACAAATAGGCTGACACCAGACATAATTTCACTGCATTTCTTATGCATATATAACTATATGCATGTGACAATAAACTTCCTTGTATCCTTAACTGTATTAGCAGTTATTAAAAAATCCCAAACAAACATGATAACTTCATGTCATTGCATAACATGCTGTATCAGGGGTGTTAAACTCATATTAGGCAGTGGATCAGATTTACTGGAATGAGACCTTGTGGGGCCATCATGTCATGGTCATTATAATTTTTCGGCATGGGTCTCAATCTGTTGTTTGATGATATACTCCTTTATTATACCTACTTAGCCAATGAGCAAGCAATTCCAAATTGACTACTGTCACAATACTGCTCTTTCTCTCTTGAAATACCTTCATGTTTATTTTTTGGCCTCTTCCTTCTTGAGGATGGTTTGTAGTGCTAGGTTTAATCAATGTCATATTAAAGAGATATTATGATTCTTGTCTTCTCACATTGTTGAAGACAATTGGACTGGAAGATAACTCTTTTTTTTCCTAATTTCCCTTCACACCCAAAACATCTGGGGGCCATATGAAACCTGCTGGCTGGCCTGATCTGGCTCCTGGGCTTTGTGTTTGACACCCCTCCCATATTGCAAGGGCAGGAGCAAACATATGTCCTGTATTTTGTCTTTGGACACAGATTTGTCATTTAGTAGGCTACCCTAACTCATAGTCTTCACTAGGCACAAAACGGTTCAACCCTAAGTCACATCAAAGTAATAGGTCAAGGAAACATTATAAATGCAACTGGACATGGAAATTGTTCACATAGAGAATCCACCTCATAAATAGCCATGACATCATGCCACTTAAAAAAGTACTGAGGTGGAACACATTCCTCTAAATTGACTAGTTTTGGACAACAAGGCTCACATATGGGCATCAAGGAAAAACACTGGTAGCCTCCAGTCTCGATTCCATGTTACAATGTCAGTGCTCAACAACATTAGGCCTACTCCATCTTATTTATTTCAATTGAAATCAAATGTGCCTACATTCAGGATGGAGAGAAAGATCACGAGACTAGATTTATTGGTCATGAGACTAAATGTATTGGCCATCATGGAGGACTTATTATCTTTCCTGATAATAAGTCATGTCGCTTTAACAAGGAGTTGCCGAACCAGAATGACGTAGTATAAACCAACACTCAAAGGAGAGTACGACAACGACCATGAAAACAAGGAAGTGAAGACAGGGAACTTTGACTAGGCTGCTGTGTTTTTGTTGTCAGGAAGGCCCCGATTTTACTTCAGCGATCAAGACTGCCTCCGTGTCTCAAATTCTTTGTCGACATTAACCAATTCACGGAAAATGAACAACAAAGGTAATAAGAATGTTTGTCAGCATTCTCTGATCAGTGACTTTCGATCTTTCATCACAGGATATTTAACCCCGCTAGCTCGACAGTTAGCTCACTAGCTAGTTATATAACGACCATTTTCTAGCTAGCAGCTACAATTAGCCAGCTAACTAGTCAGGCAAATAAATAACGCAAGCCACCATGGGATGTAAGCTTTAGTACGATGTTACATCCTCTTGTTAATCTTTTGTCTTTTGAAGAACATAACGTTATTTTGTAAAAAGTATAGACTTCATTATGTGTTGAATTACCTCCGTCAATTCAAATTGTGTTTCGGCTAACGTTATGACAATGGTGTTTTTACAATCATCAAGCTAATGTTAGCCAAAATGACTCCGCTAACTAGATGCTAGATGGCTGCTGAGACTGGCAAGCTCACCCAATGACGTGATACATAAGGTGACCCCAAAACATTGCTCCCCTTGCAGCATGCATTTCTTTGTCTGTTGGAATCTGTGACTCTTAGCGTTATTTGGACAGATCAAGTCGGCAGTGATGTATAGCACAATATGCCTGCAACAGCAAGACGATCTGGTTCGAATGTGCGTGGTTTAGAGTAGCGTTATTGACGTCGATTTTGTGCAATGCTTAATGGCAATGTATGATTGTAAAATGACCACTGACTATATTGTCATTATATCCTGTGTTTGGCGTTTGTAAAATAGCTGTTAATGGTGTCTTAATTTTTTTCTGTAATTCTTGGTCATAGCTCGCCTCAGTTGCCTTTGTTATGTTGAATCCATAGATTGAATCCTTTATGTTACGGGTTTGCCTGTAGTGGTCACCATGAACCACATAAATCCCGTGACACTATATCCACATTGCTTAGAGATGACGTATGGACACCTTGCCATCACCACAAAATTAGTTAATTCAATTAAAAAAAAACTTTATTTATCCCCGAGGGGCAATTTCCTTACGCAGGCATAGTGACATATAAGACAGGACAAAAGAAAGAACAGGACGGGGGGTGTAAGTAAGGAGGAATCAGTCAGTGTTGCTTCCCTGCTGAAAAAATCAGGTAAAAACCAGTTTACGCTGGTAGCTGGTTTTAGCTGGTCTTTGCTTATGTAGCTGGTTGGGCCACCAGGTGGACATGCTGGCCTGATCCATGGACCAGTGTCTCCAACCCTGTGCAATTTAAGATTAACTTATTGTTACACCTTACTATAAGCGATAAGTAAGATAAGAGTATATGTCTGTGATCACAGACATACATAAACAGTCCCTTACTGTCCATTGTGCATCAGTCTGATTGCCTGGTGAAAAAACACAATTGTCGCGCGAAAAAACACAAAAGGTCCAGGCCTTGAGATGGTTTCTAAATTATTGCACAGCAAAAACCTATTTGACCAGAAACAGATCGGGTGCCAGTTGAAACTACAGTACACAGCCCTAGCATGTTTAATCCTAAACCCTAATGGACCTCTACCCCCATTCTACATGTTTGCAAATTTGCAGAAAGGACCCATGACATTGGGTTTTTCAACTACAACAAATTGTTACTTGTAAATTGAAATTAAACGATTTGACTTAACTAGATCTTATGTTTATGTCTTAACAGGCTCATATCCTCAGCAAGCTGTGTACCCCCAGCAGAGCTCTGCCCCCATGTACCCCCAAACTATGCAGGTCCCTGCCCAGGCACCTCCTTACTCTGATGCACCTCCGGCGTACTCTGAGGTAACACGCTAATTTTTGTGCTCCATTAGCCAGTTGCATACATTTTTCACTCCCTTTTGTGCCCTCACACATACATGCAGAGGTAACACGCTTATTTTAGCCAGTTGCACACATTTATTTACCATACTGTTTCCTCTCCCTCGTGCCCTCACACATACATGCAGAGGCAACTTGCTATTTTTTGTGCTCCAGTTGCCATTAGCCACATTTTTCAATATACTGTTTCCTCTCCCTCTCCTTACATGCACTTTCTTGCCACTAACAGATCTACCAGCCCAGGTACATGCACGCACCCCCTGCTCCTGGTCAGATGGCGCAGATGTCCTCCGCCTACCCAGGCACTCAGATGTTCATGCCCTTGCCACAGACGATGCCTGTGGGGACTATGGGCCCTAATGTCCCGATGGCCTATTATCCTATGGGGGCGGTGTACCCCCCAGGCTCCACAGTCCTGGTGGAGGGGGGCTTTGATGCAGGAGCTAGATTTGGAACCAGCAGCAATCCTGCCCTTCCTGTAAGTAGACAGAAATATTTGGCTTTTAGTAAAAACTGATTTTCATGTTCTTGTACATGTGACATGATGAAGTATTTACAGGGTTCCAAGTTAAATGTAAAATTCCATGATTTTCGCTGACAAGAAAACCTGAATTTCCATGACATGAATGATACAAAATACCGACCAACGACTTCAGAGCATTCAAGAATCTTTGAGATGAATAAATGGGCATTGAATAAACAAAGTTAGGCTAACCACAACCACTCAAGCAAGCAGTAAAGCTAATAACGAGATGTACATCAATTTTGCGTGGAAATATATTTGTATTAATGTATTTTGGCAAGTAAATTAACTGCTACAACAAAATTCCCTGATATTATATGCCGTTGCCCTAAAAAATATACAATTCCCAGACTTTGCATATGTCTGAAATAGTCTATATCAAATTTTCATGATATTCCAGAAATTCCATGACCTGTGGGAACCCTATATTTATATTAATGCGGTTCTGGGAAGTTGAACGGTGCGGCCCTCTCAGATGTCCGTGCAGTTTTTGTGGTTTTAAAAAAAAAATAAAGATCATTCACATTCCTGACTCCGACTGAGTCATAATCAGTCACAGCCAATCAACACAGTAGTTCAGGACCACAGAAGGGAGGGGTGTAATTTGATTGGCTGTTGAGCATAAATATCAGCAACATATTTGCCAACTGCATATTTTAAATGGAAAAAGGTGAGGAGGATGCATTATCTGAAGGGATTGAGTCAGAATGGTTAATCTTTAGCTATGACTATCCGAGATATCTGGGTAGGAAATCGCATGTCTTCTGTCTTGGTTTTGCATGGGTGGAAGTGATGTCCTATGAAGTAGATAAGCCAACAGACCACTTCATTTCACAGGTGTGAGTTCTTGCTGCAGATAATGTTTCCTGTTTACCAGCTGTAACAATACGATATTGATATCAACACCTCCTCTAATGTGGTTAACAGCATGTTACACTGTGAATATAGTTCAGCTTACTCTTAGTGGTGCTGTTGCATTTATCAACTGGAATTTGAACACAGTCCAACTGTGTTAAATAATTTGCAAAGTAGACTATTGCTATTGCTACTACTGCCAGTTTCCCCATACACATCATACATCAAGTGGAATGACTGGTGTAGCTTAGCCATCTATAACGTCATTTAGATTAGATTAGATTCAACTTAGATTCACGGTGCAGAGTACAAGTACAGAGCCAATGAAATGCACTTAGAATTTAACCAGAAGTGTAAAAAAACTGAGTTATGCACAGAAAGTGTTGTTATATAGACTTAGTGCTACAGCATGGTTAGTGTTATAACATGCAGTCTATTCAGTTGGATGTATGTATAGTTAGTTGTATATACAATATAAAGTAAAGTATGGTATAAGTAAATAAAGTAGATTAACCATACCCTGTCATTAACCGCTCAAATTTGTTAAGTATGTTAAATTAATTATGGCAAAATTATGAATATTTGAGGGGTATATTCAGCTCTCAAACTGTGTTGAATCTACAGTATATCTTAACCGTCCTACCACATACTTCCAACCATTCTCTAAACCAGTTGATTGTAACTGGCACAACACTTCAGCCAGATAGTTCAGCTAAGTAGTGAAAACACCTGCAAACAATACATCTGACTCCAGAAAACAGATTTTTATGCGCCGGCAATAGCTGTGGCCAGAGGCATTATGTTTTCAGGTTGTACGCACGTTTGTCCGTCCCGATCTAGTAAACGTGATCTCTCAAGAAGGCCTCAATGCACATGCTTCAAATTTGGTACGAATAGTCAATTGGACTCAAAGATGAACTGATTCTATTTTTAAAGTCAAATGTCAAAGGGGGAGGGGTTAAGCTAAATGGGGAAATCACTGCACCATCAATAGACCCTTTTAGGACTGCCCCAAAAAATGGAACACTGAACATGATTATGTCCTGGCCTAACTCCGCAATTCAGTCCCACACAGTCTACAGACTTACACATGTTAGTGTGAATGGATATGGTCTGGTAACATCACGTATGTATGTCGGGCAATGAGAAAGGATAGCAGGGAAATATAATAGGGTCAGATTTGTATTTTGTATGCCAAAATGTGTTGTAGTTGAATGCTCCATCAGCATTTTGCCATAAACCACCTGATGGTCATAAAGGCTTTCTAGGCATGATTTTTCTTTGGACAGATTTGTTAATTTCACTTTTCTCCCCCACCCACAAACAGCCACCTCCTCCTGGATGCCCAGCTAATGCTGCCCAGCTAGCTGCCATGCAGGGAGCCAACGTGATGATGACACAGCGCAAGAACAACTTCTTCATGGGTGGCTCCAATGGGGGCTACACCATCTGGTAACAGCGGCCTCTACCCCAGGCTTGTTCCTCTCTGTCACCCTAAAGCCCCCTTCTCTCTCTCACTCTCTCTAGCTTTCTACCTCTCTCTTCTCTCTCTACCCACTCCCTCTCTCTCCCTCCGTATTCCTTCTTTGCTTCCTTCGGGGCTGCTTGGCCATGCCACAATACTGATATCACCTAACGGAATGTAATATTTTAGAGCCCTTAGTCAAGGTACAGTACTCCACTGCAGATTGAGAGCACAAATAGCTCAGACTAGTGGTAGGTTGACCATACCCTGGACCATCCTGTAAGGCTAATAGACTGAGCGTGAAGCTGGATAGAACGGCAACTCGACTGGCCAATGGCTAATGAACCATTTTGGTGGGAGTATGATCATACCCTTTGCCTTTGGGCGAATAGTAAGACCATTATGTTGTCGCATTAATATTTACTTTTACACATATAGAGTTTACACACAGACTAATTACATTGTCTGTTTTTATCATCCATTGTAAAACCATTGTGCAATGCTTTAGATTCACAGGTGATATCTCTTTTCTGGGTTACTTCTTTTTGTTTACCATGGACACCAGGTATCATTTTTTGGGGTAACTTTTGTTATATGAAACACTCTAGCAGAATGTCTTCCTCTCTTAAGGTGCTCTCATTTGGCCACAGCACTAGTAGACTTAAAATGTTTTGTCTTTTTGACCAATGTTGTGTATATATTTGGTAATCACAGCATTTTTCTATTATTAATCAGGATTAGGATGTAAGGAATTACAAGGATGGGTGCTGTTAGATCCATAGAGCATCTATTCAGAAGCAGAAAGCACGAGAATGATGACCTCAAAATCAGATTTCAAGGACTTAATTTGTTTACAGTGAAATCATAGTGGAATACTGTACCTTCAGGGCGAGCTTAGATGAACTATAATCAGGTGCCAAAGTCTACGAGCACCATTAAAATATAAGCAAAGAAATTTACAGATGAATGCAGAACCCAATGCAGTTGCAAAATGTTTTTTATTTTGTTTTTGTTTTTCTTTTTGTGGAGAGGTTGGTTGGCTTCGTAACACGTCAGCTGTTGTTATAATCCCCTTCCCCTCTATTCATGCCCCTCGTCGGATACCCAGAGCTGTACATACTGCAGAATTTGAGTTAGCTGAGTAAAAATGTTAGGTCTCCCAATGAGTCCCTGTTTATCCCGCCCACTTAGAATGGGCTTAAGTCATCTTAGTCCTGATGCCATGGTCAAGGTTTCATCAGATTTCTTGTTCTGTTTAATTTTGTTAATTTGTTTTTATTTTATACATTTTTTTTTTTTTTTTTACAGTTTTTCAACCTTTGGCACATCAAGAGCAAGGTTTTTATTTCCTTCTTAGTGAAATTCCTTTGAAGTATAACCAAGGAGCAGGTTGTACCAAAGATCTGGACTAGAATGCACTAAAAGCTTTTGCTGTGACTTGAAAGTCATCTTTCATAATAATTCTGCACATAAGGTAAAATTTAAAAAGAATAACGAAAAACATATCAAATTTAGTGAATGGTGATTGTTTTGCAGGCATACCATGTCTGTAGAGGCTCACCACTGCTGTGACTTGTCTTTTGTAGTGGGGTGCGTGAAATGCGTATTTCTAGTGTAATTGCATCTTGGTGGTTCTGCATGCTTTTTGCACTTTTCTTCAAATACAATTTTTTTTGTTTGTTTTTAATAAAGGATTTATCATTGTTAAATTTTTTAGGAATACTACAAATATTAATTTATGTGCACTGTCAACCAACTCTGAAATGTTAGATTTTGCAACTTGTTTTTTGTACAAATGCTTTATAAGTGCAAATACAATGTAAGTCATGCACCTCCCTGTGTGGATGATTTTACAAAGCAGTTTCATTAAAAATGTACCTTCGTTCTATGGAGGCGAATGTCTGATGGTGTGTAAGGGCTACCACTTAACAAATGTAGGTTCAAGCATTTGGTTCCACATGAGGGACTAAATGGGGATATAAAATTCATACAGGCTTAGGAGTGATACTGAGAGTTATACGGTGTGTGCTGTCATCCACTTCAAGTTGTTTTCATGTGTTTGGTCTAGCCCTGTAGCCAAGTCTTTAGGTCAAATGTCTTGCATAAATATGAAAAGCATTCACTAATTCAGTTTGAGATCAGTAAGAACATGACAGCCTTTTTCTGGAGTGGAAGCAGCATACATTAGTTGAGTGGTTAGTTTTACTAAACAAAATATTCATTGTTTTAAAGGAAACAGCATTTGTTACAATACAATAAACATTCATAGAGAATCATGCTTAAACATATTAACACAAGGTTATAAGGCATCCATAACAACGAATTCCCACTGTAATGATTTGGGCTAGATTGTCTCTAGTGTGTTACACAAACCATGACTGCCTGAGCTGATGATGATGAGGAGAAACCTAACTCAAGTGCAGTCTGGTGTGTCTCACAACAGTCTGAGGTACTGCTCATGTACTAATGGGAAGACCTCTGAAATGTTATGGTGAAAATTGAATGAGTGCCTGTAACCTTGTTTGAGTGTTAAGTGTGACCCATAGTGACGGCATTAACAGCTTTTTGCATGTAACATAGATAGATAAGCAAAATTAAAAGCACACACACAGGTCTCCTGATGTGATATCCATTCACTGAGTCTTCTATTACAGAGGCTCATTTAGTCACTGAACATTTCCAACTACAAAAGTCACAAGCTCTCTGGACTTTAGCCAATACTTCTTTCTGTACAAGTTTCTTTAAAAAAATAATGCTCCATGCAACTTTGCAATGTAGTGCTGTCCATTTAGCTTTCCTGTTTAAAATGAAATCCTAGCAGTAGCAGATCACATTGGCATATATGGCCTATGGTACAAACATTTTGGCAAGGTGACATACATTCCCCACTTCATATAGGTATGAAGGAACAATGACTCACACATGTAAACACTAAAATAGTTACTACCACACTGTCCAATCCGATATTATTTTTTTGTCTTCACGGGCATTTGCAATTCAGATGTCTATGCTTGCAGTTGCTTATTGCTTATTATTAGTCAATTTGGAAGTAATCTTTGTATCACTGGGTATCCGACACGATAGTTGTGAAAGTTATTGCCCCAAGTTCTACTTAAAACCGATAATAAATAAGTTTACTTGTGTTTTTGGCTGTAAAGGTATTATTTACATTTCCAAGCATTACACTTGCCATTTAGCTCCATGTCTTATATTTTGAAGTTGTGCCACTTCTGTGTGGCATGTCCATGGTGAATGCATAGCTTGACTTGACGCAGAATGTCTGGGGCACAGCTTTCAGAACTACACATTAGATTCCAACAATTATTTTAATGTCTGTTGTCTTTTGTATCTCTTTATTTATTTATTTTTTATTGCAGACCACTGGCACCTTGGCCAATACCCTATGTTGCTGATGTACTTCACAAAGCAGCTTAAAAGTAACTGTTGCTATGATGGCTTATCCCCAGCACATTTGTCCTTGTCTTTATAAGTAGTCTAGTGATCATGCCAACCAAGAGCGAAATAAATGTGAGAAATCCAAGGCCAGAATCTGATTAGAAAATTTGAAGCTAAAATTCCATTGAATTGCAATAATATTTAGCTGCAAAACTATCTAATTCTGGTTTTCGTGAAATGACCGAAGGACCTATTCAGTTCAGGTATTTAATTTTTCCAATGTCCTTTTACCTTTTTTTTTAGTGTTTTTTCCCCTAAATGAATCCATGTATAAGAAGTAAGTTGGTCAGAGGACACATGAAACACTTCATGCTTGGTTTTGGGAAAAAAGTGAAGTGATTTCTGCATTGGAACTGTGGTGCACTTAACACTTTTATACTAAAAATACAATTAAAATTTAGAATAAATTATATTTTGGACAATTGAATTCCACCTGTTTTGTAATTTGTAAAAGGCATATCACTCGGATGCTCATGCACTGTTGAGAAATGCTACACAGCATAATGTCTACCGATGGAGCAGGATCATGAAGGAGGTTTCATACAAAAATGTCTGAGTGAACTTCATATTTACTGTTGCAGAAGTCTTACATAAGTGTTAACATCAACAAAACAGACAAATGTAAATGAATATACAAGGCAGAAGGAAAAAAAACTAACTTTACATGTACATTTCTGCACTCACTGCATATGAGATTATCCATTTATAATGTCATCTTAGGTTTTTGTTCCATTCAATTTAAAGGTCTTTCCCGTCTGTAGTGTTAGTGTACAATAGAAACACCATTTTCAGATGGCCAATGTCATCTAAACCGACTGGTTTAGTAATATGCTTTCATAATGGCCATTTGAGTGGAGCCGATTCTAAAATACTGACATGCTTTGTGTAAAGCTGATCATTTAACAATCCATCAATGAAAGAAAATTCCACAACTAATAAATATTGACTCCAAGAGTTTAAGCATACATCTGTACTTTCTATAGAAAACAAATAAAAAAAAACCCTGGTATATTTTTTCTTCTTCTCAGGTAGGAGTTAAAAATCATTCTTCATTAAAACATACAAAAATAAGTGGAACACCATTTGTTTTTATACAAACAGATCAAAATGCAAAAGTCTGGAGTGCAAACTGTGAGCCATGAAGTTTCCTGAATAGCGACACGTGTTCCTTTGGCACCCTCGAAGCAGCACTGCTTTTGCCCGCTATTCTACCATTCCCTGTAGCTTCATCAATAACTCCATGACCCAACCTTTTGTTAGAGCACCAAATGACAATCTGCATAGATCAAACAGGCACAATGTGAATTCAGCTAGATCTTCCATAAATCCCCCCAGACCATTGCCTTCATTAGCCCCCCTTCTATTCTTCCTTCAACCACATAACATATTTATCCAGCTTTCCACAGTCATCTCCCTTTCCTGTTGTGAGTGAGTGGGCACATTTTGTCCAAGGTTGGAACCTCAGATGAAGTATTCCTTCTTTATGGGTACGACGGTGTCGTTGTACACCTGGTCGGGATCCTCTCCAGGTGCAGGCTCACCTGTCGTCCTGTAGGCACCCTTGTTGTGGCACAGGTATCGGTAGAGCAGGAAGGCGCCTGCGGCCAGAGTCAGCAGCACCAACACCACAACAACTACAATCAAGTTAAGAAACACATGCTTTTCAGACTTCCACAGTGATTAACTGAAAGACCACACACCCACACATACACACAGGGGAGGTCTGGTTGGATAATGTTAAGTAACTGAAGCTGGGGTATGGCTTTATAGATCACGCAACCTACATGACCCGGTCACTAAGTGTCTTAAGCGCAGATTTTTTATAACTCCCAAGTATTTTTCAGATTAAAGATTAAATGTCAGCCAGTGCTACCATTTGCCATGGCATACTCCTGCCCTCTGCTGGTGTCAAAAAGAATGGAAAGGGAGTCACAAAGGGCCACTTGACAGATACATTATATTATCAATACTCATTTACAGTGATTGAAAATGTGTTACAAATTCATCATGATACAGAATTATATTAAACATATTTAGACAACATGAAAGATGGGCTAGCCAGTTTACTGTGCAATAGTCCCAGCAGCATTATACAAGTACATACTGTAAATGTGTATACATTTGACCACCCATTTATTTGTGAGTATGGGATTCAATACGAGACCTTTTCTGAGTCATATTGGAGCAAACTAGGACTCTTAAAATTCACACTTTTAAAATAGCCTAGAGAAAGAAACATAAATTACCCCCGATGACCGCAGAATCTGGCTGGGTTGGAGGTTCCGTCACTGGTTTCACAGATGTTGCTGGAGAAACGAAAACACAGCTGATACCACAAAGCAGGCCTATATTGTGTACACTAATGGAATCAAACTAGAAAATGTAATTTCAAGGAAATTACCAGTGCATGAAAATATAAACATACTGTATTAACATAAAATGCAAAACAAACTTTTATTTGGAAACAGTTGGCAGGCAACTGACAGTTCAAATGGCTGAACAGTTAAATTGTTGAGTAGTTTAAATAGTTAAATTATTTAATAGTGAATTATTGTAGTGAGGACATTTATTTTGAAACAGTTGTGGGCAGAGGAAATAGTTGAACAGGATCTGTAGTCTTAAGAGAGCCATTGTATGCTTAAAGCCTGAGACAGAGTATATAGTTTAAAAGTTAAATGTAGATAGTAGATAGTGTAATGGATGTTGATAGACAGATTGTTTAATGGATGTTGATGGATAGTTTAATGGGTGGATGAGTGAATGGTTTGAAGAGGATGAATGGATTGAAAGTTGGATGGAATGTGCCTTATATCCTTGTAGAATGGAGAGATACAGAGAGAGTTGGCCTAGTTGAGCAGAAAGCAGTTGATACAGGTGCAATCAGTTTAACTGGCTCTTTGATGGGGCCTATTTGAGCAGCTGGAAGTTGATACAGGTGCAAATCAAGTTAAGTAGCCCATTGTGATGTCATAGTGCCAATGCAAAGTCTATGGGGAAAAATAAGCTTGTTTTTTGTTAATCTCAAAAAGTATAAAGTTAAAAGTTAAAAATACATTCCTCAAGTGTCCTTTTCAAGACCTATGTTACAAAGTTTGAACGAAGTTTCTAGGTTAAATGGTTGAAGCTGAATTAGACGCAGAAATTTGGTGGGAAGAGGAAGAAGCCGTCGGATAACATTTGCATGCACTGTAATTATATAACTAAACACCACATATCAGCACTAATCATGCTGTGCATATGGTCTGTGAAAGTTTAGGGTTGGATTGAGTGGTGATTGCTTCACCTGTTGCAGAGCCCAATTTGAGGTCCAACGACAGGTGATGGTGACATCACAAAGAGACAATGCAGAACAGTCCCACAAATGATCATTAAGTAAGTGTATTAGGCCTACATTGCTCTTAAAATATTACAAAATGGCAATAGGTCAGCGAATAAACATCACATACCGTTCATGGGTGCAATGCTTGCCATAATGGATTGCCCTTTGATTGTGATTTACGCTACAAGAAAGGTTAGACACCATACATTAATACATCATATTTTAAAACTCCTTGTGAAGTTTACAATCTGTCCATGATCTAAAATCATAGTTAAAGATATTCATGAAGTCACTCCTTGAAGGTCATGTAAACCATCAAATACCAGGCATTCATTGCAGGCGCTGGCGGTAGACAATATCATTGGCTACTCCGTGCGCTCTACTCAGACCAGACATTCAAACTAGAGATTGTATACGATTAGGCAGGACTGTGTTAACCATCACTAAATAATAACTATTTAAACAATTTGTTCGAGGCTGTGGCAATATAGGGTCTTACTTTACTACGGATGCTAGTCAAATGTCAAAAAGTCGTAACACATCTGTTACATTTCTCACTTCCTGAAAACAAAGCCCCGAGAATATCAGCATTCAGGTCTTCGGTTAAGTTTGTCTTGGCCAGTTAGATAGAAATTCGTTTTAGAGACTGATTTATGCATTAGCTCATAAATAACAAAAATAAAAAACCTTTACTTTGCAAAAAGTTTTAGGCTACTTGCACAGCAGGCCCATCAGAAATAGGCACATCAAAAACTAGGCTACAGTTGCTACAAACTAAGCTACAACTTTTGTCTGACATCTTACCTACCGCCCTTAGCCTACAACAAAGGGTGAAATGAAACAATGTAGCTCATGTCACGGGATCATAGCTACATGTCAGCGCAAGTAATGTTAACTAACCACCCAGTAAGCGAGGCCAACTATGTTAAAACCTTGAAACCAATAATCACATTAGTCCTGCGGCTGTGGTAGGACACAGCCTGCTACTTACGTACCAACAGTAAACGTTCAGATTCAGAAAGAGCAGCAATCCTGCGAATGATATCTTATCCTAACAGGAACAGCTCGAAGAAAATAAGGAACCACGCAAACTCCAGGAACTCCCGGGTCGCCGCGTTAGCGTGTGCCTTTTCCTTTAGCGCTCTCGCCCTACAAATTAAACAATGGCGCTAATTCACAAAGCCAGGAGTTGAAAGCAGTCGACAGGATACCACCTTGTTAGGCGGGTTGCTCCTGACAAGCCACAGAAAGTGGTGAGATCAGAACGTGGAGTCTCAGCAGGACCTCGAAAATATAAAGCCAGGGTGAGGCACAACACGTGTTTTTGATCATTTATTTACGTTTAAGCCATTGAAGAACACATTACATCTGATTTAGGCCCTATTATTACAGGACAATTGCAATGTAGAACCTTCTCCCTAAAAAGACACATAAAACTTGGTTTTATTGCTCAGAGATTTTCTGAATGTCGCACTTTTCTAAACAAGGCTTAAAAAGAAGATGTTACAGTTTATGACTTTCGGTGATTGCACATTGGCTAAAACATTTTTAATTTGTGGATTCCTCTATATGCCGACCTGTTGAGTCATAACATAGATTGAATAACATAGCCTATTCTCATATAGACTATTCTATATTCAACATATAGATTTATTCGGGAATCAGGCAATAGCTATATTCAATTTAAAAACAGTGGCTGTGTTCCCTTTTCATTTTTGTTAGACAAAAACAAGGCTGTGTTTATCTGGGCGAGCTGCATGCCAGCCATCCCATGTCTTGATGGAAGGTTATGTTACGATCTTCTGACCCCTCCATGGAATGTTGCCTGTCAAGAAACAGTATCATGGTGAAACACTCAGATCTTAAATCTTCAAACTATGTTTTGTTTTGTTTTTTAATCAGTGAAAGGCACAACTCGTATTGTTTAAAATGGCTATTATAGTGGTTAAATTACAAGACAAGACATACTTTTCTATATACGGTATTGGGTGTCACATCACTGTCTCCCTGTGAAGGCCAGAGTCCTTGGCAGCTGCCCCCTTATATTAGAAACACACACATCTTTACTGAGCAGGAAAGGAACATGTTTCAACAGAAATCAGCAGGCAACAAAGTGGCTGGGCTACATAAATATTTACATAGCCTACAATTTACATACAGATTGACACTCACTGATGGCAATCAATGAACCTGAATATGATACCAATTAGCTTTAAACCAAAGTGTTTGCCAAATACCATAAACACAAACTTACTTTGCTATGTGTGGAGGAGACATCGGCCCCAGCATTTTGTCTGTCAGATGCCTCTCCATTCTCCAGCACCACATTGCTGACAGGTGCCTCACTGCTGTCAGGCTTGTTCACCTGTGGATCCTCTGCTGCTTTTGCCTCAGGGTAGTTGCTGTTGGCCGCCTTTGGGCCCGCTCCGGCAGCAGCAGACTCCGCAGTAAGCTCTTGCTTGCCTTGTTTGTCATCCTCTTGTGGTTTCTCCTCCTCCTCTTCCTCATCTTCCTCCTCCTCTTCCTCCTCCTCCTCCTTCTCCTCTTCTTCCACCTTTTCACTCCACCTGGCGCCAGATGCTCCGTTTAAGGCCTCTGCCAGCGGCTGCTCGGAGTGAGTTGAGCTCACCTCGTCATCTCGGACTTCAACGATGGACTCCGCTGGAGTGGGCCGAAGCTCCGGCTCAGGGCTGTATCCCTCTAGTGAGGGTCTGGCCACACTCCTCAGAGGGCTGGTTGGATTCTTCCTTCTGTATGGTACACGGTCCAAACAATTCATTGCACTGATAAGCCATGAAGTCTCTCACTCTGCACTGTATTCAGTGTTTCCCATACACTGACTAATTTGTGGCGGCCCACCACAATATCAACATTGACCACCACACAATGATTTTCTATGTTGTACTATTTAAATTGGATGAAATTCTTTCATTGTATAGCTATGTGCAACTTTGCACAGCCTCTCCTTGTCTCTCTGTCTCTCAAAGAACCTGCACGCATGTTTAAAGAAAACATTTTTGACATCATAACCACGCTAAACAGATTTGTTCAAAACTGTTGCATTCGAGTTAACTCTACACTGCCCCCCCCCCCACCTCCCACCAAACACACACACACACACATTACCTACCACCACAAATAGAATTTAATTCTGAGGGAAACACTGTATTCATACAGATGTGTTATCTAGAGGCAGTTTAGTGCTATTCCCCTCATGACAAGACAAAATCGGCAACATATGCCGAGGATCATTGAGGGTAGTCTTCATTCTCAGTGATGCATAGATTACAATAACAATAAAACAACAAAATAAATAGATAGTTGTAGTAAAAATGTACAAATAAATACATTTTGAAAAGCATAATAAAATATATAACATTTCAGAGGGGAAAGGGGAAAAAATTTATTAAAACAATCGATGGCAATCTTACCGAAGGGAGCCTCTTGGACTGATGGTAGACTGGAACTCTGAGAAGCTGGCCCTCCATGCCCTTGGTGAGATCAGTGATCTCCTTTTCATTGAGGCAGAGCTGCAGTCAGAAGAGGTTAGTGATTGTATTGATAATTTACCAGGTCTAATCCATTTAAAGATTTGTCAAACCTCAGAAACCTATCTTTGAATTCCTGGTGCAAAACATAACTATTGAGCACTACTGCAGACAAGTACATCATTGCTAACACCTTCAAGCACTCTTTTTAAACAGGTGAGATGCTGTAGGCACATACCGTTGGAGGTTGTTGATAACAAACACTTTGTCTGGATGCTGATCTTTCAGACCAGTGAGAACATCCTGAAAATCACGGTTTATCTGAAAAGAAAGTATAACCAGGTCGTGGGTGAATGACTGTTTCCATAAAATGCAATAGTATTTTCATCACAATTAGCCTCACTGTGGGGATTAAGTTGAATCAAAAATTTCACAATAGACATTTCTCTATACAAACAACACTGACTTTACTATTTTAGATTCCTCTGCAAACAGACATCAACTTACGCCATCATGTACAAGATGCATTAAACAATTCACTGAAACTCAATTTACCGTGTTCAGTTCTTTATACAAGACCTCACTCAGGTTGGAAATGGCTTGAAATACCGACACATAGCATCCAATACGGCTAGTGTTGAGGAAAAAAAACATTAATATTCAGTGATTTCTCCATGACATATATGCATTATTATTTATTCAACCAGCAAGGTCCAATTTATTCTGAGATCCAAAAATTTCTTGGAGCCCTGGACCAGATAGGCACTACAATGAGAAAAAACTCTTACATAAAAGGGGACCGTCCGCTAACACAACACGGCACAACAACACACCAAAACACAACAGGCACAAAAAACATAGAGATCTGAGGTGGAAATAAATAAAGGTGCATGATAAGAACAATGACTGTTCTATAAAACATATTTTGAAAGATTTCTGACGTGAAGGGAGGGCAAAGATTTTATTGCAGCTCATGTCAAGGTCGTGGTGCATGAAAGGACAAACAGACAGATCTACCCAGCTCTGTTTGGGTGGTTGGGACCATGAGGACAATTTTCTCTAATGATCCAGTGTAATAGCTATTGGGGCAATATGTCAACAAACTAGAAATGCAGTAGTCTACTGTGGTAATTCCCCCAGAAACGCCTTTGCAATGCCAAATGTGTTTTCCTGATATGACACAATGACATGCACAGAATCATTCTATATCATTTACATGCAACAGTTACACACTGCAAAGCAGTGTGAGGAAAGATTAGATCAGTTAGATAAATTATTAGATCAAAAGTTATTCTGTGCAAATAGTTTAACCTCACCAAGAAATGTGTTTATTCTAAGTGCACAGGGAAAACAACTTGAGCACACAAAAAACCACAGTCTCAACCACAGCCTGTGCATAAATTCACCAGCTGCAGCGTGAACCTTGAATATCTCACCTCCCAAAAAGGACAGGCAGTTCCTCTTTAAGTTCGTTGTTGATATCTTCATAAACACTCTTGGCTGTCTGCAACTCTTCCTTCGCCTGGGCAGGGCAGAGTGGACATTTCATTATGAGTCAGACCACTCTAGGCCTGCTTGTTTCCTGCTGATAAGATGACAGCTCTGCCATACTGCTTCTTTGTTTGATTAAGTCTAAGATCTGGCATATTACATTCCTCTCTCCAAAATGTTACAGATGTTCAATGTAAAAATGTACAATGATTTTCTGTCCTTCTAAACTGCATTAGGTCTTTTCCACTGCACCTTAGCTATCTTGACGTCATCTCTCTTCTTGGCGCTCTCCAGCGCCTCCAGGTGGTGACGTGAAGAATCGTAGTCTACCAGCTTCCTGTTGCGTTTGGCCACTCTCTCCTACAGGCATGCATTTGGGGTCGTTAAAAGAGCAAGATATAAAAAAAAGAGTAGTCGTTCTTTGTACAGTATGAGTGCTTATCTTTTTTTACCTTGACATCTGGAAACTGAGTCATGTAAGACTCCATAGTGCGCGCAGCTTGGTCTAAGACTTTTGTCTCATAGTCATTCCATAAAAGATCTTGTCCCTTTTGGACCAAAACAAATATTATGTTTAATCACATGTTGTTTGTTTTGCTTTCTGAAAAAAATATTGGTTTGAAAATGTCAATAGTGACGCACCTCCACAATGGCCCCTAGATCCTCAAGTCCATTCCAGTCAGATTCATAAGTATCATAGAGAGAATGAGAGAGCCGTTTGGAGGCCTCTCTCATTACTGTAATGACAGGACACATTAAAACAGTCCAGATATGATAATAGAAAACATCTCAAGCATTAGTCATCTATTTGTAATAACCAAGGCATATGAAGTGGTATACTATTAGCTTTAAAATTAAACATAAATACCTTTGACAGCATTATGATACGCCTTAAGGTCTTTGTATATCCTACTCCCATCACTCTGAAAATATAATTATATATATCAGCTGAAGGCTGCATTTTACCTTTAAACAAAGATCATTATCATTATTCATAATAATTATCTCTCACTGCTAAATATCAGAAATTATTAAGAGAACTATATACTGTATGTTCATTGCTTATGGTACCTGCTGTTCGTTTAGATCTTGGACGTAATATTCAAATTGTTCATCTTTGGTCACCTCACTCTTGCCAAACCTCTGTAAGACCTGTGACACACCACAAATGAAATGCCTTCAAAATATCAAGCAGAGCTGTTTCTTGTCAGAAGCAGACATTTACATTAAAACTGGACACTTTGGGTTAGGGTTAATATGATCTTCACAGATTCCTGAGTATCTGTGATCGGATGGAGGCAATCGCCATACAGTAGGAATCAGATTTTTAAAGTTCATTTTCCATCAAAATTGCTGGTTTAATTTTAAAAAAGGGAAATCAAATTATTGTTTAATGCACCATAGTTCTTTGGGAAATGTTTTTCCATTCATTGGTAAACCGTAGGCCTACTACTAGCTAAATATAAATGACCAGCTTTTAAATACGCTTTGATGGAATTTGATGATACTAGCCAGGCACTGGGTGTGTTTATTTGGAGATCACTTATGGCCCCAATAAACTTCTCTGTTTGCCAGATGCAAATCAAACATCTATGGTTACACCCAATGACAATTACAATATAGGCGCAGTTATTGTCTTTGTTTCTACTGTCATGGTTTATAATGTTCATTTAAGTTGCCTTTACAGATAATAGCCTTGTTGAGAGCATATGAATTGTGTGTTGGACAATATGAATCCATACACCCAAGGGGTTTTAGAGTCTTGTTCCAAGTTCTGGTTTGATTAACATAACCTAATTGAAAAATTTCCACAAACAGTCGATATGAACATGAATTAGATTATGTTACTTAAACCAGAAAGTACATCACTCTTCGAAAGACTTAAAGCCTACCTTCTCTTGGGTTCTGCTGAATTGTCGTTGAACCCGTTTAGCAAAGGCACCCTTTTGCTTTGGACTAGTGGCAGCATTGACACTTGTCTTTGATGAATCCATGAAGTTTGTCTTCCTCTTGTCCTTTGCTTTAACAGAGAAATGTTTATTAATTTGAAAACTTAATATGTCATGTATGTGTAAACCCCATGTCTACTTTCTTCCCAGCATGCTAACAGGGGCGTGTCTATGTGGGTGGGTGGGTTGGTTGGTGGGGCGGGGGTGGGCAGCACCCACCCAGAGATAAACCCCATGCTCACCCTGAGAAATGACCTGCCCCATGACTCATCCAAAGAAACTGAGGTTGGAAAACACAGGTAGTGCTATTTCTGAGCAAAGGTGACATCTTGTGTTCTCCTTCAGAGCTAAGGTTATATTAGAACAGATCCACCAGAATCCACTGGGCATTTTGAGGTGCTGTGCTAATCAGTGTGCATGCGCTTAACAAGCAGTGCATTTTCATAGAATCACAAGTCTGGTAGGCTACAGATTCTGAACCTGACTGCTCATGTTAATCAAATTAAAACTGCTTCTAGCCTTGATCCTTGTTCCTTTCTCATTTTGTTCTCCAGTTCTCCTAGTGTTTTTTTAGTTGGCTAGTCCTTTAGTTTCACAGTTGAGTTTACACGTTTGGTCAGTGGACAGTGGCAGTGGACATTGATTTAAGTGACACAATCAGACACAAGTGACACAATTTCGCTAGCTAGCCAACTTACATGTAATGCTAGGTGGCTCATTAAAAAACAAGCAGCACCTTCAACCCCCATGCATGCCTCACTTTTCTGTTTCTAAGGAGGATGAGTTGACACTATGTTACTCATAATTGGCAACGGTGTTCAACTGTGAGCCTGAAGTCACAAATTCACATCATGTCATTAAGCTTTTTTACAAATAAAATAAGACACTACCATACCTGACCCTGTTATATTTAAAATAAATATTTTCTTCAACTAGTTTTTTTACATTTATTTTAACTAATTACATAGAAAACATAATTGCATTCACAGAAGCCATATTCACATACATTTTCACAACATTTTCCTCTTGACTCCAAAAACTGATGCATGAGATAGATATAGATAGATAGATAGATAGATAACTGATGCATGAGATAGATAGATGTATATGAATCTGTAAATAATTATTATTGAAATGGATTTGAGCTGTATCAGTCTATGACACCACTATAACTAGGCAACCCTACAGGCTATTGTTGTATTTTAATCACCTGGTTTAACAACACGCTTTTAAATATGTGGGCTAGGTTAAGGGTCCCGTGTATCTGCCAAGGGGTCTGCACAAAAACAGATTATATTTTGTACAGTACCTGTTGCATACTACTCCATTTAGCCTACCCCGCCCAAAGATGACATCCTGGCAACCCCTCTGTAGACCTATGTTAATTGCTTGAACCATATTGTAACCAGAATGTTAGTTTACAAAGTTATTCATAGGCTAGACTAACCATAAACTATTATACTGCCTGGTGCTTATGTCAGATTGTTCCGCCCACTAATCATGGCCGTTTGGACTTGGCCCATTGTAACTTTTTTGTATGTAGCCTATAATGTAGGCCTAGCCCATTAAATTATAGGCTGAACAAAGAAGATTATTATGGTTAAACAGATCCATTGCTCACAGGTAGACTAATATATGGCCACAAGGAAATTATTGTAAATGTTAATCAGACTATTGCCATAATGAGCAGCGAAATTAAGGTCTTCCACAGCAACTGTCTCTGACAATCCGCGCACTACGGTTCCCACACGACCTTGCGAAGATTAAGATTATCTTTAAACCACTCCCAATCCATGAGGCGAACTTTGCGCTGTGTTGTCATAACGTTCCGGGGTAGGCTATGTTCGATTTCACTTTGATTTCCCCGGTGCTGCTGGACATTCTCGGCATGACCATGGGCAGCACGTTAGCGAAGTGTGCCATCACTGATCTGGGCATTCAGTGGGTTGGGTGGGCGGTCGCCTCGACATTCAAAACCGAAAAGTTTTACGATTTAGCAGGTAGGCTAAGCTTACATTTGTGGGGCTGGGTGAACTTAATTCTAGTAGGCTACGTAATGGTTAAATTGCAACAGGCTAGCTTGACAGCCTGCTTTGTCGATTGTTCAGCAAGTCGCATGTAGCCTACGTTATGTAACGTTTGGACAAGATGTTGTAGGCTATTAAGTTTTATGCCAAACGTGGTGTATTTGTGCAATTAAATGAGTTATTTTATATCAGTGCACCACGAGATCGCAGAGCATGTTATCTAAACTGAGGAGTTGTTGTGAAACAAGCGCGTTTCCCCGCCCACTATGAGTAGCCTAAGATACTGTTCGACTTAATGGTCGTTCTGACCGGCTTTCTTAGCCGAGTTTCTGAAGTATTTATTGAGTGTAGTCTAACAGCATTTTTTTTTTTGAAAATTATTATTCAGGCAGTCTGTATAGCAACAGTAGCAACCCACACGACATGTTTCCGAAAGTGAATTAGTGGAGATCTTGCAACTTTGTTACAAACTTTACAGTCTGCACAACTCCGCAATGTCGCCTAGTTAAATATAGTCCCAGACTACACAATTCAGTAGGCCTAGCCTAAACCTAGACATTTACGTCGGTGTCACAAATTAATGTTTCATTCTCGAAAATGCAGATCTACATTTGTTATAGGAATAACAGTCAAAACTTTCACTACTACTTCAATACTAACAGTCAATACAATTAGAAAGTGACCGAGATCCATGCTTACCCGTCAAAGCACTATTGGCATCTCTGTCCAGCAGATTTAATTATGATGAAGTTAGTAGTACCACCTTAATAAATGTGTGTGCCCTTGCCGCTTCCCGCTCTCTAAAGAGCTTCTCTCTAGTCTGAAAGTGTTCCTTTGAACTTTGGAACCAATAAACCAGCTCCTCAGTAAAATATTCATCATTGAACACGCCTCAGTCAGCAGAGGGCAAGCTAATGTATGGTTGAATGGCTGGCCCACAATTAAATCATAATGTGAAAATAATAACTATCATTCTGTTTTAGGGTCTGGCACATTTGTTGCGTTGGCTCACCTGAGTCGCATCTGGGGAGGGACTGGATACCAGCGACAGAACATACAGACAGGACTGGTCACAGCATGGGGACTGAGGTATGTCTGATAACATGCGCCAAAGACACCTGTGAACGGATCATATGGTCTAACATACATACACACACACACCTCTTTTTTTGTATTTCAAAGGGTTCAGGGTTGAACCCAAGGGGATTTTTCAAGGGTTCAACGCTGGGCTACTATGAGTAACTCCCATTAATGAATTCCATTAAGGTATTTGGTTAATCAGTAGGCTAATGCTGGCAATGGTTGATAGCACTGACTTCGCTGAACAGGCTTGGAACCTTCCTCTTCCTGAGAATTCTGAAAGACGGACAAGATCGCAGGTTCAACGGTGTCAGAGACAGCCCTGGGACATTTTTTGTGTACTGGACTGTGCAAGGTAGGCTGTTTGAGTCCTCTCTGTTGACATTGCACCTGCACACAGGATTGTTTTCTTACATTCAATACCGTATTATCAATAAATACATTTACAATAGCAACATGCAATATGTATACACAGGAATATTATTCTATAGGATTTGCATTATTATTATTATATTCTATAGGAATTGCATTATTATTTGCACTATTTGCAGTTAACATGCAGCTATAAAACTAATATAATACATTTATTTTTACATGGTAATGTCGTCTTTGTTAAGCTGCAGATGAGAAGGGGAATGAGCTGTCAAAAAATGTCTGCAAATACAAACCGAAACTGACATTTTGGTACTCGTACAGTATTCATCCAAATGCAGACAGCACAGGGAGGCTGTAAAGCAAAGGGCAAGGGCAACAGGGCCCCCATAAATGATCTGCCTAAAATTGAATGTCATCCGTACACAGTAATGCTGCAGAATTTAGCTGGTCCTATTTCTCCCTTGTAAATCATTCACACTCTCTTTCCCCAAAGTGATTGATTTCTCTCGGATGGCTCTCACAGATGACAAGGTCTACTTGCTGTGCGTTCACTGGTGTTTATGTTCTCTTGCTGCACAGCTCTCTGGGTCTTCATCACCCTGCTGCCCACACTCATCCTGAACAGTGAGAAGCACGATGTGCCCCTTGGGGCGACCGACTACATTGGCTGGGGTATGTGGGGGCTTGGGTTTGCCACAGAAGCCATTGCAGACCAGCAGAAGTGGAGCTTCAAACGAGATCCTGATAATACTGTAAGTATTCTATTGAGAAAGTGTTACCATGCAGTGGCCTGAAAAGTTGTGGGTTCAGTTCCCGCCTGCCACCGTTGTGCCCTTGAGCAAGGCCGTTAACCTGGAGTCTCTCTCGGGAGACTGGCCATTGTAATAATTGACATATGTAGGACAATGAAGAGAGTGACCGGAAGCAAGTGGGAGAGCAATTGGGTGGGATCGGGAAATGACTCAGGTTGGACTTGTGTGTGATATGGATGCCTTAGCCAGTTGCGCCACTGAAATATTATGATCCTTAGTTCGAGAATCATTTATCAACTTCGATCTATCAGACCAAGTGCTTGCATTTGCAACACCCCGAAAGTTTGACCCAATCTCAATGCATGGGGAATTTTAGGCAATGCTGCAAGTACACTGGTGTTCTTTTAAAGGTGCAGTCAGCGATCATACACGATTTCAAGCCCATAATATTTATATTTATGGTCACGTTTAGCAATAATCTCCTCACAATCCACTAGCTGCCCATTCTGTGAGTATACACCGTAAAAAACAACCTGGCCTCTGTAAGCAGCCCAGACTCTGAACACTGAAGGGAAGGATGAGCTACCTCTCTGGTGTTTTGTTTGGTTCTTGGTTTAACGGCTCCTACAGTACACACAGCTGCGTGCGTTGCGTTGCTGGAGACGCATCCCATTCACTTTACATGGGCTCACGTCATCCATTGCCGAACTAAATTGTGGGTCCGTTGCGTCGCGTTTCTCCCGCTCGCGTTGAGAAGTTCAGCTATTGCTGCACCGACAGACGGCACTAGCCAATCAAGCCAATCGACTGACAGCACCAACCAATCAAATTACGGTTATACTTCAAGTCATTTGCATAGCTACTGTCGGGAACACCCACTGGCATGCGTTGACGGAACGCAACTGTGTGTAGGAGCCGAAAGTGTAATGTATGTTGTACGTGTCTTTAATGCCATTTTCTAACCATTTCAATACTTACTGGCCTGTCAAGACTATGTTGTGTAGCGTTCATTTAATAAATCTCCCTCTTCATCCACAAGGGCAAGTTCATCCAGAGTGGCCTGTGGGCCTACAGCCGCCACCCAAACTACTTTGGTGAAATCCTCCAGTGGTCTGGTCTGTTTCTATCTGCGTCGTCAGTCATGCGCGGGCCCCAGTACTTGAGTGTGGTGTCTCCCCTGTTCCTCTGGTTCCTGCTGCGCTACGTCAGTGGGATTCCCATGCTGGAGAAACAGGCCATGAAGAAGTGGGGTTCTGATGTCGCCTACCAGAACTACATTCAGAACACTCCCCTCCTCTGGCCCTGGCCAAGGTTCTAGAAGAGACATTCCTAATTCCTATGGGTACAAGTGTGATAACCAGTGTTAATCCCTTTTCTGTATGCTACATTTTACACACTAATTCTGAAGGACAATGACACTTGAAAACTTGTATGTTTCGCAGCACCAAGACACGCTTTCTCCTATATGATTTCTGTAAAACAATGAAGTCGTTACACAAAACTGAAGTGTCTTGAGGTGGTGAGCAAGAAGTCTAATGCAAGTTCATTGCTGCTAAAACAGCAGCTTGTGCGATAATGTACATAACATGCTCTACTGTTGATGCCAACCATGGTGTAATATCAGATTCTCATGAAGGAAATAAACACAGATATCTATTTTGCTGTAGATTCATGTATTTTTACAAATCAATCAGGTCCTACCAATTACATAAGTAGTAGTATATAGTTTCCATTTGGTTAAAATTATTTTTTTAAAAATACAAGTCTGGTTAATCCAAGCAGCACTGCTTAGATCACACATTGAAATCACCTGTGTACTTACATACTTGCACACTGTGCATAGGTCCATGTGTATTTCATTACATATGGTTGACTTTGCATAGGAAGCTTGACATTCTGATTCAAGCCTTGATGCAGACTGACTGGCAGTTGATTTAAGTTACTGGGCTTGAAATACTTCAGGATAAGTTAGTTAGAAATAATCAACACAGAATCATTCTGGGGTTTGTATTGCCAATTTGGATAAGTGCTTTTCCAGACAACTGACTAACAAAGAATATACATTTGCATTTGTAAATATAATGCGAGTTGAAATGGTGATCCAAAATGAAATTACTTTAAAAGACCAGGTAAAAAAAAAAAACGGACTAAAGGACCATCACATAACATGACGTACTGACAGTAGTAGGTGTGCAAGTCAATTTGAGGGACTACTTTTTTCTTATAAAATTAAATAAAATAAAAAAAAGAAAACATTAGATATCCTTCAAATGCTTCAACAACAAAATAGGTTAGACTTTACAGATTTACCTTGCCTAGTACAACACTCGCAAAAGCCAGCTAGAAAAATACAGAGCAATTCTACAAAACACAGCACAAATCTGCACAAATAAAAAGTCCTTTTGTCATTGTCCCATTGCACAGTAGTCAACCTGTCAGAGTATCTTGATGACAGACACTCATACTTGACTGACACTGCATGGGACACTACGGGTGTTTGTTCAGCGGCAGCTTCCCTTTGGTTGATTCAAAATATTTGAGGACCAAACATCTATAAAACCTACTATGTACATAATCACAACAATAACAATCTACTTTGATACACTGACAGATATAAGAGTAAAAACAAAAGATAAGGTATTAGCACTAGACAGGAGCATACAATAGTACATATAAAAACTGTAGCCTGAAATTGGCAGCCAGTAGCTGGGCCAGCTTCAATAGTCGGACTGGGACTACTTCAGGAGTGGAGAAGCGAAGAAAGTTCCCTGCCGGTTGAAGCCCACTGCCGATTTACTCTTGCTGCCAAACCTGTAGCAAAAAATTAAACCATTCTTAAAAGGAGCCCAGGGCCGCCAGACAACACAGCACAACGCAGGCAATAACTTTGGAACCAGAGGGTAGAGGCAGAGGAGGAAGTTATTTTTACCAAACGGACTTTGGTCAAGAGCTTCAAGGTCAGAAAGAGCCTCTGACTTGGCATAAAATTAACCAGCATCTCAAACATTTCAAGATAAAAACGCTATGTACACACTCCAGGAGCCATTTTCAGGATTAGGCGTAGGTATCATCAAATTCCAAGTTAGAGAGGGCTTACTTACACACAGGCACTCACTACATACATATGCACCATCAAGCTACTTTCAGCCATCCGGCTATAGTAGTCATGCAAGAAGGAGCCAGTAGCTAGCAAGTTAAACATCTACTACCGTTCAAAAGTTGGGGGTCACTTATAAATGTCCTTGTTTTCATGTTGTAAATTACTGTTGTAGAAAGAAATGGCTGATCTTTAATGCAATATCTACATTGGATGAATGGTTGATAATGGGCAATGTTCCAAAGGCACATTCTGTTTACTAATCTGATATCATTTTAAAAGGCTAACTGAGACAACATTAGAGAACCCTTTTGCAATTATATAAGCACATAACTGCTGCCCTGATTAAAAAAAACAATGCAACTTATCTCAGCTGGTATTCTGGAGTGGATGATGGAGTGGAATGGAAATTTTTAAATGACCCGAAACTTTTGAACGGTTTGTTTGTTTGTTTAATTTAAGGCCATTTCCGCAACTAAGGCTATTTAATGGCCAGAGCACTGTGTGTTATAGAAACTTAAATATGTTTCTAAAAATCTATGCCAATTAGATATTCTAAAACCTTCAAAGGTGGGACCTTACTAAAAACATCAGCTAGTTTGATGATAAAATTGTTGTCTTTTGGTTTGGCAGGGCAACAGATCAAAATATGTCTCACTGACTTTTGAACGGTAGTGTGTATGTGTACAAGGAGCAGGCTGAGGCTTCGGGGAGCTCTGATCAGCACCAAATGCCTGTATTGTGTAAGGGGATTTATCACATACTTGGGAGTGATCTTGTTCATCATACGGCTGGATAGGGAGCTGGAGGACGGAGTCTTGGTTATCTGGTGCTCTGGAGTGGTGAGCGGTCCCAGCATGCTCACTGCAGAGGGATGGATAGAGTTCAGAGTTAGTAAAAGGCACTCGCTCAGCCTGCATACTTCCAGCAGCACACTGCTGATCTTGTGCAGTGTACACACAGTTTATACAAGTTAAAGTAAACAAACGTATGTAGCAGACACTTTTATCCAAAGCGACACGCTAGTTATCAGATGGCTACTCGAACACTGCTTTGCCACACCCAAGAGTAGTGTTACAAACGTGTGCACTTTACGACCGCAACATCAGTCATTGCAAGCGTCTCTCGATTGATCAATCACCCACTATGTGGATACTGTTTTTAGAATTGATTTAGATTAAGTGTTATTTAGTACAATTTGTATTTTAGTATATTCTTTATCTTCTACTGTCCTTATTGCTTAGTTGTGTTTTTTTTTTTTTTTATATATAATATACTTAATTACCTTTTTTTGCTGTTAGTCAATGTGTGTGTGATGTCTGTATGCTACTGAGACCTTGAATTTCCCCTGGGGATCAATAAAGTATCCATCTATACGTCAACTGACCACCAATCGTTTAAACTAGACAAAATTGAGCATCTGAGACTGTCAAGGAGAACATTCAGGTTGGACTCAAGTGTTACTTATCAACCTGAAGTAGGCAACACAGTCACTTCATATAATCAATACTAATGTACTCTATCTTTCTTCTGTGTAAAAACATTGGTGGAAACATTTTTCCCCTCTATGTATGACATACATTAGTACAACACAGCAAAGAGTTTTCCTGTCTTTTTGCTGGTCTTGTTTGCATTCTGAAACAAGACATTCTGAAGATGACGATGACCACTCACCTTTGTGGTCTGGCGTGGCATAGCAGTTGCTGTTCTCAATGATCATGTGATCAAGGTGGTGGTCCTGGTCATTCTCCGCCATCATGTACTGGCTCCAGTACTCGGTGGGCAGGGCAAGGAGGCGCTCCACCACCTGCGTCCACGCAGAAGAAACCGCATTACCACTATGAGGTTTACTGCCTATTGCCTCATCCTCTTCAAACCCACATAAACACAGACTACCACGTACAATAACCTCAAGGCACACATTAGATTACATTTCATGAGATATGATGCCTTAGGGGAACAATTCTTATGGGGCTTGCTTCAGAGAGAAGGGTATTCTGGATGATGCCATCATGGATTAAAAAAAATAAAAGTTGGCAGTCTGTAGCAGTCTTTTTAAAAGTGTTACTGTCTAGTGTTTGAGTATTAGTACCTTTGGCTGGCGTTTGGTGTCCTGGAGAATTGTCATGGGTTCTGGGTCAGGCACTGCATGACCCACAATCGTGGGTCCAAACACTCGTGCCAGATTGGTGACATTCATTTTAGTAGCTGAACTCTGGGCAACTCTGACAAATAGATGCAATGCAGACAGTTAATATATACATTAATAGAACAACATTCAGATTTGTTTCTCCTCATTCAAATAACCCTTTCAGTACACAGATTTTGTGTTTCAGACTTTGTATTAACAAGGTTGATATACTATTTCAACAAAAACAGAATGATCATATTTCCTCACATCTTCTCTAAGCACAAGGCAAGTGAAGTAGCACAGTGTCACTGACCTCTGCAGATGAATGACCAGGAAGGCCAGAGTGTCACGGTGGGGCTGCGGCAGATCGCTGATGGTCTGGTACATCAGGGCAATGCTGTTGTCCTCATCGCCCACCTCTGAGGAACAGAAAAGAGTTGTTCATCACGTCTTAACTGTGACACAAATGTGCATTGAAGTTTTGGAAGAATTCAGTCCTATTGAATCATGACTGAGTCTTGGAGTGATTACATCAGCTGAATTTATAGTGTTTATGAGTATACAGTACAAATTTCCAGTCTCAATCTTTTAGCACATTTAAATAAGCTTGATTACACTCGTCTGAAAACATAGCCAAAAGCCAAACAGAACCAAGAGGCATAGAGATACTATAAAACCGTCTTCAGAGTGCTTCCTTCCTCTATAAATATTTTAACAAGTTAGAACAAAAAAACATCACTCTACACCATTACAACTACAAGGGTACAGAAAGGGAATCTCGCTGCTGAATCTCAAACCACTATTTGAACAATGAACACATATAGTTAATGTGTGCTTTTATGCCCTTAGAATTGTATTTACTCTAGCCATACCACTCAATGTCAGAGGGCCAGTGCATTGTTCAGTCACAGTGAACACAACCTGATCATGTAGGCACAAACATAATACATACTAGTCCTACAAAATATAGGGCCTGGCCTGATCAGAATGTGCAACGTGGGCTTGTCCTGGGCTCTGGCACCCACCTGCAGCATCCATGAAGGTCCGATTGAGCCGGAAGGTGAGCAGAGGCTCCCGCAGGTTCCTCAGGAAGTCCTTCAGAAGGCCTGTGATGGCGTGGATATCGTCCACCTTGCTGAGCAGCGGGACAGTCTTCCCACGCAGGAACTTGTCCTTCAGCTCACGGACTGTTCTCTCAGCTCCAGACAGCCGGTACAGTCCAGCCTGCAGGGGGTGACAGAAAGGGAAGAGGCACACATGTAAGTCATTCCCTCACTCTCCACCTCAAACTGGTGTGTGGTGAGCATTTTGGCACATAATGGCTGCCATGCATCACCCAGGTGGGTGCTACACATTGGCGGTGGTTAGTTCCGCCATCACTTTGAAGCAGCTTGGGTGCCTTAAAAAGTACTACAGAAATGCAATGTTTTGCTGCTGTTGGAGGATTTGGCAAATGAACCCACATGCCAGTTAAGCCTCTCAGAGACAGCATGCTGCACTGCCTTACGGGCAGAGAGCGAGTTGGCTTCTGAATCATATCTCACAATCATGGCATTACACAACTCTCTTAATCCTGTAATCCAGATTAAAATTTACTTGAAATTCCGATAACATCATGATTATTAAATTGTCCTCTTCTCATGTGAAACCTTGACAGCAGTCAGAAGCTCAGGACTCTGAGTTCTCACCTCGTTCAGGCCGCGCTGCTCAATCTCATTCACACAGTGGACCACCAGAGAGGGGATCATGGGAGACGAGCCCGACACGTAGTCCGCCAGACTGCCCTGGTCACATGACAGGAAATAAAACAAGGACCATCAGAGTGGGACACACAACAGCAAACTACTAACCCAACATTGCAGCCACATTGTGTCCTCTTGACATAGCACAGACTATGGCCTACACAAGTGGTTGTATTTGGTCATTGAGAATGTCACAGAATTATTCTGATAAGATAGATAAAACGGCAAAAGGGTTGCAGTCTGAAGTTGACGAGTCAGTGCCCCTACAAACTACCAGCTGGCTCATTGCTGAAAAATTACCTGACTGAATGGCCGAATTTACGGTGTCATTTTTAATTCATTTCAGTTGTGTGTGTGTGTTAGTTTTCATTGAGCTGTCCCAAAGTGGAAGTGGCCGCAATGTCCAGAGTAGAAGGAGGATTACAGTTGAATAGTTAGCCAAAGGTGACTGCACATGGTAGTAAAATCCCCGTTCTTATTTTAATATTAAGGTCACAAAAATTAACCAATTGAATCAATGAGGTAAAATCTTAGCTGATAAAATTGGTCACACTAAGTCTAGATCTCTTATCTGCACTCTTTGCACCATACTGAAGGCAGGGCTTAAAGTAAAAAAAAAACCTGAGCCTGAAAGATTTTCGGGGTCGTACATAGGACCCACACAGCCGTGACACACCAGAGATCCGGCACGCAGCCGGAATACTTTAAGCCCTGTGAAGGGGCAGGACTAAGGAGTAGAAATGGGATTGGGCCCAAGTCTCTTATCTGCACCATACCTCGCCAATCTTAACTGGGGTGCCAGCCATGGTTGGTATGCATGGCAGCGGACAGCGCTCGCGGCACTCAGGGTGGGACACCACGCGGCAGTCTCGGCACTTCAGAGAGATCTTCCCAAACTTGATCCTCTTGCCACAGGGCACACAGGATTCAGGTTTGATCACCTGTTACAAAGAGAAATGATGGCACATCATTCAGCTTTAACCGTCTTGACTTTTCTTTTTCAGGGTTGCCACAACTATACAATGTCCCTTGTCATGATATACAAAACTCAGTGTCATTACACTTTTGACATTTCCAAAAAAATGTCACCATATAAAACCTCAACTATAAATCAATAACTGGCACCTAGAAGTGAAACCAGACAAAAGCAAAAGTCCATGCACATATTATGATTTAACAGGGTATATACAGCAATCCTTAAGTTAAATTTACTACTTTTTAATACCTTTTTTTACTACCTTCAGATTTTGTTTTTAAACCATCACGACACTGAATTGCAAGTGTTAATCAGCGACCTTTCTATTATTTACACAGATTTTGACATATATAACATACAAAAAAGAATAGATTTAGAGACTCACTGATGTTGACAACATATTGCACATATTTATTTCACTAAGTAAATAAAAATAAAACAAACTACATAAAATGTGCAATGGAGAGAATGGATAGTTCCAGCACACTGGCTGGCATTCACTGCAAGTTGATGCATTACAAACTGGCATCTTATGAACTGCTGATTCACAAACTGGCACCCACTACATGAACTGGTGAACTATTGTTTGCATGTGTGCTATAGGCCTAATATGAACTTGTGGGCAAATCTGATGATGTACCCAGTTTTGTTTTTACCACACGTGAATGACTTCGCGATGTCAGAGTTGGGAAACATTTCTTTAAACGGCTCCGAAATTCCTTCATTGGAGTTCAATGAGTGGTGTTTAACTGCAGTGTTCAGACACCACAGAGCCTCCGCGCGCAGTATTGGTGTGGTCTGACCACCCAGAGGTCAGACGTTGCTGGAGCCGTAGTATTGGCCAGTAGGCCTACCGTGGCACTAATTTGCGGCGGTGGTGGTGGAGGTGCAGCTGCACAGACAGCTGAGAGTGGTAGAATTAACTGCTCTCTCCGAGCACGCATTCCAATTATGTTTAGTGGATTGCATATGCGACCGAAGTGAGTTAGCCCCCATCCAGTTGACAGTGATGTTTTTTTTTTTTTTTTTTACACACCACAACAATAAGCCTGCCTGTTATTCCCTACTACAGGCCTGAGCCAGTCGTTAAACACTGGGTTGTTCACCCAGCTATCGAAACACTTGCATTTGCCCATGAAGACGACGATGATTGTCCAGTCGTTGAAGATATGCCTTGAAGCAAGTCTAAAATAAAACGTAAGCCAGCCACTTCTGTTGAGTGCGCAGTGTTCTGAGATGATGCCGAACGACCACTGAATAGGACGTCAGCATCAAACATAAGTTGAGACGGAGACGAAAGATCTTTGATTATGTGCCCAGATATGCTAAAGCCCACATTTAAACGAACTAACGCAAACTTAAGCAGATAGAATTTCAATCAGAATAGGACGCCTGATAGTCTGAAAAAATAATACCTAATTTGGAAAACATAATACCTCTGAGACCACATTTAACACTTTTAATGGCCTTAAATGACAATTTTGATTTATCACTTTTTAATACTTTTTAAAACCCTGCGGACACCCTGTTTAAAAAGCCATACTTGTCTCATTTAGAATAGCTCTGAAACTGGGATGCGAACACGTCGCAGAGGGGACGCAAGAGCTTGGACATCTCGCTCACACAATGAAACAATATTTCTGTCGGGCGCCTACTATGGACCTCACAATGCAAGGGACAAGAATCAGCCTATATTTGCGCGAACAATAACGGACAGCAGCTCTTCAACTTGGCTCATTAAAATCTAAAAAGTATCATTTTAAATTTCAAAGACCGTGCGGTCAACAACTGAAGCAGATATCCATAGACCAGACATACATTTGCGTCATAGGCTGCAGATAGTTTTAATTGTAGATAGGCCTATACTCTTTAAAGTTAATAGCAGTTCACATTCCTTCTTATTTCGGATTTAAAACGCACAACAGTGCATTAGATTAGGCTACAATTTAAATGGAATTTAAACGCTATTGTCCTCTCGTTTTCCATCTCGCGAACTCCAATACAGTAAAGGCGCATTATCGTTCATCTTTTGGCTATTTCTCTTGTTCTGATATTTATTTATCTCACATTTTTACAACATATCTAAACACAACACCAATACACAGCCTAAGCCTAAACAAGCACACGTCTAAGTCTAGAGGAAAATGCGGATTCAACTTTCGGAATAAAGAAACCTCTACAAATTGGCTAAGCTATAACGACTTGAGATATTTGCTGTTTACATCAGAATTGTCCACGGTGTTATGGATCCATTTGTCTGCAACACAACATAGATGTTGTAGCCTAGGCTATCTTTAGAAATACAGGAGCAGCTTACTATACTGAAGAGTGATGACTGCCAGAATATCCCCAAACTCTCGGATGTACATTAAAACTTATATTTTCAGTAGGCTAGTCATGTCCAACTTAAATTTGAAAATATTTAACAATGTAACTGAGATTGCAGAATTGTGGGAAATCTGGAGTCGGTGAAATCACCAAACCCTAGAGCGGTAGTAGGCCAGACCTAGGCACTATTGGATATCTATTCAACCACCAAATATGGCACTGTATGGTTTGGGGGTGCCCGGCATAGAAAAGATTGCGAACCTGTGGTCTAAACATAGACGTTTTGGGCAATATTGATGGTTGCATGTTAGATCTGAAATTAATTGGGTCGCGATGGTCTGTCATTTTTAAAAAGTGGGTCCCCAGAAAAAAATTATTGATAAAGACTGTTCTAAACACTGTAAAAACAAGGTATGATGGCCAAAAAGCAAAATGTGTTGTTAAATCTGGCAGCAAAAGCTGGCGGTAGATGCTCTCCCAGCTGTCTTACCGTTTTGGAGACAAACTCATGCAGGCGCAGGCCCCCATTGTTGCTAGGAGTGCTGGGTAGTGTGGAGGTAGAAATCTGTCTCTCAGGCCGGCCTGGCTGCTTGAACACTGTATCATTGGACTGGATGGAGTCTGTGTCCCAGTCCTGTGCTGCTGACGACACAGGACCAAATAAATAAATAAATAACAACAACAACACATCACCTAAGTTCTACCATGAAAGAATGCCCTGAAGAGCTGTTTTCACAGCCATCAGCACCTGCTATAAAAGAAGTCTATGTAACGAGAACTTTCAGACTGACACAGATTGATCTCATTTTGGACACATCATGGATCTTCATAAGACTACACAGCTAAATGAAGTGAACCGAGAGACATTCCACCTGTCTTTCTCCTGCTGCGGGTCCAGTATGGTACAGATTCAATAGTAGAAACAGCCTCAATGGGTCCTCCATTAGCAGGCACCGTCACAGTGGTCTTTGCCACCAGTGACTCATTACCCTATGGACATACAGGGCAAGAGAAAGACACACATACACAACTATTTAACTGTACAGCCGATGGCGTATGAATGACATTCTGTACACGGAAACGGTAACTGCAGAAGGACAGAGGGCAATAAAAGGCCAATTTACTTCGAAAACACAAAGGCCAAAAGGACATTTTTTTTCCAGGTAATTGCGCAAGCAAACAACTAGCAACTCTGAAATGCCATCAAGCACTGTTGCTGTACCTTGTCTGATGTGCGGCCAGTTGAGCGAGACTTCTTTGCACCATTAACAGGGCCTTCTGTGTGGTTTCTGGATGACCGCTGAAATTGTTAAAATATTAGATCACCCATGTGGCATGTCAGTCAAAAGATTACCAATAAGCATCAAAACAAGCACCCTACTTACTCTTTTTTGTCGCTTCTTGAGCCGAACATTTCTGACCAAGGAGGAATCCCAGTCCTGTTGTGTCCAAATTGATACAAAATCAGTACATTAACCATAACATGAAGATGCAATGGGACATCTAGCCTGTATTACAAAAGCCATTCACCTCTGCACAGCCATTGAGTGACTTACCAGTGAGTCATCAGTCTTGTCAAAACTGATGTCAGACAAAATGGAAGCAGACTCATCTATGGTTGTCAATCTGTTGGGGTGAAGGGAATATGTATGAAACCCTGATCATACAGCACAGGAAAAATGGCTTTGCAGTGAGTGAACACTGACAGTTATTCTGCCTTGGAAGAGAATAACAAGACGACTAATTTATTTAAACTTAGCAACTGCCTGTCCTGTTCAACACAAATGTTTTCAACAGAATGATGAATCTGTGTCTACTTCATTGTCCATTTAATGTGTAATGACTAGTAATACAAATACAATGAACTGACAGACTACCCTCAAATTTCAGATAATAATCCCAGGAAAAACAGCTTGTGATCTGCAGTCTCAGATGAAAGCTAATAAAGCATAAACACATTATTACTAAATGATGTCAATGAGGAGAGAAGAGAATAGAGAGAAGAAAGGAGAGGAGGAGACAGAAGAGTATAGAAGAAGATAGTAAAAGAGAGGAGATGAGCAAAAAATGGGGCGAGGAGAGAAGAAGAGTTGAGATGAAAGAAGAGTATGGACCCTTTCAAGAGAGTTCCATTATCAGCATCATAGTTGGCCCCACAAGACTTCCTTTTTAACATTCCATATGTTATCTTAATGCAGAGGAAGTAGATTGGGGCCCAAATAGAACATTCAAGCATTGTTATTGTTTTTGTTTTTATTGTTGAAAGGGTCTATAAAAGAGGAGAGTGCATCATCCATCAAACCGGGTGTTTCAGGGCCATTGTCCTTACCTTCGGCTGGTGTTGAGGTTGGCGGGAGCAGGAGATCGGAAATTGAGGAAGGCCAAGGCAGAGCGTTGCTCTTCATTCAGCTGGATGCTGTTACTCGAGCCCTCGGAAACCAGCAACTCACGTATCAACTGGATTTGGCGGTCCTGCAGAAGCAAACAGCACTTGAGAGGATATTCGTCACATCTCTACATAGTGGGTGAATTGGTAGGTGAACAGTTGGCACATGTACAAATCTGCAATGCAGTACTTCTTGCTGTAGGAAACCAATTAATTCCTTCAACCAGATTCCAGTTATAATATGAATGAACTACCAGTGTCTCAACACATCCCTCTTACCAATTTCTCTGAAGAAGCAAACAGCACTTGAGAGGATATTCGTCACATCTCTACATAGTGGGTGAATTGGTAGGTGAACAGTTGGTACATGTACAAATTTAAAATGCAGTACTTCTTGCTGTAGGATACCAATTAATTCCTTCAACCAGATTACAGTTATAATATGAATGAACTACCAGTGTCTCAACATGTCCCTCTTACCAATTTCTCACAATCCGCCTCTGCCTTCTGCCGCCTACGAATCTCAACGTCCACCTGATTCCGGGCGTGTTTGAGCTTCACTTCCAGAGCACCTCTCTCAGTCTCGACTTTAGCCAGCACCTCTTTACAGGAACAGAAGTCCTGCTCCAATTTCAGCCATTTGCGTCTACAGTCCTCGAAATTCAGTGCCATCTGAACAAACTCTGGTTGGGAAAACACAAATTCCATTAAATATTTTGAAACAGAAAGTATTGGAAACGCTGTTTTGTAACGTAACGGCAGATAGTAATCTACCACTTACGTGGCTCAACACCCTCGCTGAGCAACTCCACCTGAGCCCGTAGGCTCTGGAAGAGGCCGTGAAGACTCCTCACTGTTGTATCCATGGTCTGAGCAAAGGCAGACAAGAAAACCGTTAGCATGCATTGCTACCGTTCACATCGCAAATGCAGGTTATTCGAACCCCTAGCATAACGTTAACATGACCTAACATTAGTGACAAAGATATTGTTTTTCAGTATATTAGTTTAACGTTGAACAAACTCCATTACAGTTGACACTAATGACAAGCCAACGTTAGATGACGAGGTGCCCTAGTCATTGCTAACGGTAAGCTAAACGTGTAACATTATTGTTATCATAAGGTGGTCTCATTTGCAATGTAACATTAGCTTGAATGTTAACGTAGCTAATATTAATCCTCATTTGCAATGACGATAACGTTAAGCTTAACGCTACGTGAATAACATTTCACAAACCAATTCAAGATAACGTAATACTTTGTTAAAACAGCAATTTCAACGGACATTAGAACATGCCTTTGAACTTTGATCACGCAAAATAGTAAAGTTAACGGCTAACGTTACCCAGCTAAGGCTAGTTCTAACCTTCCGAATGCCACTGAATAACGGGTGGATGTTATCCGCTAGGTCGTCATCTATGCTAAGTTAACTAGCGAACATTTGCTGTTAAAAATACCAATTCGTGACTTACATACTTTTCAGCTCAAAGCGGTATCGGATCTCGTTGTAATAAACGTTATGGTCCCATCCAACCTTCACATGAACATCAAATGCTTTCCATCACCACCATGGCTGGGGTTACCGCAATAACAACAGCCTACTGTTTGTAAAAAGATAGAAAGTTGCATTTCAAATTTTCCCGGCGACCAATGACAATGAAGACGTACTGTCGTAAACTAGATGACGAAGCACGTATGGGCGGAGTCAGACACGCAGGGTAGCAAGCAACAGTCAACGGACTGGAGGGCAATGCTTTTCATAATTAAGGGCCTTTAAAGGCTGACTGAGAACCGGATCTGGACCTTATTTAGGCCAGATCAACGTTAGAGCCAGTTTAGATTCAAGGGTTGTGGATAAGCAGTGGATGCCAGTCTAGATTCAAGGGTTGTGGATAAGCAGAAACTGGGAAAATAATTAAACTACCATAGTCTGTATGAGCCTAATTGTAACCTATTTCATTGTAACCTATGGAAAACCTGCACTATTAAAACAAATGTGTTGAAAACAATACAACTTGCATTGTTGTACATTTAACACATCTCTGTGTAAAGATAGGGACAACACAAGTTTGTTTCCTTTTTTTATTTGTTGCACAAAATGTGTTGCAAATAACACAACTTGCGTTGAAAATAACTCAACCTTGGTCTCTGTATTAATCCCAATCCGTGAATTAGTGAAACACAGCACACAGTGAACACACAGTGAAGTGAAGCACACATTAATCCCGACGCAGTGAGCTGCCTGCTGCGCTCGGGGAGCAGTGAGGGGTTACATAGGTGCCTTGCTCAAGGGCACTTCAGCCGTGGACTACCGGTTGGGGATTGAACCGGCAAACCCTTCGGTTACAAGCCTGAAGCCCTAACCAGTAGGCCACAGCTGCCCCGATCATCTCTGTGTCCAGACAACACTTTCGTTTTAAGGGTGTGCTGTGGAATGTTGTTTGAAAGGTAGGCAGCAAAGGTGTGCCAATATTCATAATAAAGCTTAGTCCACTGAAGCTACAGCCTGTCATACCACTAGTGAAGAAAAGTCATCATCCAGAGGGACCACCATTTCCATGTTGTCAATGACGATAGCTGCTCAGTCCACTGCTGGTCCAGAGAGTCAGTGCCCACCTCAGTGCCACTGGTCCCATGGTAACATGTTACTGTGGCCAACCTGAGTGAAACTGTCCGAGCCATCTACTGCACTGGTCTGCACACAAAAATGTGTCCGGTCAAGAGGCAATGGACATCGGGGAAAAGTGACATCGAGGAGATGGGGCAAAAGTGATATCAGGGAGAGACTGGCCTTTTTCCTGTGATGCTGGAGTTTCCTGAGGCTGAGTTCATTACTGCTGGAGTTTCCTGAGGCTGGCACCATACCACAGATGCTTCATCAGAGATTTTGCGACCACCACTGCCAGCCCACTCCATCTACTTAAAGCAATAAGGGCCACTGTTCCAACAGGGAGAAGACTGTACAGCTGATTTCCACCCCCACCAGGCAGTAGGCCTACTCATCGAGACCCCCATGCTGACATTTCCTGATCTACAGTGACCATTCAGTCTTGACACTGAGGCCAGTAACACGGGTCCCAATTCAGTGCTGTGGACTATTTTAGCTTCACTCTGGCGATCAAATTCGCTATTCTAACTAGCCCCCAGGAGCATCATGTCATGGGAATCTGCATCTGGCTCTGGTCTATTGGTGCAGCAGTTCAGGAGTCAGTCAACAATGTGCACCCCATAGCCCTTGTGTGCAAATGGGAGCTCTGAATGCCAGTGGGCTTAGCGTTTGGCCTTCCTCAGAGATAGAGGTGTGTGTGTGTGTGTGTGTTTGTCTGTGTGTGGAAATCTGTGCTAGAGTAAGTACTAACAGCCAACAGCTTTGGGAGGGACCCTGATAAAGCTCAGGGCTCGCCAAAAGCAAGCCTATGATAGCGGCTGTGGAGGAGAGGTGTCTGTTCCTGGAGATTAGGGATGGGCTTATTGTTCTGAATCCAAACACAAGAAGGAGTCTATCCTATATTCATGAGCTAGATGAGCAGGTCTTAATCTCAGAGAAAGTTGGATTGTTGAGAAAACTCACATTACTCATCACATTATGAAGGCAACTGGAAGCAAAAGCTTTTTGGAGTTTTCTCAACTTTTGAGGTGTTTGGTGTTTTAAGCCCCCAACGTCGTCTTCCAGACAGCCCTGCATGTAAGGCACTAGGGTTAGGCAAGGGTTAGGGTTAGGGTTAAGGTAGTCGATGGTGGGGGCTTAAAACACCATCGAGCAACTTTTGACTACTGTTGTTTAGATAGTTTAGACAAGAGTTCTTGCTGCTTGGATGGTGGTGTTCACCTAATTTAATAATAATAATAATATTGAAAAAAATATATATTAAACTGCACAATGTGCACATATCAGATCTGGTCTGATATCAGAAACTAAGCAATGTCAAGCCTTGTTCGATATTTCATGGGAGAATACCAGGTGCTGTACATTTTTTTGTAGCTGGGTGAACCCAGACAAACCTGTTAGCAAATTTGAATAGGGAGGGAAAGTGAAAACCAGCGCCCCAAGTGGTTGCGTTCCTATCGCAGAGTAGCTCCCATAGACCAAACAAATATTGTGAAGCCAAATCAGCAAAGTTATCCACCAAAAATATTTTTCAGTGTCTATACAGTAATAATCTTCTAACTGTGAAAATGTTAGTCCCTATTTTGCCTTATTTAAAAAAAATTGAAATTGCTCCTTTTGTTTCATAGTCAACGTGACTTTACCCTTCGATGTTTATTAGCCTGGTTAGCATCGGCACTTAACAATAACTGCCAGCTCTTCATGTGAGTAGAAGCACAACACCAGTTATCCAGATATAAAGGTAATCACCACGCGGTTTACATCACGTTCTGTTATTACAAAAATATGTTAAGCCAGTTAAGCAAATTGCCGTATTGATCAGTTAGAGATTAAGCGCCCAAACCTGTGACGTCACATGCAACTGTAGCAGAGAGGGTTAAAGCGGAGCTAGTAATCAAGGATCTTTGACTGTAGTTTGTTATCACCATGTTATGAAAAAGCTCAAAACAATTCAACTGATCCTAAAAATGACCACTAGAAGCAATAGAGGTGACCCCAGTGCCTAGCATAGGGAAGGCATTAAATTAGGATCCCAATGTGCACCGAGATATATTTTTTCTAAAAAAAAATCCCATCCACTCCGCTAAACTTTAGGAACGCAACCACTAGGTGGTGATGAGATTACTTTACCTCCCTGCAGGTTGGTCTGGAAAAACGCCCATTGACATCCGTTTCTGAATCACGAAAAACCCAGGAAAGTGTATTTTCTTTGGAATTTAGTAACTGTGTTGAAAACCTTTGTTTACAAGAAATATGTTTACTGCACTTCTGAAATGATTTGGTAAGACTTCAATACACAAATTTAAAAGTGCTGTAGCGATGTCACACGGTTCCTAAGCTAAAACATTTTTTGTCACATAGGCTACAGCAAACCTCTCCTCACAATCCGCTAAGTGCCTGTCCCCTGAATACACTAAAAAAATGTGGTCTCTGCCCAGGCTCCAAAAATAACAAACTTTTCCAGCCATTCACAGATGAGATGTGCGTTCAGGAGAGTTTCAGTTGCACGGGAGGGAGGGGCGAGCTAGCTCTCTGTTTTGTTCGAAGGTAAACAGAAGGAACATTACCCAACATCGCTTAGAGCACCTTTAAATTTAATTTTACTTCTGGTTACGACTATGGAAACAGTAAAATGGCAAGTTCGGATATGGCGTCAATGGGCTTCTTTCCAGGCCGACCTGCAGAGCAAAATTAAATTTGCTGGGTTCACCCAGGCTGTTTTTTTTTAAACATTTTTTTAATTTCTGGTGAAAAGATTAGCATCCTGTGCACCTGCACATCCAATGTCCTTGCAACTACACTTTAGCCTCGTTGTGGTCTCAGCAATTATGAAGTTGCAGCCTGAATCTGATCCAGTCCATTTTAATATTTGAAGTGTTTTATGAAGAATAGGCAGTCTAATTAACCACGCAAGAACTGAAAAGATGACCGTGGATTAGGCTATAATGTTATTTTCAATGTACATGAAAACCTTCTATTTTTTTTATTAAGTTTTTAAGGTGTTATACTAACAAATATTAACAAAAACCCACAAACCTTACAAAACCCAACTAAGTGTAAAAGACATGAAACATACTAAAGACTTTTTGAATAGATGATAGACAGAGCTTGTGATCACAGACAACATGAAAGATATAAAGACAGTATTTGACAAAACATTACGCTACCGGGGACAGATTACAATGGGGTGGAGGAGGTGCGTGTGTGTGTGTGGGCATGTCCGTGTGTGTAAGTGTGTGAGTGATGAATGTTTTTGTATTGAAATCAGCAGGATTGGCATAATGTGAAATGTTGTAAGTTGTAGTATCCTGCTTATAAGAGGGAGTGGGTATGAAGTTTTGAGTATGATGGGTTGGGTCAGGCTCATCAGATGTTTCCAGATAGAAATATGGATTTTGTTTTCTAGTTCATGAGGATGGTTTTCTTGGCGACAGCTAGCATGACCAGCAGAGTTTTACTGTTAAGGTGGTTCAGGTTGATTGTGGAGGTGTCTCCAAGCAGACAGAGAGATGGGGACGTTGGGATGCAGCAGCCAAACAAAATGGAGAGGATCCCTGTAACCTTTTCCCAGAATTGCTTTATAGGAGTACAGTGCCAGAGTGCATGAATATATGTGTCCGGGCAGTTCTGAGTGCAGTGGGGACAGATGTCAGAAGTGAAGCCCATATGAGATCATTTCCTTTCAGTGAGGTGAGTCTGTCATGAGCTCTCTCTCTGCCTGGTAACACGCACTGATTAAAGTCTGATGACCTCCACCTGTTCCTGCTCTGCTCTGCCTCACCCTCGTTTACCTACCAGCTGCACTGCATTCACCACTCATCATGCCCGGTATATAAAGCCTTGCTTTTCAGTCCACACTTGTCAGATCGTCTGCAAACCCGCACCAGTTACCTGCCTGTCTTGGAAAACGACTCTTACTCTTTGCCTGTGAACCCAGACCCGGCCGACTACTTCTTTGATCTCCAGCCCCGTAATCTTGACCTGCCTTCCGCCTCTCTTCTACTTAATACAGCCTAGCCCTTGACTGTACTGCTGCTTCGCTTCAATTGCTGTTGTGTGTGTGTTTCCCCAGGACTTCCCGGATCATCCAGCTCCTGCCATTGCTGCTCGGCTATTGGGGAACACACACACGCAGACTCTTGAACTCCCCGAACCCTGAAACCCCTGTAACCCCCAAACCCTTAAATAAACATTCTAACGTGACGCTTTTGTGGTCCTCGTCCTGTTTGGTGTCTGACAGAGTCCTGTGGAAAGTCTTGTATTGTATTAGCTGCAGGTTAGTGTTTTTGATCACGAGAAAGGTATTTTTACAGACTTACTGTAGTTTCAGAAATTGGCATCGGTAGGAATAGATAGATCTGATTCCCATTTGGCAGTGGGAAGACTTATGGTGATGTCTGTTTGTGTCACTATTCTGTATATTTGGATAGGAATTTGGAATAACCCTGATTTCATTTGCAACAACAAAACACTCAACTTCCACACCTGGAAAGACAGAGGCTTTACTCATCTGCAACATTTTTTTGGCAACATGGCAATTTCTCCACATTTGCGGACTTGGTCCAGAAATTTGGCATCACCGACAAACACTTCCTACAATACCGTCAGATTAAATCAGCAATTAAATCAACCACCAACTCCAATGGTCAACTTAGAACTCGCCACACCTATCTCACAGCTAAACAATATACCATCCTCAAAAAAACTACTATCCAAAATCTACATGAAAACATTCTAAATATATAAACCTTTTGGCCTAGAGACACATATTGACATCGATATCATGGTTTCCAAATTCTGCATTTTTCTCTGACTGGTCATTTTAAAAAGTACAAACGGTGAAACAAGGCTTTAACCAGCTCCTCAATGAGAATTTGGCAACTGCATCATGGTCAAAGATAAATAGCATCATAAAATTCAAGACACAAAGCTGGACAGCTCTTCAACTCTTGAAATAGGCCTACAGAGAAAAACATATCCATTTAACTCAGTCAGACCTATTTCATTGCCATTATTGGTGTACCATTGATTTCACCATGAACTGTTCATGCCATAACACTATGAAACATGAATATAATTGAGGTTTGCTCATTAACAGTTAAGTCCCACCACAGTCAAATGTTTAATCAGGTTTGAGTATTTTAGTGTTATTCATATCAGTTTTGTATGCACAGTGAACTCAATCTCTCATCCAGAGGACATGCAGACAAGAAGGTTTTGTGTTTCAACATGACCATCACATCACCCTCTCACCAAACATCCCTGCAGAAAACAAAGAATAATAATAATACAGCCTAAATTTAAAATAAATATATTTTACCATATTGTCGTATTACTATTATTAGTAATTAGTAAGCTATTACTGTTCCCCATGGTGAAATATAAAATACAATGCTTGAAACGGTATGGTGCCATGGGCATGAGTATGCAGATTACAGATCAGTAATTTAGAAATTCTGTTTTAAGCGTATGACAGCGCTGAATAAGAAGTCTTGATTAATTCCCGCCGGTCAATAGATTGATCACACAGTATGGGGGCGAAGCCGGCAGTGGGCTGGGGGAGAAAGAGAGGGTGTGCGAGAGAGAGAGAGAGAGAGAGAGAGAGAGACCGAGAATGCCGAGCTCCAGTCGAGAGGTCTGCCTGTAACTTGCAAACCGAAGTAACCGCCTTGGGTGCTCAGTCAGACCATTCAACGGGACTGTCCAGCGCGTGGAAGCGCCGTATAATCCCCGAGAGCGCAGCTAATTGAAAACCGTAAGGATGATTGCAACCACGCAACAAAACATGACAACGGACCTGGTAAGGACGCATTTTTTTTTATAATTTCACTTGGGCTATCTCATTTTACGTATTTTAAAGATTATCGGTTTCTGCCCAAAAGAGAAAAAACATATATTTTAAACTCTTCGTGTGTGCGCGCATGGATGTTCACTGACGCGCGTCCAACACAATTTTATTGTCACAATTGGTCGTACCATACTCCTGACTATGGTCTGCCCTACTTGTAATTTGTATTCATTGCTCTATTGGCAGTCGATTTATTGGAATAGTTACCTTGAAAACGAAACGTTCTCATTCATAGTTTCAAAGAAGCGATCAATAAGCTATTCCCTCGCATCTCAATCCAACACACCGTGCTGCAGTGTATACCGATGGATTAGGCTACTTCTCTCGGCTCAATGCAGCTTTGATTTCGAGGTTTAGTTCCATTAGATAAAATCACCAGATGTAGTTCAATATTGTAATAGGAAACATTTTTCTTCTGTAAGGTCCCGCTTTGTCACTCGAAACTTCCTTGCAGCATGTTTTTATTTTCTGCTGAACACCTGGTGAATTAGCAGCCTACATTTGCCCCGATAGTTTCATTTTGTTCATGTTAAAAAGCTTACAGAGAGACATCAGCATTAAAGGCAAATCATGGTGTGTACACGAGTCCTCACTCGCTTTTGGAGTCTTTTTTTTTTGCAAGAAGAGGAACATGTATTTATGTTTCCAGACATTGGCATGTGTTGAGCCTAACTACAGGGGTGCATCCATTATATAGAAGTGTTTGCAGGGTAGTGTACAATGAGCTTTCCTTTACTTGGCCGAACTGAAAAACAAAACAAGGATTGGACAGCCAGGAAGCACAACAAACAAATCCACGTAGTCTTGTGCATGAGCCTAGGTTATTTGTGTCTGATGATAAACATTGATAGAATTAGGCTAATATCCAAATATCCAAATTTATTGTTAAATATCCAAAATATTCAGGCAGGTAAAATACTGTATTTCCATTAGAGATTAATAAACTAAATGTCCCTGGGGGAAAAAAAACACATCTTTACTGATAAATAAATACAATTGACAGAGCTTTGCCCCCTGTGCACACATAACGTCATGTCATGTTTGCATATGTCATACAGTGTGTTTATGTAGGCCAAGGACAGCATGTCATATTGGAGACTGAGTTGCCTTGCAGATGTCGTCCTCTGTCTCTTTATGTGTATTCCCCTGGAAGCCTTTCTGGTAAAGTCTAAACAACTTTTTGTATGTCACGTGACGTTAGTGGCAGGCTCCCTCAGCAGCAGAATTGCTGACACCCAGCAAGTGTCACGGTGACTAAATGTTATTGTTGTCTGCACATTACTTTGGAAAGAGGCAGGAGAAAGACTGGAATAACACAGTTATTTCACAGCTTTATCCTGATGATGACAGTGAGCCTCCTCAAGAATACCGAGTAGATGGCTGTTTCGGTTAGAGGGTCTCGCATGCAATTTCTTTTCATAAATGAATCTAACAGGAACAATGTGTTGCTGCAGTATGCCGATATGTTTGGGTCTCCCACTCTCCTCTCCCTATTTCTGCCCATGGGCTTCAATCTACCTGGGTAATTAGTTTCTGCCTATTACATGGCTTCCTTACCATTGTGTTTTATGACCAAAAGCAATATTGCCCAGAGTAATTTGGTTCTCCATTGGTAATCAGAAAAGCTACAATATATGACAGCTCAACACACACAAGAGGAAATGTTTCTTCCCTCTCTTGTCACTGTAATCATATTCATTCTCATTTGGCATTTTTCTAATTAGTTTTTTTATTATTATTTAGACAGATCTCATCTCCCAATTACGTCTGAGAGAAGGATGAACTATAGTGCCATATATGTGCTGTGATTAGCTAGCGGTGAGGTGTCACAGCAGAGGCACATTAGCGTGTCTTTTATCGTTTGATCCCGTGTCCACCCCTGTCCTGTCAGCAGTGAGCGGCATGTCGAGTCGGGAGGGCCAGCACTGGGAGCTTTGTTGCACTCTCATTTCATTTCATCGCATCACATCCCGTCTTGGCCACACTCCTTCCTCTCTTCTCTCTCTCTTTTCCCTCTCTTTCCCCTTTCCCTCTCCACTCCACTGTATCCTCATCTCTCCGTTCCTGTCCTCTACACCTCCTCTCTCTCTCTCTCTCTCTCTCTCTCTACCCCACTCTCCTCATCCTCATACAAGGCACTGTCATCATTTTGCATGTTTTTTTTTTATGAACATCATTCATTTCTATCTATTCAACATCATGAAAACGAGATGTTGACAATATGAGTTTCATGAAGGTGTTTATATTTGTTTATATTCACCATGGGACATATCATAAATTGATGTGTTTCCCTGAAATCAAAATTGCCATAATGGTTGTTGCTACACTGAGAAGAGCAGTCATCAATCCCAATGTTGCCAGCCAACAGTGCGTGTCCCACCCTTTTGTTATTCTGTAGTCTGGTTAGACTACAGCATCATTCCCCCACCTCCCTGCACCAGTGCCTCAGTACATCCCTGTTTCTTTATCTCCACAGTCAGCAGCTCTGCTCCTTAATGTACACTCTCCCTTCAGTTTCTCTTGAACTTAAATACACCCATATTGATTGTTACCTCTGTCACAGAATAGCTTTCTTGAGTTTGATAAATGTTGATGAATTCAAGCAGTTTGTTGTGCCTTCATTACTTATAGACGTCAGGAGATGCTGATCAGTGCTTGCAGACCATTTTCAGAGGCATTTTATGTGGCGTTTGTGTTGTACACTCTGCGCTCCACAGGGTGAGAGTCTCATCGGATCATATGGGCCATTGTGTTGAGATTAGTTCGGGTGTGCCTCTCTCTGTGTTCCTCCTTCTACTGCAGCCCAGCTCCAAAGTCTTACCAGGCAGCCCGATTTAGAAACAACCCCGTATAAGCCAACACACCCTCTGAGGACAGACCACGCAGCCATAAATGTGTGGCATGCATGGTGATAGATTTCCTCCACTTTTTAATCATTTGTTGAGAGGCAAAGCCACTATACCTTGCCTTGCGTCTGTGCAGAAGCACAGGGAAGTCTTTCCAAGCTAGGAGAACATCATGCAGACAGTGCAGTATTCTGATTGATGACACTGAATGAAATCTGCTGAGAGCATGATGCTCGATATACTGTTACCTTCTGAATACTGTATGAGGGGAGACTTTTGGAAGATTCAAAAGTACCACTTTCTTACGCCTGAGCAACTCTGAACAGGTTGTCTTGAGAAATATAGTGCCTTTTACTTGGACTTGTACACAGTGCTGTTTAAAATGGAGAAATTGTCATGCGTCATGAACAGTGAAATTGTTTCTTTGATCACTTTGTGTAAATGTGAGAACCTGTAGATGTAAACTGAGCAACAGTAACATCTGCAATCTAAACTGCATGTGTCCATGTGGTAGCTCCTTGGCTCTATACTGGCCTTTTAAGAACTTTACATTTAATTTCAGTGTTATTGTTACATTCACTGATCTTTTGTGACTTCGTCTTTTATATCATGTTGGGAAAAGCTGCACTTACTGCATGTAATAGTGATTTGAAGCAGTGAATTCATTAGACATGCGCATAAAATAGATCTAAACATTTTTTGAGTCACAAAGGGAAAATCTGTGCTGGATACAGCATGCGCTGAGTCTGACGCACATTCGGATACTGTTCTCTTGGTCAAGCACAGGAAGCTTGCAGTCATCTGCTTCCCTTCATATTACTCACCATGCTCATAACAGTGAAGGCTATTTCACTTGGGTTCTAAAGTACTGCATACCGGCCAAGTTTCTAGATTAGAAAGTGGTGCCATAAGCAACTAACCTCCACTTAATCCCCCATTTTTTTACCACTGCCAAATGCCAAAGCGTGTTTCTGGCCATTCAGTGCTTTCTCAGTTGAATGGCCGCCTCCTGCAACCCACTGTGGTGCCTATGTTGTCTTTACCCTTATAAAGATTTAATGACTGTCCATCATGTGACGCTGGTCAGTAGCAGTGCTTTACCTAAGTGAAGCAGGCCTGCTAAAGATGGATAAAACGGTGAGATGAACGTTTAGCTACAGCAGAAGTGACGTAATGCAATCATGCCTCATGTACCAGAGTGACTGCATATTGTATGTAAGAATGCGTTCTCATGACAAGTAAAAGGCAGTGTCAGCGAGCAAACAGAGAGAGAGAGATAGAGAGAGGGAGAGAATGAAAGAGAGGTGGGTTGGGAGAGAGAGAAAGAAAGAAAGAAAGAAAGAAAGAAAGAAAGAAAGAGAGAGAGAGAGAAAGGGCGGGGAGAGAGAGAGGAAGTGAATTTGACTGGAGAAGAGTAGAGGAGCAGAGGAGGGTTTTGCGGGGGATGGCAGGCAGGATGGCACTGATGCCACCTGTGTGCTATGTGTGTGTGTGTGTGTGTGTGTGTGTGTGTGTGTGTGTGTGTGTGTGTGTGTGTGTGTGCTGTGTGTGTGTGTCTGTGTGTGTGTGTGTGTGTGTGTGTGCTGCTTGTGTGTGTGTGTGTGTGTGTGTGTGTGTGTGTGTGTGTGTGCTGCTGTGTGTGTGTGTGTGTGTGTGTGTGTGTGTGTGCTGCTTGTGTGTGGTGTGTGTGTGTGTGTGTGTGCTGCTTGTGTGTGTGTGTGTGTGTGTGTGTGTGTGTGCTGCTTGTGTGTGTGTGTGTGTGTGAGTGTGTGTGTGTGTGTGTGTGTGTGTGATGCTTGTGTGTGTGTGTGTGTGTGTGTGTGTGTGTGTGTGTGTGTGTGTGTGTGCTGCTTGTGTGTGTACAGTATGCTGTTCATGCTAGGTGGGAAGTCAGAAGCCAGCAGCAGCAGCAGCAGGGTTGCTCATGACACAGGAAGCTGGGGCTGCATGGCAGTGGTAACAAGGAGACGGCGAAGGATGCATCCAGCAGCCCCCTCACACACACACACACATACACACACACCCCTGGTGTGTGTTCTCTGTCCCCACTGGGGAGGGTGCAGCGTCTCAGAGAAGCCCTTTTTCACACCATAAGCACCGCGGATAATTTAGTTGGACGACCCGCACCACTGGCCCCCATTGCCTTTGGCAGAAGAAAGCCGAGCATATGTTGAGAGGAGTAATGTGCCCGCACAGCAATATGCCGGTGGGTCTCGCTGGCCTCAAGGTCATCCCTCACCACTCGGTTGTAATGTGTCCTTGTTAAAATACAATTACAGGCACAGAAAAGCAGCCATCTACACACAACCGGTGGTGAATTTGAATGAGATGACAACGATTTTTGGTTTCATCGCTATATCTGCAGTGCGGATGATAGAGTCAGTTTGAATTACTTCTGTTCCTTCCTTTGAATTTCTCACTCCTGTCTCTGAGGTCCGATCAGACCGAGTTTGCATCACATTTATTGATGTCTACCTCAGTGGTGAGACCACGCAATGAGGATATGAAAGAAACAGTATCGTGGGATGCATACATTTACGGCATTAGGAGGGCTGTCGCTTATTATGTCACTTTAATCTTTACATCTCTACAGTTTTACTTTCTCAGGACTGAATGTCCTAAAGGAAAGCAAAAACCTGATCATCAAAGCAAAAAAACTGATCATTCCTCAGGAGGGAACACAAGGGCTGTGCTCTTTCATTTATCAACCCTGAATAACATCACCACGTGAACACCCTGTCCTGTCAAACTAAGCCTTCACTTCACAGCACGGAACCAACACAGGTCAGCAAATACCCCTCCAGCAAATCGAGTTAAAACTGCAACTCGCCTAATGGGCGCCATTTTCAGCCACCAAGACAAATTGGCAAGACTGCAAATTTAGTGATGAAATATATGTTAACCCTTGTGTTATCCTCAAATCTTACCGACACTCTTTATCCTTGGGGTCAATTTGACCCCAGCTAAATAAACCCTCAGAAAAGGACTATAATTCATATTGTTGAAGAGTGTAATAACCACCATCAAAAGCCCTACAAAACAATCCCACCCCCCCACACCCCTTTATGAACCTTGGAACCCTGGCTGGCAATATTGCCCATCCAGTGTCAGCAGCCCAAAGGCTTGCTGTTGCTTCCCCTTTTGACTTATACAGTCCTGACAAAATGACTTATATGTAATATGTACTTGTGTATGTAATAATGATAATAACAATATGTTCTCATACTATTCAAATAATAATATCCATAATGTGTCAAATATTCATGTATCCTATGTTTCATACAGCTGGGGTCAAACTGACCCCAAGGAACATCAATGTACAAAATATTTGTACAGGACATTGAAAACAAATTATTGTAAAAATGTCATGGTAACTCTGTTGTACCCTTCAATTGAGGAAAAGTCATGAAACATGAAGCAAAAAAAAAAAGAAAAGTGAACCATATATTTTATGATGTTAAACATTGCTTGGGGTCAAATTGACCCCAAGGATAACATGAGGGTTAATCTGCAATTGTGTCACTAGATCAATGGCAGTCAGTCACTTAACCCTTAAAGGTGTAGGTTTTTGAATGTTCTAAGTTCCGCAACAATTGAAGGTTCTAAAATTCTATGTTGAATTCAATGAACCCAGATATTCTTTAGAACGTTCATTTCCCAACATTCCCGTCACACCGGTGTGACGGTACTCCTTTTAAGGGTTAATCAAGACATTGTAAACCGCTCTGGCCTCTCAGGCGGATGTGCTTATCAATGAAGCTGCTCCTTACGTCACTCTCCCAAACATCCAAGGCCTGCTCAATTACCAGGGCCTTTTTGGCTGACATGAGATGACTGCCTATGTTTTGTTTGGTTCACTAGATGTAACAAAATTATGCAAACGACAGTCAACTGAGCATGCAGGGGCTTCATTAGTTCTCCAGTTGGGCTCTGGATGATTTATCGTGTGTGTTTTTTTTTACAACCACCAAGGCAGGAGACGGAGTGTAGGAGGGCCCCCCTGAGACTAATTTATGAATCGTGTGGAACAAATGTAGTGCTTATACTTGTGTCCCGAGGCTCGTATTGGCAACTACTATATGTTACTGGCCCTGCAAGTTGAAACAGTCATTGTGCATGAATAGCATTAATATTGTAATCTCGATCGTAATCTCATAATCTCGTTTTGCACAAGCCATAGTCATACCTTCTCAATAAGGACGCCTGTGTGTGCACCTGAGATGTTTTGGCTGCCATGTGTTCTACGTATGTGTCATTTTTCTCAGAGCCTGGATGCTCTCCAAACGCATGTCACTGTGAATAACACTGCTGGCTTTTTTTCCGCTCCCCATCCCACTTATAGATGTTTCCCTGCTGGAATTGCTTCTTGAGCTCTCAGCATCGACCCCCCCCCCCCCCGCCCCCGCCCTCCACTGTGTTGTTGCAAGGCTTCTAGTTCTGCATGACTGTTGTGCTCTGTATGATATCTCGCACGTAGCTGAAGTTTGACACCTGCAGACAGGCCTCTCTCCCCTCTTGCTGGGGCTGTTGTGGACGAGGGGAGAGGGCACCCACTCTCGGGCAGCTCTGCAATGCAGGAGCGCCTCGCTGACTGACACTTTCATTAGGTCCTTGTGCCGCCAGACCCTGTTGTGAGCGTGTGCGCCACTAATGAGAAATATGCTTGCCTTTAAGGCTTTGCATTTCATTGATTCCATTTCTTGTGACATTGGACGTGTGTGTGTGTGTGTGTGTGTGTGTGTGTGTGTGTGTGTGTGTGTGTGTGTTTGCCTGTATGTGTGTGTGTGCATGTGTGTCTGTGCCTGTATGTGTGCATGCGTGTGTGTGTGTGTGTGTATGTGTGTGTGTGTGTGTGTTCAAGGAGTTGTGTATTTTGCCCCACCTGTCATATATTCAGGTCACACTCAGGTTAGCTCAGGAAGGGATTTTCTTTCCTCCCTCCCTGCTCATTCCCTCTCAAAACCCTCCAACATTACCCCTCCCCCCCAAACTCCACTCGCAACCATCCTGCTGATGTCTCATTAGCAAGTTTGAAGTTTATGAAACTCTGTCTCATTTTACGCTGGTGCCCCTTCCGTTCTAGCAACTAAGAAATCTTAATTGGAAGCGTAGTCTAATTTCTTGGCTCAGGGGGAATCCAGTCTGCTACAGGCATCCATTATGGGACACTATCTTCCAGTTCTCTCTGCAACTGATGGCTCACAAAGCCTAATTAGGGGGACGTCTTCAAAAACGTAAACAGGCTCTACGTGTAGTCAACAGCAGGGCTAATTGAGTTTATAGAGCCGCTACAGCTGCCTCTGCTAATACCTAGGCCACTTGTAGACTATAGAGACAGTGGAGTGCTTAAAGTGATGCTGTCTTTAACTTCAGGGGAAACGAAACTGTGAGATAAGACGCCATAAAATGGAGCACTGTTACTGATGGGGAGAGTTGGCTGCTCTCTCTCTTTTTCTCTCTCTCTCTCTCTCTGGGTCTGGGAGTGTGGGATGAGGGGAGAAACATTGTGTTTTGGATGTCTCCGCTGACGCGGCTGACAGCAGTTTTAATTTGAGCATGTTATGAAGCCTGGGCCAAGGAGATCTATGAAAGATGAGAACTTGGCTGCCACCCAATTTGGCAACCAGACAAGCTATAGAATTTTATATTAATATTTTTAAGCTTGTCCTAGATGGGAAAAGTTACTTTTAAAAAAACTGGAAAATTAAGGCAAGATTTAATCCGACAATTTTTTTTTGGACTAAGGAACCACACGCATATTTGGATATTAGAAAGATCTTGTGTTAGTTTTGTTGAGCACTGCTCTTTGATCAGACCGAGTGTAGTTTATTAAATGTACTCATCAGTTGTGTGCACCAACTCTGCTGCTGTTTTATTTGGAAACGCTTTGTTATAACACTATAGCGGGACTGTGATGTATGAACCGTACTGTCCTGCAGCAGGGATTTGGGCAACGACAAAAAAAACACGCATCCATAGAGTCTCAGCCCTCCCATATCAGAATTTAGACCTGCTCTCATGTCGCAGGCCACAGTAATCATGATCGATTTGGCCTGTGGGAAGCCGCATCTGACGCATGCTCTCCAGTGGAGTGGACCTTTGCCGAATGGCTGCCTATGCTTGCGTGTCTCCAGCCCGATGGACTCTCCCTTGCGGCTCATGGCCCATGGAGGGCAGTCACGCGGGGACAGCTGGTGATGCATGGTCAGCCCAGCAGAATGACAATCTGTCAGGCAGCAGGCTGGATGGATGGCTCCCCCAGCCCACTCTCCACCCCACACACACACACACACACACACACACACACACACACACACACACTCACTCTCTCTCCTTTTCTCTCTCACCTTCTCTATCTCTCTATCTCTCCTTTTTTCTCTCTCGTCTCGTGTCGTCTCTAACTCTTTCACACACACATACACACACACACACTGAGCCTCCATCTCCGGCCACCCAGGGAGAAGGTGAAAGGGGACGTCCATTTCTCAAAGGCCCTCTCAGAGGATACGGCCCCTGTCCCCTCCCACCCACCCCCCCACTCCACGGGCCCCAAAGGATCCTGATGAGGGCTGCACTTTACGCACACACTCCATGATGGACCTCGAGCGCAGCTTCCACTCGCGCTCTTCATCATTCTGAGTGGCCGGGCAGTGGCGCTCGATGGTGATGAATATGCTGCCCTGAGTGTTGCCTGTGAATGATAGGCTCTCCTGTGGTGGACACCGGTGGACAGGGGTGGGATGTTCACTGTTGCCAAATGGCTGTCCTGAGGGCTGCCTCACATCCTGCTTCGACTCTGCAAAGCTTTATGCATGTTTATTGAACATGCGTCCACTGTGCGGTCACCTGTTGCCTTTGTGCACGAGTGCTCTTGCTTGAAGCAGAGCGATGGAAGTGGCAGTGGATTGAGTGCGTGCTGGCTGGCTGGTGGATAGTGGATCTCAGGTCACTCTCGCAGACGTTGGCCCTGCTTCATCGTCCATCATCACCTGTCGTCCATTAACGCTGCTACAGATGTAATGAAGTGGCAACACGGGGGAAATTACGCGCAAATGAACAGATATCAATCACGCGCAATTAAACCATTGTCATGTCACTTTTTTCTCTCGCCTGCTACTTCTGGGAGCAGCCGCCCGCATGTCTCAATCACCCAGATCTGCGTCCAGGCTGGGAGAGCCAGTCGCTTCCCTGGAGGCTCCCTGCTCTGATACACATGTCTCTGTCTCCACAGCGGGCCCCACTGTGAGCTCAGGAAATGAAGCTGCGCTAATGTACTCTCCCTCAGCTGTGCTGTCTCCCGAGTGTGTGTGTGTGTGTGTGTGTGTGTGTGTGTGTGTGTGTGTATTTGTCTGTGAGTTTGTGCTTGGGTGGTTTGTGTGTGTATGTTTGTGTCTGAGAGTGTGTGTGTGTGTGTGTGTGTGTGTGTGTGTGAGTGTGTGCGCGCGCACACGTGTGTGTCTATGAAAGTGTGTGTGTTTCTTTCTGTCTATTTTAATGTCTGACTGAATTTCTCACTCTTTTTGTCCTGGGCAGGACCTGGGGGGCTCAGGTGGACCTCCACGGAACTGGAAAGGAATCGGCATTGCCATGGTGGTGATCCTGGGCGTCATGTCTCTGGTCCTCCTCGCTGTGGTCCTTCTCACACCTGGTAAGGCAGAGGGAGTGTGTGTGTGTGTGTGTGTGTGTGTGTGTGTGTGTGTGTGTGTGTGTGTGTGTGTGTGTGTGTGTGTGTGTGTGTGTGTGTGTGTGTCTGTGTTGGGGGCAGTATTTGGGGAGAGATTTAAAGGGAAAGGGAGAGAGAGAAGGAGAGAGAGAGAGAGAGAGAGAGAAGTGGAACTAGAGGAAGGCTGGAATGCGGTGAAACAATTGGATTTAAGAAAAAGTGTTTGAAGAGGGATGGGAAAGAAATTGAAATGCAGGAGCAGCGTAGGAGCCCAGAGAAGTGGTGATGGGGAAGAGAGGGGTGGAGGAGGAGAGGGGGAGATGAGATGGTTGTTTTGAGGGAGACAGGAGGAGGGGCAGAGAGGGAGCTGGAAAGGTTGTTTGACAGCAAGAGGGGTAGCTGGGGGGTTGTTTGAGGGCAAGCCAGAGGCAGAGAGAGAGAGAGAAAGAGAGAGAGAGAGAGAGAGGAGAGAGAGAAGAGAGAGAGAGAGAGAGAGAGAGAGAGAGAGAGAGAGAGAGAGAGAGGTAATACTTTACTTGATGGGTGAGTTCATAACACATTCATAGCAGCTGTCATAAACTGTACATAAAGCATTCATGACTGTTTCATGAGACATGACTCAACATTCATACTAAACCTTTTATGAATGTGGAAGACAGAACGATGACAACTTGTCAAAATAAAAGTCCAACAATCGCAAAGCAGCATTGCTGTTTTTCTCTCCAGCCTTTGTAAATATTTCATAAATATCTTATGAAGTCTACATCGAATGTCACTTCTATACAAGTTGTGAAGTATTCATAATCACTGATTTTTTTTTTTTTTTTTATCAGAGAATGTAAATAAAAGGGGGAGGGAAAGAAGGGGATGCTATTTATATTACTACTACTACTACTACTAATAATAATAATAACAATAATAGTTTCAGCTACCCTCCCCTGCCCAGTGTTCGATGATATGTGTATCTGTTGATGAAGTGTGTTATGATCGTGTGGAGATGGAACTCAGGCAAAGAGGGTCAGGACTGTAAGTAGGTGATAAAGCGAGGAGAGGTTGTATCCTGAGTATTGATTAAGTTTGTAGTTGATAGGTTTTCTAATGATATATAGTCTGTTAACAAGTTTTTCCAATGAGTGATGTGAGATGTGATAATCACTGAATTTAACACTGGGAGGTAAACTAGCCTACATTCAGCTGACCCGTATTTGTGTAACCTGGAACGGTTGGACATTCCCAGTAGCAAAAGATCTGCAAAGGTATCATAAAACAAATACATTTTTATGAAACAAAAATTATTTGCTTGACCATGTTCTGTCTTTTTGGCACTGGAGTAGCCCATTGACTCAGATGTGACGTGATCAGGTAAGAGGTTAGGAACAAAAACGGCAATGCTGCTTTGCAATTGTTGGACTTTTATTTTGACACATTTTTGTCGTTCTGTCTTCCACATTCATGAAAGGTTTGGTATGAATGTTGAGTCATGTTTAATGAAACAGTCATGAATGCTTTTTGTGCAGTTTATGACAGCTGCTATGAATGTGTTATGAACTCACCCGTCAAGTAAAGTGTTACCGAGAGGGAGAGAGAGGACCGGTTCAGTGTACACAGAAGAGCATAAAACCTTTCAGACACCACAGTCAAACATGCACACCACACCACAGACATCACATTCATCACGCCTAATCCATACCGCCAGCTGGGCTTTGGGCTATGAATACAAATACATACATTACAAATACAATTCACAAAAACGACTTATTTGTTTGTTTCTCATGCTTTACATTTTCATTTCAGATGAGTCGCACCTCTTCCTGCAGTCCCCCCTCACAGTGGAGGACATTGAGAGTCGTGGGTTTAAAGTTCATGACCCCTGTGTGAGCTGGCTGAACGGTCAGTGTTCCGAGGAGTGTGCAGTGTCTTGATCAATGGCCGACACCAATTTGTGCGACAATCATGCCAAGCCATTATCGTCTGTTTTGGCAACCTCTCTGTTGCCCCTAATTTGTTTGGGGTGAATGATAATGGCTGACTCTTGGAAAAGCCTTTACTTGGCACTCTGAACGCTCTGTATACCAGATACTTATGAATGGTTTGTTCATACAGTAGGCAGTGTATTATTCATATTAGATCTTTGAGGCAAATAATGTTTGGCCAGGTAAATTTTACATACATTTTATGTACAGATACATTTTAACACTTGCACATAAATGTCACACTTCCTCACAGCAAAAGATTTTTTTTGTCCTTCAGATCAGTAACTCATAAGAAATGGCTTACACAGCAATTGCTTTGAAATTGATTCCGACTCCTGTAGGTGACACCCATTGACCTTTGCCCTCCATTACAGAGAATGAGGTGGTTCTACGAACCAGGGAGGGTCAGGTGTTGACCTACGGCCTGCAGTCCAACTTCACGTCCACCCTACTGGACAACAGCACACTTGTGAGTACACGGGCACATAACATGGGGCTTCTGTCATTCTCTGAAGATGGGTAAGAAGATTGGGGCAGCAGCACCGGTGCATATTGATTTAGTCATACTGGCCGTCAGCTGGACAAATGGACCGGTCAATAGTGTCCTGCCCCGAGCTGCCGGCAGAATATGGAGTGCTTGTTAAACACTCTGCGGATAGGAAGAGGGGATCATCCACAGCGAGGGGCAAAAAGGGGGAGAGAGAGAGAGAGAGCATCATCTCTTTCTTTCATCCCCCTCCTTTCCTCGTTCCCTTTCTCTCCTCTCCTCGACTGCCACCACCACCACCACCACCACCACGTCACCACCGTCACCACCGTCACCAATGCTGCCACATGTGCCCTGCCGCTGTTCCTGTTCGCCCCCACTAGCATATGGCTTCAAAGAGATTCCCAAACGGGGCTCGTCTTTGAATTGCGCACGACTGTCACTCGGAGAGCTTTATGTGGGTCATCGCCTGGGAGCCGAGCGCGAGCACGAGCGTTCCTGTTCTCTCCAAACGAGGCGGAGGATTTCGGGGTCTTGCCTCGCTCACTCACAGCTGCTCCCTTTTTATTGTCACACGTTATTGTATCGCTCCTCTCCTAGAAAAAAACCTCCCAGGCACCAAACTGAACTGTCACACCTCATCTCCCCACTTTTAATCTCAAAAGAACTGAGACACATTAGAGTGAGAGAGGACGCTGTTGCAATGCTCTGCTGAGTTTCTGCTGTACTGTATGTGGGTGTGGAAGAACAGTGAGACATCAAAGCATTCACACACGTGTTGTTGTCTTTATCTCAGAATCCTGAAGGTATGAAGTTCAACGTGTCTGCAGATAAGAGGTTCATTCTGCTGGCATATAACATCCGTCAGGTGAGTAGCATTTACCACTAAGACAACCAACAAAGCATACCCTCATCCCAAATCTCAACTCTAGTGACATCCTCATGTGTTCTATGCCATCAGAACTGTCATCTCCTTGGGAATAGAGAGTTTTTATAATCTCGAATTTATATGTACTTTGCAAAACAAACTCTGATATTGTCCTCATTGTCTTTGAAGTCACCACATTGTTGCATGGAGCCTATTTATATGCCAGCCCTGATGAAAGTCCTTTATTCTGCAAACTAGACTAAAGCACAGTGTCCCTCTATTATACATTGCACTGGTGTTAATTCAATTGAAATACGGACGCCCCCTCACACACCGCGGGACGCCAGCCAAGGGATCAGAGAGGGAGTTGGGGCGCTCCGCTGCGTTCCGCTGCTCTCCGCTGCTCTCGACTGCTCTCCGCTGCTCTCCACTCTTCTCCTGCGGCTAAGCGAGTCTGGTGGTGTGCAGATAGTGCGGTGATGATCGGGCCACAGAGGCGGCCGGGCTCTTTAATCCCTGTCCCAGGACGCGGGTGGAGCGGCCAACGTGGCCGACGCGGGGGCAGAAGTTTGGCCCGATGTAACGCTGCCGCTGTGCAGAGGCTGCCTCTGCAGCATGCCGGAGTGGCGCCACACGCTTCGGAGGAGGATCAGGCAGAGACGTGTGCATATTGAATATTTATAGGGAGTGGATGGATGTGGTGGGGGCTGGTTGGGGGTTGTGGAGGCCTGGTCGGTTTGATGTAGAACAAATAGGTGGAGAGAGGAGGAGGAGATGTGGGAGTTAGCGTGGGGAGTACGAGGCAGTGGGAATGAAGTCGATCTGATGCGTCTGCACAGCATTTTAATGAGGCTGAAATAAAGAGGGTGAGAGAGAGAGAGAGGATGAGAGAGAGAGAGAGAGAGAGAGAGAGACTCATATGAAAGAATGGCAAGAGGAACTGACATAGAGTAAAGGTTGTTGAGAAAAAGACAAAGTAAGAGAGACTGAGAGAGTGTGACAGGCTGAGAAAGTGGCTGGGGGAGGATGTGGCGTTCAGGGAAGGAGTGAGAGAAAGTGTGGGAGATTGAGCTTGAACAGGACGGATCCCTTCCAGGTGGTCTAAAGACCAGTGTGTCATGGCCACCACATACACAAAATAATAAGAGAAGCATCTCTCTCTCTCTCTCTCTCTGTCTCTCTCTCTCTCTATCTATCTGTCTCTCTCTTACTTTTCTGTTGTATCACAGTGTATTTTGCTGAGGGCTTATCCCTAGCCTGACCCTCTGCCTGTGCAAATAACTGCGTGCGTAATAGATTTGGCTCCTCAGGGAGAGAGTAGAAGTCTAAAGCAACAGTAATGGGGACTTGCAGGGAGACGGCGAATGAGTGGAGGATCCCTAGGATCAGTTCAGCCTTATTAAACAGCCCTCTGATATATTACTCCGGTCGGTCACAGTCAGGGTTCACCATGTTCCGTGGGTGCGGCATTCCATCACTAGAATACTGATGTATGGTGCAATACCCACCTACGGTTCTCATAGGTATTTAATGTGACGTTTAAGGCATATTCAAGTCTTGTGAGCATCTCTCTTAGGTGTGCTAGTCACGGTTCTGATGCAGGCAATATGGATGAAGAGACACCGGATACAGTCAGCCAATGGGGACACTCACAGTTCCACGACACCAGACACATTGAAAGATCTATCTGTGTATTAGGAGCATGGTGTTGTGATTGACTATACATTAGTGTCTGCCCATCCACTCCTTCCACATTTGCCCATCCACTCCCTCCACATTTGACCCACTGAGAGAAAGATTGTTGGGGGTTGAATGTGTCTGATGGTTGCACTGATAGTGGAGACATTGCAGTGAATGCTTCTGAGAGTGTGTGGGTGCTCTCTCTTATAATAATGCCACAAATCCTCCCTGCACTTTGTAAGAAGACTGTTTGGGTGTGCAATTCCAAGAATTCTTCCAAGAATAAGAATTCTCTCTGTCTTTTTCATTCTCTGTATCTCTCTATATATATACTGTATATCTATATTTCTCTTTCTGTTTGAGTCTCTGTTAAACCAACACGAACACACACACACACACACACACACACACACACACACACACACACACACACACACATGCATACGTACATGCACAAGCACGCACGCACGCACGCACACACACACACACACACAGACATTCAAGCTCTTCCTCCCTGTGTCTTTTTTGTGTAGATTTGTAGATCTTTGAAATAAATCATGGGAATGTATGTGTGTTTAGACTTATCGTCAGTACACGCAGTGTGTCAACAGTTCTTTACATCCTGTTGATAGAGCTTGAAGCTCAAAGCTGAATGTTGAGGGATTGTATGTGTGTGTGTGTGTGTGCGCGCGTGTGTGTGTGTGTGTGTGTGTGTGTGTGTGTGCGCGTGTGCGTGTGCGTGTATGTGTGTGTGTGTGTGGGTGTGTGTGTGTGTGCGTGTGTCAGTTTTCATGCTTTCTCTGAGCTCAGTTCCCCCATGTCATCTGTATGCAGCTGGCGTAAGTGAGTGGCTGTGTTCCATTCCCTAAGAGGTGTTCTAAGCTGTGCCATTTTCCACACTCCTAATCTAGATGTGCGTTTATGTGTCTGACTATGTGTGCTTGAATCTATAAGCACGCGCAGGTCCACCCCCAGCCCTTCCTCTCGTTCTCCTCTGCTCCCTCTCTTTTTTCTACTCCTTTATCTCCAAGGACTTTCTGCTGACTCCTGCAGTTTGCTGTGATCACAGGGAGCGTTATTGAAGGAGGGGATCTGAGCGAGTGTGGCAAGGATTGAGAAGGAGAGGAAAAAGGAGAGAGAGAGTGAGAGAGGGAGAGAGGGAGAGGGAGTGAGAGAGAGAGAGGGGGAGAGAGAGAGGGAGAGAGAGAGAGCGAGGCGATGACAGTGGGGGTGGGGGGTTGTGGCAGTGCAGGGAGAGGGGATAAAAAACGATGCGATATCTTCAGTCGGCCTCAGATCACCCACATCACCCTGGTCTATCGAAATCAATCATAGCATGGCATGAGAAGGGGAGAAGGGAGCTGAGGACACAGATACATACAGTTAGAAGAAACTGCACAAGAGAGAGGGAGAGAGAAGAGAGGAATAGAGAGGGAGGTCTGAGGAGCAGAGAAATAGAGTGAGAGAAATAGAGTGAGAGAGAGAGAAGAGAAAAATAAAGAGATGTGTGTCTGAGGAGAGGAGAGGAGAGGAGCGGAGCGGAGAGGAGAGGAGCAGAGCGGAGAGGAGAGGAGAGGAGAGGAGCGGAGCGGAGAGGAGAGGAGAGGAGCGGCGCGATGCGTAGAGATGGAGGGAGGTCGTGATGGAAGGAAAGGAATAGGCGGCCCATGTATAAAACTGAAAAGCCTGATCGTGTACAGCCTGGGGGTGAACAGCGCTTTAAGAGCAGTGTGGCCAGAGCTGCAGGAACACAGTGGCCGTCCAGGCCAGCACCAAGCAGCACGCCTCTCTACCTCCATTTCTACCTCTCTCTCTCTCTTCCTCTCTCCCTCTCTTCTCTCTCTCTCTCTCTCTCTCTCTCTCTCTCTCTCTCTCTGTTTCTTTTGCTCAAACCCCCAACCTCATTTGCACAGGCAGAGGGACGTGTCAGACACAATGAGCGTTAGGAACGTGTCCTTCCTGCAGTAATGCCTCTCTCATCAGCAGCCACCGTGAAAATACCCAGTTCCAGCTGAACGTTCCACAGTGGATGGCTTCAGACTTTATTAACCTGGCAAACACCAGATAAACAAGCACAAACACACACACACAGAAGCACATTAATGAATTTCATTTCATAATGCTCATCATTTTTTCATTGTTGCTTTTTATCTGTTTTGCAAGTTGCTTTAGATACAAGTGTCTGCTAAACACATTAAGTGTAAACAAACATACCCACACACACACACACACACACACACACACACACACACTCCTCTGTCTCCCCCTTCCCCCCGTACAGACTCTACTAAAGCTGGATTCTGTGAATTCCTTGAGAGGATTAAAGGCTGTGGTATGCAGACCACCTGCAGGTTAATTTGTAGCCATAGCGTTATGAGCAGGAGTAGGCTGATATAGAAATAGTGTTGACTCTGCAACTGAGGCCCGTGGGGTGGTGGGAGGTAGTAGTGGTGGTAGTGAGGTATGTGTGTGTGTGTGTGTGTGTGTGTGTGTGTGTGTGTGTGTGTGTGTGTGTGTGTGTGTGTGTGTGTGTGTGTGTGTGTGTGTGTGCGGTGCGAGTGAATGAATGTATGCACGTTCAGCAATGAGAATAGATGAGAGGGGAGAGCGTCCTTGCGGGGGCAGGAGAGTGTGGTTCAATATTGTATTATCGAGTGCATCATTACTGCCCAACGGAATGGGATCGCAGTCACTTTGATGCAGGGCCTCCCGTTCGCCCGGCCCGGCTCCCCCGCTCTGTTTACAGGAGCGTTCCTCGCTGCGCTTACTCTCCTCCAAACCGTTACCACGGAAGCTGGAGACAAGCTGCGCTCCCCGACAGGAGCGAGGGGGAAGGATTTATGACTCATGCACAGGGAGCTACTGTGTTACAGGCCCCCCCCATCCCTTACCATACATACACACACACACACACACACAGCACACACACACACACAGCACACACACAGCACACACACACACACACAGCACAC